>NC_134530.1:253678301-254028301 GCF_050624435.1 Tenrec ecaudatus | reverse complement strand
AGGAGGCTTTCTGCTCCCGTAAAGAGTTAGGGTCTCCAAGCCCCACAAGAGCAGTCCTACCCTGTCCTACAGGGTGGCTGTGAATCTGCATCGACTCGATGGCAGTGAGTTTTGGTGGCTTTGCTGGGTAAGTGTTGGGCTACTAACCTCAAGGTCAGGGATTCAAGCCCATTAGCGGCTCCGCTGGAGAAAGATGAGTCTGTCTGTTCCTATAAAGATTTGCAGCCTGGGGAACCTTGTAGAGTAGTTATGAATTGGCATTGCGGGATGGAAGTGGGTTTGGGGAATGGTTTTAAAGATCCCAGGCTCCTGCAGCTCTGGTCCATGAGGGGATACAGGTAGGTGGGCAGAGGCCTTGCGGTACAGTCTCTCAGGCTTTGTCCAGGGGCAGCTGCTCAGGCAGGTGGAACAGGGACACTGTGCCCTCGCTCGCTCGCTCGCTCGCTCGCTTCTTCTCGCTCCACACTCAGATCCCCATCCACTCAGCCACCGCTGCTGCCGCCCCCAGTCCTTGGGCAAATCTAATCGTGGCCACAGTGGTCACAGTGATGGGGACAACTGGGAACAGGCTCCCATAAGGTTTGAATATGATGTTTGCACAGTGACCAGATCACATGGTATGTAATTTCACAGAACATACTGTGAGCATTAAGTGACACATGTGCATGCCAATATTTGGATTTCTCAGCCAGCTCACTTCCTTCCCCAATCCTTCCTTTTCAACCCGGTTCTTTTCCTCCCTGCTTCATTTTCTCCAAAGGAGAAAAAGCAAACAAACAAACAAACACAAACCTCCCTGGCATCACGTCTATTCCATTTCCTGGTGGCCCTCTCCGACAGGGCAGACCTGCCCCGGAGGGTTTCCGAGACTGTACATCTTCATGGGAGTTAAACGCCTCATCTGTCCCACTGCTTCCCGCCCGTCCTTTGTCCCGCCTTCCTCACAGGGTACCTCGGAACAAGTGCTCCCCCCAGTCATGTTACCTTCCTGCTCCTGGGGTCAGGGCGCTGGGTTTCAAGAAAACCATTTGTGTTTAAAGTCTTTCTCTTAATTATAGCAGGGAAGGTTTTCCCTTTGGTTAAAAGAGTTGGCACTTAGTGGGGAAGAAGAATGGTTTATTTGTACCAGGGCCTCTTTCTGAAATTCCTTGAGGTTAACTCTGCATACGCAGTTATTTGCATTACTGTGGTCAAGCCACAAGGATTTTCTTTCTCTCTGGTGATTTTATGCTCTGCAGCTGGGGTCCTTGAAACTTGAGCATCATGGGTCACAGGCAGTTTGTTTGAAAACAATGTCACAATGTGAGGTAATAGAGGTAGCTTTTTCGTATGGATTTTTGTCTTCTCATGTGTTGCCTGCTTATACACTGCCCTGTTCTCCTTTTTGTGGTGGCTTCTTATCCACTTCTCTTGAGTTGCTTCCAACTCATGGAGAGCCAATCTGTGTCAGAGCAGACTGTGTTTCATAAGGTTTTTGGATTTATATCACCAGGCCTTTCCTCTGAGGCACTGCTGGTAGACGACAACTGCCAACCTTTCTGTTAGCAGCCAAGCGTGCTGTTTGCCCTACCCAGGCACTCCTGGTGGACTGTCACATCTCTGTATTTCCCCTCACTAGCGTAAGGGTTAACCTTGAGCTTTGAAGTCAATTCAGAAATAAAATTCTCATCTCTATCCTTTAACAGCAGCAAGGTATGGGGCAGTCTCTTTAATTGGGCTAAACCTTGCTTTCCTCGTCTGTCTTAGATCGAATCTTATATTGTCCCTAATTAGCTGGGAACAGTAGTTAATATCTACTGGGCATTTACTGTGTGCCAGGCCTCACCTTGAGCAGTTTCTATGATCAATATGGAGACTGTTCCATTGAAGGCTCATGATATCTGTGAGGTTCGTAGGGTGAGGCTGACTGGCTGTTTTTTCAGATGAGGAGGTAAGTCAAGGCTTTCCAAAGCTCCTGTTACTTTGTGACAATCACCCAGGTGGGACACAGGTGAGTGAGAAGTTAACACTGGGTCATTCAGCTCCAAAGTCTGGGTTTCTAACTGCTACATTGTTTAGAATTGTGAAGTATTGTTTCCTTGCCTTCGTGCCCAAGACTAGGTGGCCTTGGTCGGAACCTTTGGAGAGAGATGGCAGGGATTGCGTAAGTAACGGTACTCTGATCACTAATCAAGACAAAAGGGGAGCAGGGGACTAAACTTTAGAAATTCTGTCTTCAAGTCAACGAAGGTCAGATATCATCTTCATCCGCCTCCATATAGCAAGGTTCTAAAAATGACTTGTCATGTTTATAATGTTTCTTAATTATCGAAGGCCTCCGTGTGGCACACACTGTTCGCATTGGACTGCTAAAGTAAGGATGAAGGCTTGAACCTACTGAGTGGCAGGAGGGAAGAAAGTCCTGGTAATTTGCGTCCATGAAATTCACAGCCAAGAAAACCCTTCGGGGAAGTTCTGCTCAGGAGCACATTTGGTCGCTTCGAGTAGGAATTGACTTGATGTCAATAGGCTTGGTTTGTTTTGGTTTACTTATCTAAGTCCTTGCACCCATGTATCTAATTTGACCCCAACAAATCAATGTCAGTAATATTAGCCAAGGCTGCTATTTATTGTGTAGTTACTGCTGTTGAGCACGTGTCCTACATCTTGCATAAGTCTCATGACAAATAAGCAAGGTGTAGGCACTACTATCTTTGCCTTCCTTTGCTATGGAAGAGCCGGAAGCACACAGAGATCAAACTAACCCGATGAGGGTTACGTTGTGGCTCTAGTCTAGTGGCAAAGCTCGGACTGAAACTCCGATTTTATTTCAGGCTCATCACGCTGCCCAGCTAATAAATAGGATAGTGCGCAGTGTCCGGGCCATTGGCCTGCGGACGACGCTTTCTCCCTGAGGCCATCACATCGGTCCTGTACAGAGCAAACCAGCAGAAACGAGGTAGCTTGACCCAAAGCCCCAATAAGGAAGTCAAGCATGCCAACAGGACTGGGTGGCACTTTGTCCTGGTCCGCCTGAGGCAGCCAGGAGCTGTAGCTGACGCGGGGCGAACTAGCAGCATGAAGCAAAAAGAACCGGCCACGTAGGGTCACTCCAGTTCCATGTTTAAAAACACGAAAAGTCGTGTATAGATTAAAATGGTGTGAGTCAAAAAGTGAATAATGTTTTCTTGGATTATTTTATTGATGTTTCTATTTTCAAAACCTAGTTCAAGGAGCCTAGCATTTTATCAAGGCACTGATTTTACCTAATAGTTGGTCATTTTTCAGTTCCACGGAGAATGACGTATGTACAATTTTAGGAGTCACACAGCCACACATACTCAGACACGCATCTGATGCGCCTATTGTTTCCTAAGGCAACGAACAATATGGTTTTTTTCTAGAGACAACCCAAGCCCTTTAGGCAGATTAAGAGCCAACTGACATTTGGCTGTAAGGATGTGCCACAGTAGTGGTCCCGAACTCAAACATCCGATGATCACCAAGGTGGCAAGGGACACCGTTTCATTCGGTTATGCATCAGGTAACCCTCAGAGCCTGCTCATGGACACCTACCGACAGCCTCTTTCCCATCATGCTTTTAAAAAGAGTCGGTCTTTCTAAAATTAAAGCTGACGGGCGTGGAGACTCGGTGCCTTGAACCACTTTTCCTGGCGTTCACAAAGCCTCTCCTCAGGGGCTGTAAATCATGATGTGGAAGGGCGAGAAGGGTGATTTTTTTTCCTTGTTGCCATTTATACACATACTTTACAAGTTTCATGCTTCTATAATCTGACATTTATGTACCTTGTAGAGAAAATTCTATATTTCTGAGTCTTCAGTGACATGGAAACATAGCAACTATATCCATTTTATATTTTTATTTAAAAAGATCAGCAATTCACCAAATGTCTGGTTTATGAAGGTTATTATTTATGTAAAATGGGCCATTATGGGCAGTGCTATGAAATGATATCAGTTAAAAAGAAGCGGGTGGATTATGAGCCGGTGCCAGCTAATTCAATTATGATATGCTCCTGTCATTAACAAGGACTCTGACTACAGATGAGGGCGAAGAAAGAAGAAAGTCGATTCTCGAAATTTGCTGGCAGGGAGGGCATCTGACGTCGTTCCTTCCGATGTAATTGGAAGGATGCAGTAGCAGCTCTCAGTTATGTATTTGTTATTACTTTCTTCTAGCATGTAATTAATCAATTTTAGCTACAATATATTAGATGTGATGGTGTCACGGAGTTTCATTAAAAATGTAGTTTAATAATAATGGGTCCATCAAACTGACATTATTGCAAACATAAAAATGAGCTTCAAGTTCCAAAAATACATCACTTCTTCTGCGATGCCCTGGTGAGACATTGGATTGAGCAGGGCCTAGGAGAGAATGTTAAGGCTGCTTCTCATTCAGAATGCTGCTGGTTCGGGGATGGGGGGGAGCTCTTTCAGTCCACAAGTTCGCAATGCAGTGTGCCAAGGACAGGCCACAGGAGCATCTCAACTCCCCAGGGACACTCGGGGCGGTTTGTATCCATCACCACTCTTCCAGATGGGAAGAGCCTTGGCTGGGCGGCAGGAAGAACCGCAGAAGTGGAATGAGGAATGGAAAAGAAATCCCTAGCTTTTCATTCAGCGAAAGTTCTCAAACTGGAGGGGGCCCACTAAAACGAGAGTGTTAGCCAGGCTGCTGCTGGGTGACGACACAGTGCCTGACTGCAAAGTGTCCTTTTCTGCACGAAGTCACCTGTTTGGGCTCTTGGCCCAATGCTTTCCTGGGGCGCTGTGGATCAATGAGGTTGACTCACTCCTCTCGTGGAGGAATTCAGGGCAACTTGCAGGAGCACCGTGGCTGGAGGAAGTTCTTGCGGGGTCCTCAGAATAAATATGTAATTTCTTGAGAATTTTGACTTCGCTAGTTTGACACCTGTGTGCTTTGTCTTTTCTTTTCAAAATTGGAATGTGATCATATACTGTAATTTTATGTAAATGATATTCCTGTTATAGTTTTTTTTCAAACTGCAGTCTTTTTGCACATTTTTCTTATGTGTTTATACGCGCATGCATGATATTTACAAGGGCACATTATAGGCAGAAAATAATGTGCTAACCAAGCACGGAGACGGTTTAAACTTTATGAAGGAAGACACTTATTTTTAAGTCTTTTAGGAGGATATATTTCGTGCAGTAACATATGGCATACATAATTCTTATCCGTTTAGGAGGGCCCCAATACCTTCTAGTAAGCAAGGCTTTTGATTTAATTTGAAGATGTTTGTGTTGAATACACTATAACTATTTCCTAAAAAGGACGCTGTACCTTATTTTAGGAAACTGCTGTACATTCTGGCAACTACAGCATATCACACAGTGATTATACTCATGCTCTGAGGCGTGAATAGGCTAAGAAAGCCTGCTTGGTTACGCAGTGCCTCCATTGTTCTTGTATAGAACTTTCTATTCAAGCGCTTGCTTAACCCCATGCCAAAGAGACTGGCAAGTTAGAACTGTGGTCGTTAAGTTCCTCTCTTTATTTTTATCTTTACTTTTAATATTTTTCGTGATATTCTAGCCAGTTTGGATGGTGGATCTTCAGAAAAGAATATTGTGCTTTCAAGGGCTCACAGTCGAGAGAGTGGGTTTCTACAGGTTTTCTTTATCATCTGGGCCTCAAGGTATCCACAGAAAGTTGAGTATTCATAGCTTCAGCCTGGGGAACAAAGATGGAGAGCGGTCTCTTCCCTACTCAAGGAAAGAAGAAAAAATAATACAATTGCACTTAGTTTGAGGATAGCATTTGTGACTATGACTTCTGAACATTTCTTTTGTTAAAATGTAATACAATTTTGTCTTTTTAAACAAAAACTTTATATCGTGAAGTAGGTCTTTACGGCGCATATCATCAGTTTTACACTCCATAATTTATACACATTTTGTTTTAACACAGCTATTGTGATCTCCTCAGTGTACAATCACTTACCCCGCTTTCTCCCTCCGTTACCTGGTTCTGTTTCTCTTTCTTTCCTAACCGTCTGAAATGTGTATGTGAGCAAATGCTGCCCTTTTGATCTTAAGTGGCTGATTGTTTTCTTGCAGGCGTGAGTTCAATTACAGACCTGAAGGGTAACTGTAGGCTGTAGTCTTGGGGCCCCACCTGTCTGTATCCAGCTGGTAAACCATATCTCTGTTATGATTTTAAATTTTGTTCTACATTTTTCTCTCAGTCTGTCCAGGGTCTTCTAATATCATTTCAAAATTAGTCATGATAATCGGGTATCACCTAGTTCTTCCGGTCTCCGTGTTGTGCAGACTGATGTTTGTGTTGTCTACTACTAGTTCATTGGACTGGTTATTTCCATATGTATTTTTATTTTTATCACTCTTTTGTCCTCTGGACTGGAATCAATATTTGTACCTTAGATGGCAGCTTAAGAGCTTTTAAGACCCCAGTTACTACTTACCAAAGTAGGATGTAGAACATTGCCATTATGAACTACATTATGTAGATTGGCCTTGGTATTCTCAAGTCTGTGGTCCTGAACCCTTATGCCCAGCAACTTATTTCCTCAAGGGAATATAAGAACTTTTTATAACTTTACCCCTTGTATGTACCACCACATTCATGGATATGCTGTTAGCGATCACATATATACAGGTATTCTCTGTCAAACCCATGTATATTCATAGGTATATTCCCACTCTCCTTTCTACACCTGTTTCTCCTGCACATTTACCCAGGCATCTCATAGACCACCAGTACTGACGGATTAGGTATATATTGCCTTTGTTGCCAATTTCCCAGTGTCTTCACCTTCCTCTATCATCTTTGCCAAATCCTCCATTGTTGTGTGCCTCCCTCCCTCCCTTTCCTCTCACTCCTAGTAACTAGCAACATATGTTTCTCTTAGTGTGAAAACTATTTATTGACTTTTAATATTATAGTCTCTTACAATATTCGTTCTTTTGTGATTGACTAATTTCACTGTGTCATGTCTTCCAGGTTCATGCATGTTATGAGGTGTTTCACAGATTCATTGTTATTTGGTAATGTTGCATAGTCTCCCAACGAATGTCTGTACCAACGTCTATCTATCCATTCTTCTACTGATGGGTGGTTAGGTTGTTTCCATCTTTCTGCTACTGTGAACAGTGCTGTGATGAGAATGTTCACGTCTCACTCTTCTTCCTCTGGAATATATGCAAATAGAGAATGGCTGGGTCTTATGGCATTTCTATTCCCAAATTCTGGAGCAAGGAATGCACTCCTTTTCACAGCGGTTGCCCCATTTTATAAACCCATCAGCAGTGTTTGAGGGGTCCAGCCTCTCCACACATAGCCTTGCTAACATGTTTTCTGTTGTTTTTTTTTCTTTTCTTTTAAAATTGCTACTAATGCTGAGGTAAGGTGATATCTCATTGTTGGTCTTTATTTGCATCTCCCCTATGGCTAGTGATTATTGAGCATTTCTTTATACATTTGTTGGCCTCCTGGATGTTGCTGCTCTTGCTTCTCCTTCTTGTTCTCCTTCTCAGCATCTGAATATGACATTTATTTGCATTTTAAAAAATAGCTTTAGTGACACATAATTTATGCACCTATCAATTCTATGGTTCAAATAAATTAGGAAGATTGAGAACCACTGGTCTAAGGGCACTCAGTGGAGGTTTAAACCATTTCAGGGCTCTAAAAATATACTTTTTCTTTTATAGCCTTAACATCAGGTGCTGGGATTTAAACTCTAATACAATTCCCTTCTCTAATCGTAGATTTTACTATTTACAATTCTCAGATCAAATGGATGGATCTGTTCGTTTTGTGTGGATGTAGCTGATTCCTCACTTTTATGGTTACTTGTTTTCAACAAGATTTTAAGACCCCAGACACTATTTTTTTATTAAGTTTTATTGGGGCCTCATACAGCTCTTATCACAATCTATACAAACATACATATGTTGCCATCATAATTTCATTTTTAAAATCATTTTATTGCGGTCTCATACAGCTCTTATCACAATCCATCGTGTCAAGCATATTTGTACATTTGTTGCCATCATCATTTTCAAAACATTTTCTTTCTACTTGAGCCCTTGGTATCAGCTCATTTTCACCTCCCCTCGACACTCCCTTCTTCAAGAACCCTTGATAATTTATAATTTTTTTCCATGTCTTACACTGTTTCACTTCACCCACTTTTCTGTTGTCAACCACCCTGGGAGGGGGTTATATATAGATCATTGTGTTCAGTTTCCCCTTTATTCCCCCACCTTACCCTTACCCTCTTGGTATCAGTACTCATTATTGGTCCTGAGGGGTTTATCTGTCCAGGATTCCCTGGGTTTTTAGCTCTTATCTGCACCAGTATACATCCTCTGGTCTAGCCAGATGTGTAAGGTAGAATTGGGGCCAGATGCTATTGTTTCTGATAACTGGGCACTATCTGATTTCTTCACTACACCATTATAAAACTTTATTATATATTTTTATTATATCTTCAGTGATCATATCATGTTGGCAAGAATTGATCAGGGCCACAACATAAGAACAAATTGTTCTTGGATTAGTGCTTATGATTAAGTGCAAGCTCAGAACTACATATCTTATTTAGGAAAGTATTTGTTCATTTTCTGCCCATTTAAAACAAAGTTTTTTAAAAGTTTGTTTTTTTCTTGTTGGAGGTGCTAAAGCTTTCTATAAATTTTGGACAGTCCTCCTTTGGCAGATATGTCATTGTAGAAATGTTGGCCAAAGTGTGGGTTTGATTTTTTCATTTATTTCTGTTCTAATCTTTATTAATTTCTTTTCTTCTGATGACTGTATACTTATCTTGATTCTCATATTTTAATGGATGGAGATGTTGATAATTTTTGTTCTTCTTTTCTGATGCATCATTTATTGCTTTGAGCACTGCTTTCACTATCTCTTGTAGATTTGGTATGTTGTATTTTCATTCTTGGTTGTTTTCAAGGAATTCTTTTATCTGAGAAGATATTTTGTGATACTATGATACTTTGACGTTTATTGAGACTTGCTTTGTGGCCTAATCTATTCTAGAAAAGATTCCATCTATGCTGAAAAAGAATGCTTATTGTGATGTTGGGTGGAATGTTCTATAAATGTCTATGAGGTTAAGTTTGTTGATTGTGTTGTTGAATTCTTCTGTTTCTATGTTAAGTTTCTTTCTCATTATATTATTCAATGAAATGGTGTATTAAAGTGTCCTATTACTACTACTCTCGAGTTCTGTCTTTGATTTTGTCATAGTGTGATTAATGTATTTTGAAACTCTTTGGGTGCATAGACATTTATTCATTTATTTTTGTGTTTGAAAAATAGTTTATTGATCTATGTACAGTTTCTGCATGAGCACAACTAAGTGTTTTAAAATTTTACATCCGTAATGTTATCCATAGCTATGATCCACACAGTCAAAGATCTTTTCTTTTTTTTAAAGAATGGAATTATTTTTAATACATGAAACAATTATTTTTATCATTCTTTTCTGGGCATTTCTTTTTTTAAAAAAAAACATTTTATTAGGGACTCATACAACTCATCACAATCCATACATACATCAATTGTGTAAAGCACATCTGTACATTCTTTGCCCTAATCATTTTCAAAGCATTGCTGTCCACTTAAGCCCTTTGCATCAAGTCCTCTTTTTATCCCCTCCCCCTCCCTGTTCCCCCCTCCCTCATGCGCCCTCGATAATTTATAAATTATTATTTTGTAATATCTTGCCCTGTCCGGCATCTCCCTTCACCCCCTTTTCTGTTGTCCATCCCCCAGGGAGGAGGTCACATGTCGATCCTTGTAATTGGTTTCCTCTTTCCAACCCACTCACCCTCTACCCTCCCAGTATCACCCCTCACACCCCTGGTCCTGAAGGTATCATCTGCCCTGGATTCCCTGTGCCCCCAGCTCCTATCTGCACCAGTGTACATCCTCTGCTCTATCCAGACTTGGTAGAATTCGGATCATGATAGTTGGGGTGGGGGGAAGAGGGAGGGAGGAAGCATTTAGGAACTAGAGGAAAGCTGTGTTCTTCATCGGTGCTACATCGCACCCTGACTGACTCATCTCCTTCCCTAGACCCTTCTGCGAGGGGATCTCCAGCGGCTGACAAATGGGCTTTGGGTCTCCACTCTGCATTTCCCCCTTCATTCACTATAGTAAGATTTTTTTTTCCAATGATGACTTATACCTGATCCCTTAGACACCTCGTGCTCGCACAGGCTGATGTGCTTCTTCCATGTGGGCTTTGTTGCTTCTGAGCTAGATGGCCGCTTGTTTACCTTCAAGCCTTTAAGACCCCAGACACTATCTCTTTCGATAGCTGGGCGCCATCAGCTTTCTTCGCCACATTTGCTTGTAGGTGCATAGATATTTATTATGCTAATATCTTCTTGTTCAATTGACCCATAAATGATTATATCTGTTTAATTAGGATTATGTATTGAAACAAAGGATAATTAAATTAATGGAAGGCTGAATGAGTGATCTTGAAGACAAATATCTCAATACTAATCTGCTAGAGAAAAAATATAATAAAATTTTATACAAAATAGTAATAAGGTGAAGAGGAAAGTGTGAGAATGCCTAATTTGGAGAAGACTATGGAGGACAGTGGGAATCTAAAACCCATCTGTAGAGTATCTAGTCAACCGAGCCACTGGCAGATCCCCTGTAGGCCAAGGCAAGAGGCCCAAACAGCTTTACTATCAGGCAGAGACTATTTTAATCTTGATTTCTCTGGATCAAACTCAGCCCCAGGCTAGTTGTTCTCCCTATAGATACGACCTGAATTAGTACTGGGAACAAGTATCTCTTAGTTGTCCCATGACAGAAATTTCTTCCCTGGCTTTTTGAATGTTGACGGGGGTCTTCTCCCTCTTACACATCATTTGTATGTTGGCTTTCATACTAATATGATCTGATCCTTACCACCTTTGTGCAATTTTCCTCTCATTGTTTTCTGTTGGGTTCCCCAGCTGTAAAGCACAGGGGGAATGGATGTATAATGATAATGCCTGATACAAGGTGTTGTGGGGAATGCAGGGGTGGGGGTGGGCGATAGGAAGGGAAAGGGGATTTGGAGAGTGAACAATGAAGTGGGGAGGAGGGGAGCACTAGAGCTGATCATGATTACACAACTCAGTTTAAAGGTGATATAACCATGGGGGTGTGGTGGGCAGGAGGCTCTAAGGTAGAAGTGGTGGTTGTACAACTCCCTTTGATGTGATTGAATGATAGAACTGTTCAGTTGTATGCTATGTGAATTATATGCCAATAAAACTGTTGTAAAAATATAAATTTTTAAAAATCAAAGAAATATGAAGAATCATGTGATTCAAGTTATTCAAGAGGAATAACTTGCATGTGATTGAAATTCCAGGACAGAGAAGACATAAAAAATCACAGCAAAAATTATCAGAGTTATTTGAAAAAACTCAAATAACATCAGGAATGAGAAGCTAAGCATTCCAGAATCTGACTCTAAAGGAAAATGACCACCACATATGATACTCAAACCAAACTAAAGGAAAGGCTGCTTGATCAGGAAAAAAATAAAGTTACATACAAATTGAAACCGAGAAGACTACACTCCAATTTATCTGTAGAAGAAATACACACAAGAAATGAATGGGATAATCTATATAAACCCTGGAAAGAAAAAAATTATATACGCAGCAGAATTATTCCACAAACACCATGAAATGAAGATCCTTGTGTATAAATAGAAATTAAAGGAATTTGCAAAAACAAGATCAACTGTCAGGACGTACTCAGGGTGGTTCTTCAGAGAGAGAGCTGCTATTCTCTGAGCAGTAGACAGCAACCTGAAGTCAGCATACAGGATAACGCCTGCCCAGAGGCCACCCAGTATAGAAGTATCCAAAGTAAAACCATACCCCAAGACTGAATATGCAATACCCCTTGTTCTGTTCACCCAACTGCCTCTCCACCCACGCACAGGCTCCACAGGGGCACGCTGGTCTTCTGGAATTCCTATTCTTCTCAGGGCTGTCAGTTTGTTACGGTTCACACAGTCGAATGCCTTCGCATTCTCAGTAAAACACAAGTGCACGTCTTCCTGGTGTTCTCGCCTTTCAGTTAAGATCCACCTGTCATCAGCAGTGCTATCCATTGTTCATGTCCTCCTCTGAATCCAGCCTGAACCTCTGGCCGCTCCTTGCTAAGGCACTGACTGCTGTTGTTGGATGATCTTCCACAAAATTTTGCTTGCACGTGAAATCCATGATATTATTCTATAATTTGAGCATTCTGTTTTGTCACCTTTCTTTGGAATGGGTACAAGTACGGATCCCTTCCAGTCAGTTAGCCAAGTGGCTGTCTTTCCAATTTATCTGCGTAGATGAGTGAGTGCTTCTAGTGCTTCATCAGCTTGTTAAAACATTTCCATTGGTGTTATTATTGTTACGCAGGTTAACTGCTGAGTCACCTGGTGACATAGTAGTTATGAGTCTTGCAGCTAATCTCAGTGCCAGCCATTCAAAATCACCAGCTGCTGTGCTGGAGAAAGATGAGGGTTTCGATTCCCGTAAGGAGTTACGGTCCCTGGCATGCATGGGGCAGTTCTCCCCTGTCCTATAGAGACACTTTGAGTTAGAATCGTTTTACAGAACGGAGAGTTTGGTTGAGTGCTAGAACATGTCCTAAATCTTTTGCTTGGATTATATTTCTTAGTCCTACAGGACAATTTTGTGAATGAGTTCTATTAACATTTTTTCCAGATGACAACCTTAAACCTTACAAAAATATTTCTTGCCTAAGATAACATACTTTAAAGGCAATAGAGTTGGCATTTGAATCCATGGCTCCCAGCCCTGGAATATTCACTTGGTGTCTCTTAACGTATCTCTCATTTACCATGGTTGGCCTATTGTCTTAGTTTGAATGTATTGCAATCCTTAGTCTTAAAACACACATACACACATAAAGACTACTTGACTTTAGGCATTATTTGTCTTGTAGTTAAGGAATGATTTATCTACTCCTAGCTTTTTAAAAAATTCATTTTATTGGGTGCTCATACAATTCTTATCACAATCCATACATATACCCATTGTGTCAAGCACATTTGTACATATGTTGCCAACATCATTTTCAAAGCATTTTCTTTCTATTTGAGCCTTTGGTACCAACTCCTCATTTTTCCCCTCCCTCCTTCATTAGCCCTTGATAATTTATAAATTGTTATTATTTCATGTCTTGTACTATCCGATGTCTCCCTTTACCCCCTTGTCTGTTGTCCATCCCTGGGAGGGGGCTATAGGTAGGTCATTGTGATCAGTTCCTCCTCTCACCCCCCACCTTCAACTTACCCTCTTGGCATGGCTACTCTCACTATTAGTCCTGAGGCATTTATCTGTCCTGTATTCCCTGTGTTTCCATCTTTTATCTGTACCCATGTACATGCTCTGGTCTAGCCAGATTTGTAAGGTAAAATTAGGATCATGATAGTTGGGGGGATGGCGGGGAGGGCGGGGGGAGCATTAAGATACAGAGGAAAGCAGTATGTTGTTTCATCGGTGCTATACTGTACCCTGACTGGCCTGTCTTCTCCCCACCACCCTTCTGTAAGGGGATGTCCAATTCCTTACAGATTGGCTTTGGGCCTCCACTCCGCACTCCCCGCCTCATTCCCATTATGGTTTTTGCTCTGGGTCTTTGATCCCTGATCCCTAATCCCATCGACACCTCATGATCACACAGGTTGGTGTGCTTCTTCCATGAAGCTTATAGGGTCATGATGAATTGGATTGGACTTGATGGCAGTGAATTTGGAGGAGATTCAACCTTATGTTTTAGGCAGCTTGGTTGTTCAACTGCAAACTAAATGGTCAGCAGTTTGAACCCCTTGTCCTCACAGTGGGAGGAAAATCTAGCTGTTTGCTTTCCTAAAGATTACAGCTTTGAAACCTTTTGGGTTATTCCTACTCTAACAGGGCTATGGCGAGTCTGAATGACCCATGATGTTAGATTTTATCCTCTGATTTGTTTGTCTTCTGATAAACCCATGAATAATAAAAAAGACTAAAAAAAGACTAGTATGGCTTAATTAAAAGGGAGAGCTACTCCATTGACTAGTGAATACAGACAGTTTTTTTTATGTCTTGGTGAAGGTTGTCCATGGTATAGTTAAAAGCCCGAGTCAGCTATTTATTATTTTCTATAAAGCTTCTTGGCTGACTGCCCCCACCAGAAGTGTTTAAAATTTTATATTATTTTACATATCACCTTAGTCAAAACAAAATAGCAGAAATAACCTGTCTTTGTAATCTTTCATAATCAAACATTAGTCTCCCTTTTGAATTTAAATTCATAGATAATTATACAATTAGAATTTACCAGTATTGTTTAAGAATTATGTTTCAGATTCAGCCACCATGTTTGTGTGATGTGGTTTGATAGTTTATGACTAAAAAAATTGGGATTTAGTAGAAAAAGGAGAAATAGAATGCAGAATATACCAAATATACCTATTCCGGAACACAGGGATTTGGTAGATGAGAAGTGAAAGTGTGTTTTAAAGCTGCAAAACATACTTGCACATAACTATTTCAGGTGCGACAAAATAATCTAATTAGGAATATTTTAGTAAGAATAAGGTAAAATCAGGTCTGAGTCTGTTTTTCTCTGTGACCTTTAGCAAATCTTCTAGCTATTAAGGACTCATTTTAGCCTCCTATTTTTATTTTAGACATTTTTTTGCTCCCTTGGGAAAGATCTTTTATAAACATAAGGTTAAAGGTCAATTTTAGGTCTTTGGCCAATGAAAAATTAAATTATCTTAGGCACTTTAATCAGATATTAATATAATACCCGACCAGTCCTCTTGAACCTGCTGTGAGTTTTGCTATTACTTCTTATTGATTGGAGCATATTCCTTTTTGCTGCTCTTGAATTATTTATGAAGATCTCCTTGGGGTATTCAGGCATTATGAAGAAAGAGGATAAAACCTCTTCCTCCACGGAATGGCTCCGGCCAGGTTGGGTGGCTGCTTCCCCTGGGCACCTGTGGTCTCAGCTACGCTCAGTCTGGCAGAACCCCGGGCTGTTGGGAGAAGACACAAGCGGGAGTAGGTTGTGCCTACAAATCGACAAACCTACGCACTGTAGAAAAAACTGAAATTATAGAAAGTATGGAGAGCAAATAAAATAAATCAAAACACTGTGGAAAGTATTTTAAACTGAATTTGTTAAAATTAGGTTTTCATTTGTCCCATTGTAATGTTGAATATCATTAAAACGATTAGCTTTTGTAATTAGTATAGGCCTTTGCCTTGTTTTGTAAGGTGTGTGAGCATGTGTGAGGGAAATCTTGTCCCTGAGTGCTGTACCCAACATCCATTTTGTTTGTAAATTTAGTCTCTTGGGGCATATTAATAGAATAGGGAAAATGTGTAAGACTCATATTAATTTAGAATTTTTCACTACTATCCAATCCCATAACAAATTTCCTTACCCCCAAAAGAAACCATTAGCAGTCACAAGAAACAACCCATTTTCTTTGCACTCTTGAGTTTGAGCAGTATTTCCTTTTTTTTTCTTTAATCTTTTAAAAATTATTAGTAAATACCTTTATTGGGAGTTCTTATATCTGGGCAGTATTTCTTTAGTAGAAAATCATTTATCCTTTATTGAGTCAGTTGTGTGTGCCAGGAATGAAAACAAAACCATGGCTGTAGATTTAATTCCATCTTGTAAATGGCCTTCTAGTACAGAGTCAAACTGTGTCCTACCACGGTTTTCTTTTTTTATTATTTTGCCCTTTTAGAACATTTTTTCCATTATTTTTTTGATCGTTTTATTAGGGACTCATACAACTCTTATCACGATCCATACATACATCAGTTGTGTAAAGCACATTTGTACTTTCATTGCCCTCATCTTTCTCAAACATTTGCTTTCCACTTAAGCCCCTGGCACCAGCTCCTCATTTTTCCCCTCCCTCCCTGCTACCCCCTTCTTCATGAACCCTTGATAATTTATAACTTATTATTTTGTCATATCTTGCCCTGTCTGACGTCTCCCTTCGCCCACTTTTCTGTTATCAGTCCCCCAGGGAGGGGGTCATGTGTAGATCCTTGGAATCGGTTCCCCCTTTCTATCCTACCTTCCTTCCACCCTCCCAGTTATCACCTCACACCACTGGTCCTGAAGGGATCATCTGTCCTGGATTCCCTGCGTTTCCAGTTCCTACTGGTACATCCTCTGGTCTAACCAGATTTGTAAGGTAGAACTGGAATCATGATAGTGGGGGAGGAGGAAGCATTTAGGAACTAGAGGAAAGTGGTATGTTTCATTGTTGCTACATCTCACCCTGACTGGCTCATCTCCTCCCCAAGACCCTTCTGTAAAGGGATGTCCAGTGGCCTACAAATGGGCTTTGGGTCTCCAATCCACATTCCCCACCTCATTCACTATGATAAGATTTTTTGTTTTGATGATGCCTGATACCTGATCCCTTTGACCCTAGTAATTACACAGGCTGGTGTGCTTCCTCCATGTTGACTTGGTTGCTTCTGAGCTAGATGCCTGCTTGTTTACCTTCAAGCCTTTAAGACCCCAGATGCTATATCTTTGGATAGCTGGGCACCATCAGCTTTCTTCACCACCTTTGCTTATACACCCGCTTTGTCTTCAGCAGCTGTGTTGGGAAGGTGAGCATCATAGAATGCCAATTTAATAGAAGAAAGTATTCTTGCATTGAGGGAGTACTTGAGTGGAGGCCCAATGTCCTTCTGCTACCTTAATACTAAACTTATAAATATATGCATATCAATCTATTTCCCCATCCTCACATATAAATATATTTACATATGTACATGCCTTTATTTAGACCTCTATAAATGCCCTTTGCCTCCTAGCTCTTTACTCTATTTCCTTGGTTTTCCTCTTGTTACACTATCATGTTCAGCCTTCATTTGGGTTTCAGTAATTCCTCTTGGTTACATTACCCTTGATCACGTCCTATCAGGCCTCCTACACCCTGCTCACCACCGATTTGGATCACTTGTTGTTACCTTGTCCCTGGGTTTGTTAACACCACTACCTTTCCCCCCACCTCGCCCTCTCCTATGACCCCCCCGAACTGTCAGTCCTGTTGTTTTTCCATCCAGATTGTTCATCCAGCCTATCTTATTTAGACAGATCTGTGGAGATAATCACACACACAAAAACAAGACAGAGCAAAACCAAGCAACAATATACAACAAAACAACAACAACAACAAACCAATGACAAAAAAAAAGAAGAAAGAAAAGCTTGTAGTTAGTTCAAGGACTGTTTGTCGGTTTTAGGAGTGTTTTCCAGTCCAGTATTTTGGGGAACCACGCCCTGGCCCTAAAGTCCACCTTCAGCATTCCCTGGGGACCTTGCCACTCTGTTCCTTTGCTGTTTTGTTGCACCCCCTTAGTGTTTTACCTCAGTGTGGCGGGATCAGATCAGGTGCAATTTCTACACCGTGTCTTCGATTTTGTCCTCTGTAGGGCTATGGGTCAGTGAGGGACGTCATGTCTCATAGTGGGACTGGTTATGTGGTTCTCTCTGTGGACTGGCTGCTCTAATCGGGAACATCGTCCTCAGGGCCTGGTGGGCCAGGATGTGCTCCACTCTCTCCTCCTCCCCCTTTATCTGCTCCCGTGTGCTCTGATCAAATATGTCCATCTCCTGGAGTTGCAGATTCAATGCCGTCCTTTGAAATAAATTCTTCGAGGGGTAGGTATCTACGCAGTAGTTGGGATTGGGGCCGGCCCCTCCTCCCTAAGGTTTCTGAAGCTGTAACTCTTTACAGATTTAGAGATTTCTGGCTGATATTTATTTACTTTTTCCAAAACCTTTTAATTGGGATGTAATGTAGGTATCATATTATATAGTTCAATCACATCAAACAATATTGTACAATTGCTATCACCATCCATTTCAAAACATTTTCTTTCTTCTTGAACTCCTTGATAGCAGCTCCCCGTTACCAACCTCCCCTTGTAACGCCCTTATTCTACTTGCTGTCTCTATAGGTTTATCATTCCTGGGTTCCATATACTGAAAAACAGATGACAAAAATTCAAGAGGGCTATCCCAAATGTCAATGTATCAGAGCTAATGCCCCAAATAGGAATTAAAAAATAGCACAGAAAATATTGAAAGCCAGATCAGGCCACGGTGCATCAGAGGGGCAGTGGAATCCACTGGCAAGGTTTCAACTGGTCGGGTTTATCATTTTGATCTCCTATAGTTATCTCTCCACTGCACTTGGTTTTGTAATCAGTTTATTCCCATCCCTCCATTATGCATAGAGGAAAATCACTGGAGGCTTATTTCCTGTGTACATCACACAAATGTATCTGGGGCTCCCACTGTCTCCATAAAAGATGGATATTTTAGATAGACGCCCAATGCTTAGCCAACCACCAGGACTTCTCTATATGAGGGGATTTTATAGAGTTCTTGAAAATATTCCATTATCTTTTAATACTGCTTTTCCACAATTTCTAAAGCCCCCTGGAATATTCCCTTTCAGAAGGTATAGGAAACAAAGAGATTCCTATTATGGGTAAAGTAGTCAATTCCAGGGGCAGAGGGCAAGGGTAGATGAATATGATGACTATTCGTGGCCATGGGGTTTCCTCTGGGGGTAACGAAACTGTTCTTGGATTAGACCACTTGGTTAACTTTCTAAAAGCTGTTGAATTATTAATTCTAAAATTTCAATGATCATGCACTGATCATATACCTTGTGTAGTCAAAAATAATTGGTTACATGTTCACAAAAGCACGAAGTTGGAAACAACGTCACTTCCCATCAGTAGAAGAATGACTTTGGAAACGTTGGTACGCACACAAAATAGAATGTCATGCACCACTAGCAAAACAGGGATGGAACCATGAAGCGCCTCATGGCATGGATGGATCCGGATAACATTATGCTGAGTGAAGGAAGTCAATCACAGAAGGACAAGCCTGCATGTGACCACCACTATAAGGACAAACACCAGGACAAAGCTGGTCTCTCCCTCCCTCTCCTCAAAACCCACCATCTTAACATACAGATTGAGGTTCACGAGCTACACAGCATATCCTATATATATGGATGGGTCAAGATGTGAACATAACATACCAGCAAGTACCAGGGAACCATTAGAGAGGTCTGCAGGGTTGGCCCCAATACCAACTATGTGGACACTACCCCCACCCCCACCCTTAGAAGAATGCACTTCGGAGGACAGCACTGGGGCTCCAGCTTGGAGAGAGGGGTGTGTCTTATTAGAGCACACAGGAGAAACGAAGAGGGAAGGAGAGTGAGGGGAGCACATCATAGCCCACCAACCCCGAGGACGATGTTCCTACTCAGAGCAGACAACGCACTAGTTGTCCTATGGAGAGGACCATAGGGCCGGCCCCACCACAAGACCCAACGTCCCTCACTAAACCATAGCGCTGTGGGGGACAGCACTGGGGACACAGTGCGGGAATAGTGCACAATCTGACCCCATCACGCTGGGGTGAAACACTGCGGGCATGCAACAGAGCAGCAAGGGAGCAAAGTGAGGAAATCCCTGGGAATACCAAAAAATAGACTTTGAAGGAAGCGTGGCACCCATCAGACTCACTGAAAAACACTCACAAACGACCTTGAACTATTTACAAGCATTTCCATTTTTGTCCGTGGCTTGCTTGCTTTCTTTTTTTTTGTTCAGTGGCTTTCTTTTTGTTATTGTTATTTTGGTTTGGTTTTGATTTTTGTTGTTTTTTTACTTCCTTTGTTGTTTAATTTGACTTTGCCAGGCTTTTTCATTTATCAATATATCTGCATGCCTATCTAGATAAGCAGGATAAATAATTTGGAGATGAAAAGAATGGGGCCAATGGTTCTGGGGGGATAAGGGAGAAGGGGAGGTAGGAGAAAGGAAGGAGGAGGATGGAACCAACCCAGGGACAAGAGAACAACAAGTGAACTAAAATCAATGGAAAGGAGGGCATAGGATGTCTAGTGGGGCTTCATCAAGGGTACTGTAACAGTGAGAAATTACTAAACCCAAATGAAGGCCGAACATGACGGTGGGCCAAGAAGAAAGTAAAAGGTAATAAAGGAAAGAACCAGGAGGCAAAGGACATTTATAGAGGCCTAAATACAGGCATGTACGTAAGTAAATAGAGGAATAAAACTAAGTACTCATATCTATATATTAAGAATTAAGTTTGCAGATGGACATTGGGTCTAGATTCAAGTACTCCCTCAGCACAAGAACACTTTGTTCTAACAATCTGGCATTATGTGATGCTCACCTTCCTGACACAATCCCTGAAGATAAAATGGGTGCATAAGCAAATGTGGTGAAGAAAGCTGATGGTGCCCAGCTATGAAAAGATCTAGTATCTAGCATCTCAAAGGCTTGAAGAGTAACAAGTGGCCATCTAGCTGAGAAACAACAAAGCCCAAATGGAAGAAGCACACCAGCCCATGTGATCATGAGGTGCGATGGAATCAGGTATCAGGTATCTAAGACCCACAACAAAATCATACCTAAGGTAAATGGGGTGGGGGGGGGTATGGAGTGGAGATCTACTGTCCATCTGTAGACAATTGGACATCTCCTCACAGAGGGATCACAGGGAAGAGATGAGCCAGTCAGGATGCAGTATAGCACCAATGAAACACACAATTTTCCTCTAGTTCTTTGGTACTTTCTTTCCCCCACGATCATGACCTCAGTTCTGCTTTACAAATGAGATTAGACCAGAACATGCACTCTGCTACAGATAAGAGCCTGCAACATGGAATCCAGGATAGATAAACCCCTCAGGGCCAACAATGAGAGTAGAGATACCAGGAGGATTAGGGGAGGGTGGGGGGAGAAAGGGGGAATTGATCAAGAGTTCATGATGGAGGGTGGGGGGGAAGGGGGAAGAAATGGGGAGATGACATCAGGGGCTCAAGTGGGAAGAGAATGCTTTGAAAATGATGGCAGCATATGTGCAAATGTGCTTGACACACTTGATGAATGTATAGATCGTGATAACAGATGTAAAAGCCCCTAATAAAAGGTAAGAAAAAACAAAACAAAAAAAACCAACCTTGTCAGTTGATCCCCTCTCTGATGCACATTAGGCCTGATCTGGTTTTCAACTTTTTCTGCATTCTTCTTGTTTTTCTGTATGTTTATATTGGGGTTTATCTCAGATGTGTTATGTCATTGGGGGTCACCCTCTTGAATTTTTGTTAAGTGCTTTTTCTGTTTTTCATGATATGAAGCCCAGGATTAATGAATTTCTAGGGACAACAAGTAGAATAAGAGTCTCTATGGGGTACAGTTTGGGTGGGGGGCAGAGGCAGGGTGGAGAGGAAGCTGACGTTGAAGAGTTCATGAAGGAAAAGAATGTTTTGGAAGTGATTGTCGTAGCAATTTTGTACAATACTACTTGATGTGATTGGACTATGGAATAATATGATATCTGTATTAGCTCCCAATAAAATTGTTTTGAAAAAAATTAAATTAAAAAATATTCATCACTGAACTTGATTACTTTACCAAATCTAGTTGAAGTTTGTGTATGTAAATAATACATGTATATTTATGCATATATGTTAGGACTACAGATTTTGTTATGCCATTGAGCTTCACATTTAAAAGCTTCATGTTAAGAAAAAAGATGGTGGGTTTTCTAGAAAAACAAATCCAGTGGCACTCATCCATATATAAGAATGTGTTAATTAAGCTGTGTCTTCTGACTCACGAAACACATGCAATGACGCCGAATGCAGGAAGATCACTGGCCAGTGGGTAGGAAGTCTTGTGGGTCCAGTGGCATTGTAAGCATCTCTGTGCTGGCAAGGATCTCCATGTGACTCCTCCAGTTTCCAGAGCTGCATCAGGGTAGATTCATGTGGCTTCTCCTCAGTGATGTCTCGCAGGAAGTGAGCCTTGTTGGTAGAGTGTCTCCACGGAAGTGAATAGAGAGAGAAGTATCTCCCGCCTCCAAGGAGGCAGTACCACCCCTGTTGTTTTCTGAGGGACCGTTGACCCAAGTAGAAAGCCCCATCTTTTTCTAAGACCTTTACAGCATGATAAAATTGACTTTATATGGCAAAAAGCCACGTTAGTATTTAAAATAACTGATTCCTACTAATTCCTTCTACTTGTATGATTTTATATGATTTTTATTTATAATTCCATTTTGCTTTGTATTTAAAAACCTTGTCAGTGTGTGTTTCTTCTACACACACACACTCACACACATGGAGGCTTAAAAAAGTTTGTGGAAAATTTCTAGTATCTTTTAATTTCATCATCCATGGACCTTATGACAGTCTCCAGATTGTTTTTTGATTCAGAAGATTTAGGGTGATTGATATTGGAATTAAGTACTGCTTCTCTGTTTTAAGCACATTTCTATTCTTTGCCAATTACTTCTGTGTTTGTTAGGATGAATGGGAGTGTTTCATATGTCATGAGATGACTGAAGGGATGTGACTGGAAGCGATAGTTCCTTGGAAGAATCTGACACATCTTCCTCAGATGCCTTTTTTTAATTACGACCCTCCATCATTTTAGAGCATACTTAGCTGTGCAGATTGGGATATCTTCTAAGAGTGTAAGTTATGTACTTAATTAGGTCGTACAATATTAATTCATCAGAAACTTTTGAATTATCTTGTGCTAGCATGCACTTTGTCTGACATTAGATTGAGAAGGATGTTTAAGACAGAGTTATTTAAATTAGCTCACTGAGGAGGATAAGGGAGACAGGCATCTAAAATAAGGGTCTTATATTGAAAAGCTTTCAGGAAGAAGACTGAACTACTGTACCTCTCCAACATATCAGAGCATGAAACGCATTTTTGTTGATTTTTAAAAATCATTTTATTAGGGGCTCATATAACTCTTATCATAATCCATAATACATCAATTGTGTAAAGCACATTTGTACATTCATTGCCCTCACCATTCTCAAAACATCCGCTCTCCACCCAAGCCCCTGGCCTCATCTCCTCATTTCCCCCTCCATCCCCGCTCCACCCTCCCTCATGACCCCGCGATAATTTACAAATTATTATTTTTTCATATCTTTCCCTGTCCGACATCTCCCTTCACCCACTTTTCTGTTATCTGACCCCTTGGGAGGAGGTTATATGTAGATCTATTTGTTGAATTTTGAAGAGCACATTATGATTTTACATAAATGTACTTTTCTTTCAACTGTAAGTAATGATGTGGGTCTAAGATGAACACTTTCTAAGAGATGTAATTTTAGGTTAGCACAAATGCAAACAAACATTTTATTTTAAACTTGCTATTATTATTTAAGGGAAAATTAAAAATACACCATTGCAAAAAATGGCAACGAAGGTGAACATTTCTGACCTCCTCTGGGTTCTATATTACCATGAGTTAGAGGGTCAGACAATCCTACCTATTCTGACACCAATCGTTCCTCCCACAACACTCTACATCTATGGGGGGTACCCCCCCAAAAAACCTGAAACCCCTCTGCTAAAGCTTTATATTTAAATTTCTTTACAAAACAATCTTATCCCCTTCAAAGTACTCTCCATTACACTTAATACATTTGTCAAATCTGTGATTCCATTTTTGGAAACATTTTTCAAACTCAACTGTTTGGATGACTGACAGCACCTCCTTCATTTTTTGGTCACCTTTTCTATGTCATCAAATCACTGTTATTTCATGTCCCTCTTCATTTGCAGAAATAAAAAGAAGTCACATGGAGCAAGGTTAGTTAAGTCAGGTGTATGGGGCAAGAGAGGCATGCTGTTTTTGGCCAAAGACTGGGTCACTGTGATGGCTGCATGAGCAGGTATATTGTGGGACTGGCAAAACCAGTCCCCCGTCTGCCACAAATCAGGCCTTTTTTGGGTCATACACTGTTACACGATATTTTAAAAACCTCTGAATAGAAACCTTGATTAACAGTCTGACCCTATGCACTGTCCCCCTCACATAAAAACAAACAAACAAAAGCCCAAATGAACATTGTCTTGATCTTTGACTTCACTTGACAAGCTTCTGGGGGGTGAGGTGACAATGGTGTCTTCCATTGGCTTGATTGCTTGCTTTGGGGGTTGTAAGAAAAGCACCATGCCTTGTCACTAGTAATGACCTTGGGAAAAAAGTCTGGGTCACTTTGGAGTTGTTCTTTCAAACCAGGCATGTTTCTAGTCAGCGCTCTTTTTCCTGATCAGTCAGAAACCGAGGCACACATTTCGCAGTGACCCTTCTCAGTCCCTAATCTTCCGTTAAAACTCACTGTACCAAGCTGCAAGATGGTCCAGCTAACTTCCCATCTCGTCAATGGTCTTCCCTTGGTCTTTGAGCACGGTGTAGATTTTGTTGACATTCACGTCCGTTTGGGAAGTTGATGGACGTCCAGAACGAGGTTTGCCATCAATTGGCATTTTAGATTTTTTTAAACAAGAATACCACTTGTACACTTGAGTTTTTCCCATACCGCTGTCCTTGTAAGCTGTGTTCAACATCACAACAGTTTCTGCGGCATTTTTCTGAGCAGGAAACAAATTTCAGAGCTGCACACCCTTCTCGTAAATCGGCCATCAGAAAAATGAAGTTCAAGCGAAACTGCTTTTATGAAAACAATTCACCATGACCAGAGTGAATTCACCTTTCCAGGCAACCCAGTGGGTACACTAAGTCAGAGTGAGTTGCTTGCCTATCAGGAAAAATGTATCCTATGAAAGCTCCACCCCAGGAAAGCTTTTTTTTTGGAGGGGGAGGAAATGGGGGTTACACCCTGCTTTGCTGCCCAAAAGTACTCATTGCAATAGGCCACATGGAACTCATAGGTAGCACTGACGGTTAAGAGGGTTTGTTAGGAAAATTAATAGGTTATTACAAGTCAGAATCAGCAAGCAGTAAGTGTACAGTCTGTTTTTTCATAACATTTTGGATTACCTATTATATGTAAGGTATTCCTTCTGATGGTGTCCTTTTAAGGTCTTAGACTTTATTGGATTATTTTATTTTATTTTAGAATGGTTCTTTTTTACTTCGGTGTTCTTTCAATGCAATCTCCATTTCTGCACATCTTAATGTCAATCTTCAAAATTTCTAGGTCCTTTTTATATAGTTTCTAATTTATCGTGATTGTTTTCCTGTTGGTAATTCTGAATTCTTCTAATGTAGTGTGTGTCTGTGTGTTTTTCTATTTCAGTTTCATGTGGAGCTTTCTGGTTCTTTCTCTCAACTCACTGAAAGCACCTGCTCCTCACGAGGGAGCTCGCCAGTGCCTTTTCTTACTTAGGAAGTTTGTTCCATTGGATGTATTGTTTGCGCCACTCTTTCGTGTTTCTTTCTGTGAACTGAAATTGTCTGGCATCTCTGAGAAATTGTGGCATTGTTGTATTTTTATTTAATGTATGATCACTTGGTGTCAGAATGGGTATTTCCCTTGCTCAGTAAGTTTAACTGTTGGAGGAAGGATGTGGCTGGGTCATTGTGGGCACAGTTATTGTCGCTTGTTGGATGGAACAAGAAAAGGGTGGGGGGAGAAGACTCAAAGGGGAAAAAAATCCAAACAAGCAACTCTAAACAAGGAAATAACTTGAAGAAACACATAAATATAAAGTAGAGGAAATCAGGCAAACAACAGCAGTTAAAAAAGTATTGAGTAACTAAAAAATACTAAGATCTTTAAGAAGGGAATATAAAAACAAGGGTTGGGAGAAAGAAGAGACATTAAAGAAAAATGTGAATATAAAACTCTGAAGGGGAAAATGGAAGAATATAAAAGAAAAAAAATGATAACTGAAAAAAAGATTAACAGAAAAAAAAGAAAGAAGAAGGTGAAGGAAAAGAAACAGAAGACTAGGAAGAAAATAGGAAAACAGAGAAATAAAGGCTTGGAAACAAGGGAAGCAAGGAGTGGAGTTGGGGCCAAGTCCAGAGGAGCATGCTATGGAATGAAGCCTTGGGTACCTGGGATGTGTTGGCACCTACCAAGGAGCTCTGGGAAGGGAGCAGTAAGTGAGCATGCGGAGCCAATCTTAAATAGATTTGGCTGACCTACCTGTTATTTGAGATCAGGAACCTCAAATAATTTTTGCAGGCTCAAAGGATGACTGAGGTTGGGGTGCTTGTTCCTGGAGAGGGACTCCCTCTTGCTCCGAGGGAAGCTGGAAGGAAAGTGGGTGTTTGCAAAAGGAGCTCTTTTATAGCCAGGCCGGCCACTGGTCCGGTGCTGTGCGTCCTGCGCTCTGATGTGCTCACACACTCCCTGGCACGGGCTTGGCGCAGCAGGAGCTGATCCACAGCTAAGTGGCTCTGACCTCTCAGCAGGATGAGAAGGTGTGAAACAGATCAATAAGTGGATGAGGGTGACCCCTCCTCTGGTCACCAGAAGATTGTGGGCATCATCAGAAGAAAGCTATCGTATATTTATTGTCATCCACTAGCATGTACCTGTACTGCTCTGGGCAAAGAAAACCAAACCAAACTCACTGCCCTTGAATCAATTCTGACTCACAGCAACCCCATTGGTCAGTGTGGAATGGCCCCTGTGAGTTTTCAAGACTGCAGCTGTTTCCGGGAGTAGAAAGCCCTGTCTTTCTTCCTTGGAGCCGGCTGATGGTTTAGGACTGGTAGCCTATCACACAGAAGAAGCACACCAGATTCTGTGATCCAAAGATGACAGTTACACAATTCGAATACGGCGAAGAGAAAAGTGTCAGGACTAGAATTATGAACATCCAATTTGTGGAAGACTGTGGAGGACAGTGGGAGCCCTAAACCCATCTGCAGAATATTTAGTCAGACTAAGACACCGGCAGATCTGCTCTAGCCAAGGGCACAACGTCCCAACAGCCTTATTATCAGGCAGAGGCCACTGTAATCTTGATTGTGCTGGCTGGAACTCGATACTTGTTCAGTGGACCTCCCTAAAGACATGATCTGAAATGGTTCTGGGTGTGAGTATCGCTTAGTTGTTGCATGGCAGAAATGTCTTCCCTGGCTTTTTGAATGTGGATGGGGTCTTGTCCATCCCACACAGTTTTTATTTTTGTCTTGATACTAATATCATCTTATTCTTACCACCTTACTGCGATTAGTTTTTCATAGTTTTCTGTTGGGTCTCCCAGCGGTGAAGCACAGGAGGAGTGGATGTATAATGATGATAACCGATACAAGGGTTGATAGGGAATGCAGGGGTGGGGGAAGAGGGGAAGGGGATTTCTGTAGTGGATAACAAGGGCAGGAGGGGGGAGGAAGCACTAGAACTGATCATGATCGCACAAGTCATATTGAAGGCGAGTTAACCACTAAGGGGGGTGCGAGGAGGGAGGATGGTCTAAGAGAGATGTGGGGGTAATTGTACATTTCTCCTTGATATGATTGAACGATTGAACTCCTTAGTTGTATGACATGTAAATTATGGGCCAATACAACTGTTGGTTGGGGGGTGGGGGGAGAACTGCTGGCCTAGTGGTTAGCAGCCCAACTCAAAACCAGTCTGCCACAAGATTCCTTGGTTCTGGGCTAGTGGACCTGAATTTGGCCATGGCAGCTGACAATTAACCTATTTCCTCTCTGACGTCTCCCATCCTACTTGTTCACACATTCGGTATTCAATCCGCCTCTCTGTTCTTTCATCTGAAACCCAAGGTTCCACGTTGACCATCCTTTTCTGTCCTGTCACATCCTCCTCGTAGGAGAGGTCTGTTTAGTGTGTCTGCCTATTCTGCCACATGGATGGGACTCTCTCTCTTCCCACCTGGAATGATTTTGTGATTGCATGATATATTTATTCTTTTATTCAAAAAAACTTACTGAGCTACTGTCATATATGTGGTGCTTTGCTAGTGCTTCTTGTAATATGAAGTTAAACAAGACAAGATACTTGATCTCACATAACAGAAGGGAGGAGAGCAACGTAGGGAACCACACATGATGCTAATAATGCTAGAATAAGTATTCTAGAGACAAATCCTGGTTGTGGTGGAATTGCCAAGGAAAGATCAAGTGATTTTGACTGTGCTCACAGGGAATGTCTTCGTGAGAAAAGGTGGAACTTGTGCTGAGTAAGGTTGTATAGAATTTTCGTGGCTGAAAAACGGAAGGGACTGAGCATAAACACAGAGCCGGAGCTCAGGAAAAACACAGCCTCTTCCCAGTTGGTAAGCACAGAGTGTTGTGATGTGGGACAAAGAAAGCACTTCCACTCCCATCAACTCAGACTCATTTCAGCCCTGTGTGTGTCGGAGTACCACGGTGCTCCACAGTGTTTCTAAGATTGCTTTATTGGAAATAATCGCTAGGCTTTTTTCCCTAAGGGGCCAATACCTGGGCCTCTAGGTGGACACGACCTCCTAACCTTTTACTTAGTGGCTGAGTGCATTCGCCATTTGCACCACCCAGGGACTCCTGTTCATAGTAGAGGCCCAGAAAGGCCAGGTGAGGTTTGATGATTGAGCTTATTGAGTGATCTAGTCTGGACTTTGGGTTTTATTCTACAGTAAATAAGGAACTTTATAAAGTTTCCAAGAAGAGGAATAACATGATTATGATGACTTAGAAATAGTATTCTGCGGTACTACCATGAAAGATAGATTAGAGTGTCTGGAGGGAAGGAATCCAGTTATCAAGCTATTGCAACAGTTCAGGCAGGAGAAATGGAAATGGAAAATCGGTCTCTGGTGGAAAGGTCAGAACCATCGGAAGTGTAGTGAGTGACACATAACTCTTGCTTCTAATCCAAACAGCATTTTCCTTGTCTGATTAGAAAGGAATTAAAATTCTCAATTTACAATGTACGTTAAAAATTGGCTTTTTAGAAATAAAATTGTACTTTTTCACTTAAAGTCTCTAGCCTCTTTTAAATTCATAAATGGGTTGTAATTTTTTTGAGTGACACAGTTTTTCATTTTAAAAGGGCAATCACTCTATACGAATCAGTGCATTTTGTATCCTTTGGTCTTTTAATGGACTGTAGGCTATCTGGGTAGTCGGTTATATTATTTTCTCTTTTGAGTGGCTTAGAGAGTATATAAAACTGATTGTGAAGAAAATTAAAATAACTCCCAAAGATCAAAAGCATGACCTTAGGGAGGATGCCCTACCTGGATTTAGAAAGCAAGTCAAGAATAAACTTGACTCTAATGACCAGACACCAGATGAGTTGTGGGATGCTATCAAGGACATCATACAGGAAGAAAACAGAGAGTAATTAAAAACACAGGAAAGAAAGAAAAGACCAAAATGATGTCAAAAGAGACTGTACAACTTGATTTTTTTTTAACTCAGAGTGGCTAGTATTAAGGTAGCAGATGGAATTGGACCTCTACTCAAGCACTCCCTCAGAGCAAGAACACTGTGTTCTATTAAACTGGCATTCCATAATGCTCGCCTTCCCGACATGATCACTGAAGATAAAGCAGGTGCCTAAGCAAATGTGGTGAAGAAAAGTGATGGTACCTCCCTATCAAAAGATATAGTGCCTGGGTTCTTAAAGACTTGAGGGTACACAAGCAGCCATCTAGCTGAGAAGCAATAAATTCCACACAGAAGAAGCACACCAGCCTGTGTGATCACAAGGTATAGGACCAGGTATCAGGCATCAAAGAACAAAAAATAATATCATTATGAATGAGCGGGAGTGTGTAGTGGAGACTGAAAGCCCATCTGTAGGCAACTGGACATCACCTTATAGAAGGGTCATGGGGAGGAAATGAGATAGTCAGGGTGCAGTATAGCAATGGTGAAACATACAACTTTCCTCTAGTTCTTAAATGCTTCCCCACTTACCCACCCACCCACCCACCCACTATCATGATCCCAATTCTACCTTACCAATCTGGCTAGACCAGAGGATGTACAGTGATACCGATAAGAACTGGAAACACAGGGAATCCAGAACAGATAAATCCCTCAGGACCAATTATGAGAGTAGTTACACCAGGAGGGGAAGGGGAAGGTGGGGTATAAAGGGGTAGCCAATCACAAGGATCTACATATAACCCCCTCCCAGGGGGATGGACAACAGAAAAGTGGTTGAAGAGAGATATTGGACAGTGTAAGACATGAAAAATAATAATAATTTATAAACTATCAAGGGTAGGTGAGGGAGGGAGGAGGGAAATGAGCAGCTGATACCAAAGGCTCAAGTAAAAAGAAAATATTTTGAGAACAATGATGGCAACCAATGTGCTTGACACAATAGATGTATGTATGGATTGTGATAAGAGTTGTACAAGGCCCCAATAAAATGATGTTTTTTAAAAAGACGAAAGCAATGAAATGGAGTTGAACAAGATTTTAAAAGGCAGTTTGAGAAGTCAAAATATAATGAAATGTGCTAAGATCTGAAGTTAGAAACTAAAAGGGTTGGACATACCTGGCATTTCTCAAGTTGAAATAACTGAAGAAAATGTTAAGCCTGAGTTGCAGTACTGAAGGATTCTGTGGGTAAAGTGTTTAATGGTGAAACAAGCATCAAGCAAAGAGGGAAGGAATATAGAGAGTCACTGTGCCAAAAACAATCAGTCAGTAGCCATTTCGGAAGGTAGTATCTGATGAAAAACTTACGGTACTGCACTGAAGGCCTGGGCAAAGAATTAGGCTCTTGTAAGTTTCAGAATAACAATGGAGATATTTCAACAAGCAAATGCAACACTGGACATGCTATCTTTTCTATGCCAGGGTGTTTGAAAGACAGCAGCCTTGACACACTGACTAAAATAGGCCCTTATTTGTGGCCATTCCAAAGAAAGCAGAAATTATTCAACAATATTATTATCATATATAAATTTCACTGAAAATAATTAAAAAGTTACTGCACTACTACATCTTACAGGGAACTGCTAGACATTCAAGCCAGATTTAGAAGACGTAGAATTAGAATATTATTAATGCTATCTCCTAGAGGTTGGCTAAGAGCAAAGAATACCAGAAAGATGTTTATTTGTGCTTTATTGATGCTACAAAGGCGGTGACTGTTTGGGCATAACACATTTTAGATAACAGTGTGAATAGTAGGGATTCCAGAACTCGTAAATGTGTTTATGCAGAACCTGCAAGCCCTTTACACAGAACAAGGGGCTAGTGCCTGCGTTAAATTGTGGGATATGTGAAAGGGTTCATCCTTTAGCCATGCTAATTCAATGTGTATGCAGAGCAAATAAACTGAGAAGCTAGATTATGTGAGACATGTGGCACAGGATTAAAGACTCAATAACCTGAGATAGTCAGATGACGCAACTTTGCTTGCCGAATCAAAGAGGAATCGAAACGCTGATGAAGCTCACAGTCCACAGCCTTCAATATGTATCAGACCTCAAAATCACGAAAACAGAAATCATCCCAAATGGACCACATGCCAACATCATAATGAATGGAGAAGAGGCTGAAGCTATGAAGAATTTTATTTTACTTGGTTCCACAATCAATGCCCATTGGGGCAGCAGGCCAGAAATCAAAGATGTTACTCTGGGCAAATGTTTTGCAAAAGAAATCTCTTTAAATGTTACAAAAGCAAAGCAGTCACTTTGAGGACTAGGCTACATCTGACCCAAGCCATGGTATCGTCATTTCTTTCACATGTATGTGAAAGCTAGATGAAGAATAAGGAAGGCTAAGGAAGAACTGATGCTTTTGAATGATAGTGTTGGTGAGGAATATTAAGTAAACCATGGCCTGTCAGGAGCATAACCAAATCTGTCATGGAAAAAGATCAGTTAGAATACTCCGTACAAGTGAGGGTGGCAAGACTTAGTCTCATGTGTCCCTGGAGAAGGACATCATGCTTAGTAAAAAGAAAGGTCATTGAAAAAGAAGACATCGTCGGTAAGGTTAATCCTTACCTGCTCCTCCTTTAGGAGAACAGAGATAAAATGATTATTGGAGCTCTCATGATCTGTAATTAGCGTCTCCTTGTGAGCAGGACTTGCAACATCCTGTTTGCTCCTATCTGATTAAAAAACAATAAAAAGAGGAACACTGTCAATGAGATGGATTGACATAGCAGCTGAAACATAGGCCTCAAACACAGCAAACATGTGAGGATGGTACAGGACCAGGTAGTGCTTCCTTCTGATCTACATAGCGACATAGAGATACTGTGAGTCAGCAGACTTGGTGGTACCTCTAACACCAACCAACCAAATGTCAGTCTTTTATTAAGACTACTAATGAGTCTGGAGATTGACTATGTGAGAGTACAGAATACAGAGAAGGTTAAATAATTTTGGTAATAACTTTGTCTATATATGAGCATTAAAGCCTTAATTACAAATCATTGGTTTCCAAAGTGAGGAATTCTGATGTGCTAGAAAAACCAAAGTGCCCCGGGGGAGTGCAAATTGTTAATACATTCTGATACTGATCCAAAGTGTGACAGTTCTAGTTCACCCAGAGGTCCTCAAAAAAATAAAGCCTGATGATTCTCTTCTATAAATATTAGGCATTGCAAAGTCTATGGTGTACAGTAGAGTACAACTGAATGTGATTAATATGGAGCTGTCATGAATCAAATTTGACTAGATAACAGCTGGTTAGAAAAACCGAAAAACACTCCAGTCAGTCTGCTAAGAACATTCTGTGGTCATCCCTCTGGAGAACCTGTTCTCTGGGGATAATCTTTCTTGTTTTGCACTTTCAACTCCTCCTAGGGTTTTTAGAATGACAAGGTGCCCACTTTCCTATTTGTCTTTATCTTTGCATATGAGTAGCCATAGTTCCACTTACACATTAGACTTACCAGGATTTTTAAGTTTTAAAAATACTTTGCGATAATTTGATGAAAGATATGCTGAAGGGTATTTTCAGCTCTGAGCTCATTATTATTTATATGTTAAGACTACAGTTAATAAGGTTTTTGCTTTGCTTGCTTAAGAGTGCTGTAAAATTGTTATCTCAAATTTTCACTGCCTTACAAGGGAGAGATGGCATTGTGTGCAGAACTTGCTCCCCCTTGATGGAGAAATGATTCATCTCATATGAACAGATGAGTCCGGTCCGTGCAGCCTCTTTCATGTAACCACTAGTGAGTGAGTCCCTTGACACATTTTATTTTCCTTATGTGCACAAACGTTTTTCTCGGGGTTGATTAAATGGCAAGATCATAGCTTCAGACTGTCTTTGTTCCCTTTGGTCTGGTTTAATAGTGAGTGTGCAGCCCAAGATGCTGAGAGCTGAAAGGCAATAGCCCCGAGTGTCAGAAGGAGAGAGCCTCAAAGATGCTTGGCCAAATGAGAAAATATAAAATGTCACTCCTGAAAGTTGAGATCAATTCTTCTCTATGCTTACTTTTCATTTTTACTGCATATGATGAATGGATTTGCTTTGTTCTTATGGAATGCTTTGGTGTAAATCTTTTTTTTTAAGGTGTTAACAATTAACTTATTAAAGCTCTCCTGACCCCCACATTCAGGCATCCCAAACTACAGGTGTGTGAAGGCATGCTTCATGTCAGTGAAAAGTGGATTTAATGTGAAGGTCTCATTGAACACAATGGGGATCAGCAATGGGCTGGCTCATCCAGAGATGGCCTTCATTTGAGGGGAGAAAGATAATATCTTAGCTCTGTTTTTGTTAGGGGCTGTCAAGTTGGCTCTGACTCATAACCACCCTATGTGTGAAAGAACAAAACACCACACGGTCCTGTGTCATCCTCACAATTGTTCTTATATTTGAGCCTATTATTGCAGCCACGATGTCAGTCCATCTCATTGAGGGCCATGCCCTTCTTCGCTGCCGTTCCACTTTACCAAGCATGCTGTCCTTCAGGGCCTGATCTCTCCTGACTACATGTCCAAAATACAGAGAATGAGGCCTCCCCGTTCTTGTCTCTAAGGAGCATTCTAGTTATACTTCTGTCGACACAGATCTGTTTGCTCTTTTGGCAGTCAATGGCACTTTCAATATTCTTTGCCAACACCATAGTTCAAATGCATGGATTCTTCTTTGGCCTCCCTTATTCAGTGTCCAAGGTTCCATGGGCACATGAGGCGATTGAAAATACCATGGCTTAGATCAGGCATACCTTAGTCTTCAAAGTAACATCCTTTCTTTGTAAAACTCTAAAAATCTACCTTATGAAAGGTGTCATTTGATTTATTGACTGCTGCTTCCATGAGCATTGGTTGTGGATCCAAGCAAGACAAAATCCTTGACAACCATCTTTTCTGTTTATCATGATGTCACCTATTGGTCAGTGGTGAGGATTCTGGCCTTCTTTACATTGAGTTGTAATCCATCCTTAAGATCCTCATCAACAGCAAGCAAGGTTGTGTCATGTACAAGCCTTCCTGTAAACACGATGCCATGTTCTTCTTGATATAATACAGCCTCTCTCATTATTCACTCATCTTACAGAGTGATTTTAAACCATGCAGTGTGCCCTTGTTCTATTCACACACTGCCTCTTGACCCATGTACAGGTTTCTCCTGAGCACAATGAAGTGTTCTGGAATTCCTGTTCTTCTCAAACCTCTCTATAGTTTGTTGTGGTTCACACAGTCAAATGCCTTTGTATTGCTAATGAAACACAAGTACACATCTTTCTGGAATTTTCTGCTTTCAGCCACGATACATCTGACCTCAGCAATGATAGCCCTTGTTTTATGTCTTCTGAACCCAGTGGGAACTTTTGTCAGCTCCTTGTCAATGTACTGTTGAACCATGTTGCATTGATGATCTTCAACAAAATGTTACTTGCATGCGATATCAATGATATTGTCCTATAATTTGCATAATCCTGAGCAGATTCCTTTTAAAAAAAATCATTTTATTGGGGGCCCGAACAACTCATCACAATCCATAATACATCCATTGTGTCAAGCACATTTGTAAATTTGTTGCCCTCATCATTCTCAAAACATTTGCTTTCTACTTGAGCCCTTGGTATCAGCTCCTCATTTTCCTATCCCTTACGAGCCCTTGATAATTTATAAATCATTATTATTTTCTCATGTCTTACACTGTCTGACATCTCCCTTCACCCACTTTTCTGTTGTCCGTTCCTCCGGGAAGGGGTTACATGTAGGTCCTTGCTCCTGATGCCTACCCACACTTCAGTCATGGTCACTATGGTTATTGCTGTTATCTTTCTTAGTTTTATCAGTTTGTTTTTATGTATGAGCATGTCACCACCCAGTCAGAGTATTACTTCATTTCCAACTCATCTATCAGCTATTTTAAATTGTTACAGACTTTATGGCCACTTATTTAATACTAAGCACTATAAAATTTCCATTTTACTCTTATTTTTCCCTATGTGTACATGAAGCAAGAATATTTGAAAAACTTGATGCTAGAAAACCTGGACTTCTTGGTCATAGTGTCAAATGTTGTACAGTTACCACATATGTAGTTGAGAACTTAGCTGAGGAATTTTCATTTTACATGCAGGCAGTAAGGAGTTGGTGCAGATCCTTCGGATAAGATTAAAATGATGAAGTTTTTTTATTACATTAGCTTTCAAAAGGGGGAATTGCATGTAGACCCTACTTAATATTTTGCATATTAACATATTCCACCTCTCTACACCTTCCCTGAAGGTTTCTGCACTCTTGGATTTACACCACATTAAAATCAGTTTTGTCATTTTCAAGGGACACAGATTATGTTCGTTTTCAATGTTCCTGGTTTGGGGAAACAATAAGAAGTCTGAGGGGCAAGAGCAGGCCTGCATAATAGATGAAGTAAGATTTTCCAACAACTTTATCGTGGGACAACCCTTATTAGCCTTGAATAACAATTCGGTCTGTTGCCATAATAGAAAAATATTTCCTGAAGCAACTCTCATGACATTTTTCTACCTATATACAGAATTTTAATTTCCTTAAAACTTCTTCCTAAAAATCCTTCTGATTGGCCTGCACACTTCCAGAATACCTATATAGATGACCCTTTGTAATTAAAAACAAACAAACTCAATCCATAACCGTCTGAGCTGGCCTCTATGCCTTGAATTTAACTGGCCCAGCAGACCCTCTTGGAAGCCACTGGTTTCACTGGACCATGTTTTTTAAAAGGTATGCTGTAAGAGGGGTGTGGGAGCAGAGGCTGACCTCCTTTGACTTCACAAAGGAAAGGGGAGTCCAACGCATCACCCTTCTTCTACCTTCTTTACCTCGCCTCATGCCAGTCTTCCCTCTCACAGCACTCTGCTGCACAGCTGTGTGGATGATTCATTGCAGTGGACACATAGAACTTACAGACAATACTTAGATCATTAGGATTATTAGGGAAATTAGCAGGTTACTATTCGGATCAGAAATGTTTAGGATACAGTTCTTCCAGTCAATGCAGCCATTCCCAGCGGTGCCTGTAGGCAGGCCTCCACTGTTCTCAGCTTCTCAGTCAGAAGTCCTCTGGGGCCTCCTGTGTACAATGTTACAAATGTCTTTTAGTAGTCCTGATAAATGCCCAAAGGGCACACTACTCTGCCCCCACAATAAGCCTCAATCTGAGCTGAGCTTTGTCTCCAAGGACCAGCAAGCCTAGCCCCTCTAATAAGAGCAGAGAACACTCCACCCTACAAGCAAGTCTCCTGCTTAAAGGCCCACAGCTTTACTTGCTTCCTGTGCTGGGAAGCCCACCACCCTGTAATCATGCTCTAGAGCAGTGGTTCTCCACCTTCCTAATGCCATGACCCTTTCATACAGTTCCTCATGTTGTGGTGATCCCGCCTCCCCCCAACCATAAAATTATTTTCGTTGCTACTTCATCACTATAATTTACTACTTCATCACTACTGTTATGAATGGGGTGACCCCTGTGAAAGGGTTATTTGACCCCCAAAGGGGTTGTGACCCACAGGTTAAGAACTGCTACTCTAGATCTTATTTTTACTGCTGCTGTTCCTATGAGATAGGAGATAGCTCCTTGTATACCTAGCAAAATGACAAAATTGACTAATACCCACATTGGGGTTCCATGTTTTTATAATTAAACCCTATCAACAGTCACCCCTCAGCACCTTCCCTCACCGTTTCTAACCTAGAGTCATCAGGAAAAAGTCATTTAATGGGAGTTACAATGTCTACGACTAGAAGAACCATATCAAGTAATTCACTGCACCACTCACCCGAATAAGATTAAGAAAAGTCTATTGCTGCCCTCCACTGATCACAGAAACATGTTTAAGCATATTTTGGTTGGAATAAACATGGGCATGTATACACCAAAACATGGTTATATATTTTTTTCACGTACCCACGTATGATCATATATATCCTTGTATGCTATGTCATGTTGTTAGATTTCTATTTCTTGCAGCAAATTCTAAGTAATACATTCACTCTTCAAGATATTGAATGGCTTGTCCTAAAAATGTTATCATCATTCATCACATTTTTACATATGTAGGTTTTGTTGCTTGAAACCAGACCCCATCTCACCCATGCTGACACGCGAAAATTCTAGACCTTTTTCAGCAAACCTAAACTCAAGGGTCACTTCTGTACAGTCTTTTCTGGCCAAGTCCTTGTTCTGCGGAATCACCATCCCTAACCTAACCTGTCCTGCCTGTGTATCTCTAGAGCATTCTGTATATAGCACTGAACACTCTTCCCCAATGCTGGAAGGTTTTTCCTTTCTGTCTGTCCCCTCGCCCTCTCACAGTGTTCCATTTATGGTTCTTACTTGTTGGATTAAATAATCCGAGTACACATCAGACTGCCTTTTACAAACCAGCAGGCCTTGAGAGTTTGAAGGAGAACATGAAATCGAGAAGGGCGAGGAGCACACCATGTAAAAGAAGCCTCGAAGCAATCAGCTTACACAGTCACAGCCTTGAAACTAGTGGAGCAATGACGGTCAGCGTGTTAGGTTTCTGGGGTGGTTTACCTCGGTTCTTGCTTCTCAACACCGAAGTAACTTAGGCGGCAGAAGCAATTTTGTAAATCCAAGTAATTAATTTTATGAGGGAAAGGGAAGTTTCAGATCTTACAGTCTGAAAAGGTAGACGCTATTTCTGGGAAGCATACAGGCAGCGTGGAGACTGCTGGAGAGTTCGAGACTGAAGATGGCCATTTCAGGGGTGTGCGGAAAAGCATAGGAAAGAATACTGGAACAGGAGCAGAAGAGGCCAAGAGCACTTAACCACGCCCCATGCTGGAGGGATTCCACCCTGAGAGAGCACAGAGAAACAGGAGAGAAGGCCCTGCCCTCAGCCTTTCTATTTAGCCCCTTCTACCACACTGGCTGGGGAGGCGTGGATGAGGGTATTGGCCAATCTTACCAGCTGAGTTAGGCGCATCTATGTGATGTCATGTCGCTGTTGCCCAGTCTGTGTACCCAGGTGGAAAGTACGATCAGCTCTGGATTGTTCCCGTAGGTGTCTAATTAGTTTGCCTGATTTCTTTCCCACCCCTTTATCGTGGCATTGACAGATAATTTTCATTTAACATAGGTATTTAGGGAAGACAACCTGTGTCCCTATCTAGCTACTTTTCATGAGCACATGATGTTGTCATACATCAGAATAGACTCAACTATAGCGAAAGCAAGGGTGTCTTTAAGGAGTTTTCAGTTCATTTGAGATGAAGGGCAAAGTCAAGTTGCATTCTTTGATTTCATTTTTTAATTTGTTTTTTAACAGTTTTATTGATATATACATTTACATATCATACAATTCAATGACTTAAGTACATTAACTAGTAAATCAATTTTAGGACATTTTCTTTTTAAATTTTTTACTTTTTTATTATCAAATCATTTTATTGGGGGCTTGAACAACTCATCACAATCCACACATACATCCATTGTATCAAGCACTCCTGTACATTTGTTTCCCTCATAATTCTCAAAACATTTGCTTTCCACTTGAGCCCCTGGTATCAGTTCCTTATTTTTCCCCTCCCTCGCTGTCCCCTCTCCCCCATGAACCCTTGATAATTTATAAATTATTGTTATTTTGTCATATCTTACGCTGTCTGAAGTTCCCGTTCACCCACTTTTCTGTTGTCCATCCCCCAGAGAGGAGGTTACATGTAGATCCTTGTAATCGGTTCGCCCTTTCTACCCCACCTTCTCTCCACCCTCCTGGTATCGCCATATTTGCCACTGGTCCTGAGGGGTTCATCTGCCCTGGAATCCCTGTGTTTCCAATTGCTATCTGTATCAGTGTATATCCTCTGGTCTAGCCGGATTTGTAAGTTAGAATTGGGCTCATGATAGTGGGTGGGGAAGCATTTAAGAACTAGAAGAAAGTTGTATGCTTCATCATTGCTACACTGCACCCAGACTGGCCCTTCTCCTCTCCGTGACCCCTCCGTAAGAGGATGTCCAGTTGCTTATCGGTGGCTTTGAGTCCCCACTACGCACGCCCTCTCATTCACAATGATAGGATTTTCTTGTTCTTTGATGCCTGGGTGAGCTGTGTACAGTTTCCATGTCTGATTTTAAAATAACTTTCATCCTTTGATCTTTAAGTTGCACTTATGATATCTGTATCATCCTGTGTTTTTTTCCCTCCATAATATTTGAGCTTTGTAAAAAACAAACAAGAAAGTAGATTTATGATTAATTGTTTTATTCTCCTAAAGTTATCCTGTTTTGTATAAGGTTGACCGAGGAAATGTAGGGTATTACAGACGACTGTAATAAAATATCAATAACATTTTGGTTTTGTAGTGCATATAAGTTTTGTTTGCAGTATACGCTAATTTATTTCATATGCAGTAGAATTATGAAAAAGTTTGGAAAATTATGAGAATTAGCAAAATTTGACACAGACATGCATTGAGAATATGCTATTGGCAAAATGGTGTTGATAGACTTACTCAATTCAGGGATGCCACAAACATTGAAGGCATACAAAATATAAGCTCTGTAAAGTGCAATAAAGTATGCACAATATGACAAATTATGACTATATTTAAAATAATTATTTGGAACATTTTATCTTTCTTCTGGTAGCAAGGAGCCCTCAAAAAGTTCCTAGAAACTGTGTGTTGTGAAAAACACTACATTAAATTTTAGATATTTTTTCACATCAAACTAAACTTGTACTAACATATAAGTGAACAGGATCACATTTGAGGAAGTAATGAGAAAAATATCATTTTGGGGGGGAAGAAAAATACAACAACAAAAACCCCTGAGGTGGTTAGTTTCTTATCCCAACCTGGCCGATAAACACATGTAGGCTTAATTGACGGGAGGAGGGATAAATAGCTCACCTTTCTGGTTCTCAGGTCTCTTGCTTTGTGATGGTCGCACCAGGTTTCAGCTGCCTTAGCCAGTTCCCAGCTTCAGCTGGCAAGGCTCACTTCCTGCAAGACATCCCCAAGGTGAAGCCACATGGACCTACCCCGATGCAGCCCTGGGTGCTGGAGCACCCATGTGGAGACCTCTGCCAGCCCTGAGATGCTTATATGTTCACTGATTTGGCTTTCCTCCTGCAGTCGGTGTCATTGTGTGTGTTTTGTGAGATGGAGGAGGACTTTGTGGATTGGTGTTTGACATATGGGTTAATGTTGGGCTTGTGGGCTTGGGCAGCACTGGGTTGCGATGTTTTCTTGATGTGCACTTACCCTTTATATAAAACTCTCTCTGATACATATGGGTTTCTGTGGATTTGTTTCTCTGAAATACCCAGATTAACACAAACCCTTATCAGAGTAGCTTGAATCTTCAAAAATTAAAGCATGAGCAAACATCAAATTTACTGTGACTCTTGGGTGGCCAAATGGTGAAGTCATCAATTCTTTGTGAAAATGTATGGGGACAATGCCCCGAAGAAGTCAGCACTGTACACACAGATGACTCATTTTAAGTAAGGACTTGAAAACGCTGAAATGAAGCTGTTAGCAGCAGACTGTTGACATTAATTTTTGAGGATATAATCTTGTAAGTGTGCTAACCGAAGTGGGCCCACAATTAATACCAGAAACAATGGTCAACATACTGGATATATCAATTGATGCAGGTTACACAAATCTGACTGGAAAATTAAAGTTGAAGAAACTTTCTTCCTAATGAGTGCCAAAATTGTTAAGCTCAGGTCAGTTGCAGACAAAAGAGAATTTTTTATGAAAAATTTAAATATGTAAAAAGAGGATCCTGAAACATTTCTTAGAAGAATTGAAACAGGGTTTTGCTCACATCATCCTGAAGATAAAGCACAAACAAAGCCATAGGTCCCCAAAGTGGAGATGATTTCAAAAACAAAACAGCAAAAGTGGAGTAGTTAAGAACAAATGTCATAACAAGAGATTTGGGGGATGTTCAAGGCATTTCTTTGTTGAACTTCTAGAGGACAAAGAAGGATAATGTGTGCTTATTATCAGCATGTATTGAGCAAGTTCACCAAAGCGTTAGGAGAAAATGTCTGGGAAAACGTCATCATCTTCACCACAGCTGAGCTCCTGCCCAGTCCTCTCAAGCAAGGGCAAGATTAGGAGAGTTGGGAAATAATTAGACACCTACCTTATTGTCCCGATTTGGCTCTTTCTGATTTCTTTTTGTTTCCTAATTTAAAAAAAAATGTTTAAAGGACACTCATTTTTCTTCAGTTATAAGTATGAAAGGTCTCCATTGACATGGATACATTTCCAGGCCTCTCAGTTTTCTAGAGACGGATGAAATGGCAGATATCATTGTCTACAAAATAGTCCTGAACTGATGGAGCTTATGTTGAGAAATAAAGTGTGTGTGTGTGTATATATATATATATATATATATATATATATATCTTATATATAAACTGTGAACATGGCAATGAATTTTCTTTAATCAAAAGATAACTATTATAAATCCATCAACTATCAAAAGCTACATTTTACTAAAAACGAAGTCTTTAATAGTGTTGTAAAGCTTATGCATTTGATGTTAATTTTTAATTCCATTTTCCATGAACTTTTGAAGACCCCCTCATATAGGTCATCATGAAGATCCCTCATCAGTAATCATGGTGTTGTAACAATTAGTCTATGAATTCTTAGCAGAAAGAAGCCTTACCCCAGGGAGGATATGCACACATAAACAATAATGAGAAAGAAAGTTTTCATTATTTTTTAGGTCAAAGGAACTTCATTTTAAAATGATAATGTTTTTGCTAAGTTGCTAGCTGCATGCATGACAAAAATGGCTTTCTGCTTAGCAGAATAAGAAAGGGTGTTGCTAGGATGGCCTAGGTGATTAGATTTCAGGCTGCCTATGTAATAATGTCTGTTTTTTAATCCTCTGTCCTTGTCTTGCTTTTCTGCATTCTCTGTTAGCCGGGTAGAGAGTTTCCTATGTCTTGTGTAAGCAGAAGGGGGCAGCAGAGAAACCAAGTTAGAAAGCCAACATCCTAGTTTGCTTCCTTTGAATAGAAGCCATTGTACCATATACTAAAAACAAATGAGGATTGAAATTAATCTTCTATTTATTCAAACTTGACAGTGGTTAGAACATGTTTTAAAGTAACATGGTTGGAATCTCGACTTACCATCCTGAGCTCAGTTGTCCAGGTGTTGCAAAGTGGATATAATATTTGTGGGTTTTGTTGTCTCAAGACCTGACAAACAAATGTGGAGTGCATTATTTAATGCAGAACAGCTTTCCGTGGGGCTTGTTTTTCCACAGGACATCATTCTGTGTGTTTATAGAAAAGCAGATGCTCCAATGAGTTTTTGTGGTTTATTCTAATATGTTTATCCCTTGGAGTTTGAATTTCTATGGAAAGCCATTTCATTTCTTATTAAAACAAAAGGAAGTTAATGGCTTTTGACTGCATTTTGATTTTGGGGTCAATGATCTAATTTTTTGTTTATCTTATTTTTAAAATATTGTGGGCGTATTTTTCCCCTTATTTGTTAACAAGAACAGGGTTTGATTGGCTGATTGGTTTCATTTCTTTGACCTTTGAAAATGTCTAAATAATTGAGGCCATCGTATTTTTCAGTAAAGGATGTTTTAAATCATGTTGATGGGTCTGACTAATTTTATTTAGTATATATGAAAGCGATTCTGTCTCTCATTAATATTCCATGTTCTCTTTTCTCTGATTAAGGACCATAAACTAACATAGCTGAAGGTTTCTCCCTGTGGTGTTTTTATGTATTCAGTGTTGAAGATGAAAATAGCAGCACCCGTGTTTAGTGCTTAGCAGGTAACTGGTGCCTCTTTTCCTGGGCTGGAAAGTGAAAGGGGGGATTGTAAAGTTATATGATGTCTTTCACTGTAAGTGAGCCAATGAAGACAAAGCTGCAGCTCTGCTCTAAGTGCATTGCCCGTGCTGTTTTCTAGCGTGGAAAATTTAATCTATTGATTTCTCTGCTATAGCCCTATTTTATAAGCTAAGCAGTAAACTAAATGGCATCTTATGATTTGCAAAGTGAGGAGTTGAGTGTTAGCTGTACTCTGATGGGAAGAAGTTATATAACATGGCATCATGCTTAAGAGTCCGCATGTGTGTGCGCACGTGTTGCAGCCTCAACTCGGCTCAGACGAGAGATTACTTTGCATTCTTTCTGGAAGTATTTATGCTACATCTAGTACATAGGTTACCAAATTCATTTAGTCTACCACACACCCTTTCAAAAAAGCACGCCCTCTGGCAATGAAAAATGTCCTGGGGCCCCTAAGCCAGGATCAAGTGTAGGTTCTGCTTCTGCTGCCCCCAATCCCCCTTGTGGTTGCAGCGCCCCCTTGGGGCAGTGTCTCCTTTGGGAAGCTGCTCTTGTAGTCTCTTGTGTGGTGGTGCCTGCTTCTGGGTAACTGTACAGGAGCAATGGGGCTGATTTTCTTTTACGATTTTCTGTGACTCCAGAGGACATCCTGGCCACATAGTCATGACAGTGTGCTGCTATCAAATGAAACCTTACTTCTCTTTACTCTCACATATGTTTGACCTTGGTCCGCCGCTCACTGATACTCATTTTTAAAAAATATGCTTTTTTCGAGGTGTTTCATTTTGGATAGTTTGTCTTCAAGGCCACTGATCTTTTTATTCTGAACTGATCGTTATCTCTGCCACTGATTGTTAGCAGTGTATTTTTCACCTCGAATATTGTGGTTTTACAACTTTTGATACCTGAGTCACTTTTATACCTTCCATATCTGCACTTAAATTCTGTGCACTTAGGGGACACAGCTACAGTAGCTGTTTTGACGTGCTTGTCCACTCATGTCAACGTCTTTGTCAGTCTAGGTCACTTTTGATTAATTATTCTCTTCATTGTAGGCTGTAGTTTCCTCCTTTTTATGCCCTAATGCTTTTTAATTGAATGCTAGACAGCGTGAGTTTTACCTTGTTAGACGCTTCTCTTCGTTTTCTAGTGCTGACATAATACTAAAGAGCCCCAAGTGGATAGCTTTAAAGAACAAAATTTACCGTTTTAGGGAGGCTAGAAGTCCAAACTCAAGGTGTGTCATACTTGCCTCTGTTGCCTTCTAGGAGCTGCCACTAATACTTGGCATTGCTGGGTTGTAAATGCGTCTGCTTTTGGCTTCACCTGGCAGCATCCTCCGCTCTTGATGTGCCTTGTAGCTATTCCGGTTTTGGAAGACACCACTCCGAAGTAATTAGGTGTAGGATACACCCTACTCAGTATGGCTTCAATGAACATTAAGAGAGAAAGGGTGGGGTGGGGGGAGGGGAGAACCCTATTTTCCAACAGGATCACATCATTTCACTATATCTTTACGAGGGACACAGTACTAGATATTTTTTATATTTCTATAACCACTCTTGGACTTTGTTCCTCGCTGAAACATAATAAGGTGCTTGGAAACAGTTTGGTTTGGGGCTATCTTGCTTTTACGATTTGTTGGGCAGGACCATGGCAATGGGTACATATAGGGCAAGTTCCTGAGGCAAGACTGTTCTGGGTGCTATATCTGATTTTCCAGGTATGCTGAGGTTTTCTACTCTGGATGATGGGAAAGGCCGTGTTCCTTGCTGCTTGAAAGCCTGGTCTTTTCTGCCTTCAAATCTTCCAGTGAGTCTCTCCTTGATTTTGCATGGTAGCGTCATGTAATTTGATTGAAACTCTGCTAAATATTGACAGGGTGACCATGAGAGATTCGTACTTCTCTTGCTGTGCAGGTCTCCTATCCGGTATTTAAACTTTGTGAGGTCTTACTATATTCTTAAATCTGCGTCTTTAACTTGGGGAGGTCACTACATCATACCTCGGATCCTGTTCCTTGCACCATAGTCTAGCAATTATGTTTAAGCTTGATTCTCATCTTCCAGTCACCACTCTTCTTTGTTCCTTGATGTTCAGGTCTTGAAAACCATTGTTTCATAGTTAGTCCAAGTTTTTAGCTGTTTCATGTGGGAGGGGAAGCCCAATTCTTATGACTTCATCTTGGCTTACCTGAAGTGTTTCTATCTAGATTCTTAAAACTATCCTCAGTAAAAGCCCATCTAAACTCTGTCAGTAGTGTTAGGAGTTGAAGATCATACCATGGAAATACTGTATTACACTCTTAAATACGGCCACCATTCCATTTGATAGATTTCTGCATACAAAGAGCAGTTTGAGAAAGAGTAGTATGAGGTGGTCATTTCTAAACAAATGTACTTATTGTTTCCCAGATCCTCTTTCTAAAATATTTCAGTATGTGATTGTAAGTTGCTGTATTTTTAGTCTCCCTGTTTGCCAAGCATGACCATGGCGGTGCTGAAGGTACAGAATGAGGGTCCCTCCATCTAAGAAACTCATTGTGGGAAAGCAAACTCACAAATAAAAAATGCTAATACAATGTGATCAACTATCACCTTCCTGTTTAACTAGAGAAATTCTTTTTAATGCCTACGACCATCTTAACAAAAGCAGAAAAATAGTATCCATGTGCTAAATATTTTAGCACTAAATATTTCCTGGTAGAAACAAAGCTTTCTTTACCTACCAAAATATGATTGAAAAAGCAATATAAATATTTATTCTTACAAAGATTGATCTCCATATGACTTTTTAAAAATGTTGTCTAGTAAGTAATTTCCCAAATGTAATTTGTTATCTGTTTATATAACATTGTGATAAATGGGGAAAAGATGAAATTGTCAAGGATTTCATCTTCCTTAGATCCACAATCAATACTCGTGGAAGCAGCCATAAAAAAATCAAACAATGTGTTGCATTGGGCAAATCTGCTACCCAAGACCTCTTAAGGGTGTTGAAGAGCAAGGATGTCACTTGAGGACTAAGGTGCGTCTGACCCAAGCCATTCACCTCATATGTGTGCTAAAGTTGGACATTGAATAAGAAGAATTGATGCATTTGAATTATGGTGTTGGGGAAGAATATTGAAAGTACCATGTACTTCCAGAAGAATTAACAAATCTATCTTAGAAGAAGTACAGCCAAGATACTCTGTGGTAGTTACATACTTTTGTGTCAACTTGAAGACTTAACAGTGTATAGGGGTAGAAGCTAGCTTTCAATCACGTCACAGCTTGAGAGTACCTCCTGGTGGGCATGGCCTTCTCACAGGGAGGATCCTGGGAACTTTCTTTCTCTCTCTGCCTTCACCTTCCTGCCATCAAGTTGCTCAGAGACCTGGCAGAGCCCTGGCCATATGGCTACTGCCATTGGATCCACAAGATTTTGGGGGGTACAAAAGCAAAATTGTTTTTCTAATCTTGACTTTTCAAAGAACAGTACACAAGTATACATTTTTCAACGATCTTTTCTTATATACTAGACAGAAAAATAAAAACTGAACCCCCCCCCAAAAATTGGATCCGTTTATCTCTGTTTCCTTTTCTGTCAGTAATCTTTGTATATTATCAACAGGCTTCTCTTAAAGGCAATCTAGGAACATAATTTTTGTGAATTTAGTAAATGATTGGGGCATAGTAAAAAAGTAATTAAAATACATTAATTATACAACTAGCATTTAAAATAGGTCTATTAAAACATGTGGCCCCTTTTAAATTTTATCTAAAATTGGCAAATATATATATATATGTATATATATCACTAATTAATGGAAATCCTAGGGAAGAGTATATATTTTAGCAGTGACAAGTGAATGAAGCTTGGATCCTTTTCTTATATGATCATTTGCTTTACATTTTGAAGAAGTAGTTCTCAAATGTAGGTCTGGGGGTAGTTATAACAGTTGATACAGTCTCAATCTATTGAAACATAAGTCAACTCTATGTATTAGACATTCCATCATTAATAGTTTTGGTTGCTACTTTGTTTAACATTTGCTAGCCTGGTGGTATTTAAGAGGTCTGGATAGTAAGCATTTTGATGTGAATAGGGATCATGAAGTTATTCCACCCAGGGTGAATACCTCCACATTGTAAACAACAGAATCATTTCTAAGGTTAAGCACAGTGTAGGACTAGTCATAATTCTTCAAAACCAGTTTCTGTGGAATATGTATAATTTAATCAGTTGTTAATAAGGACCTCTGGAGGGTCTACTCTAAAGACGGTGTTAACTTTTAGTTAGATCTATTTATGACTTAGTGTTCATTCCATATGATAGTCTGGGAAAAAGTACTATCAATGGTCTACCCCAGACACGTGGCTGTTATTGCTTCAACTCATAGAATTCTGTAGGCTGTAAAGATGGTGCCCACCATTTTGGTGACTATCGGGCAAGAAGAGGAATCAAACAATTTGGTCATATGCTATAGAGAGAATTACCATATCGGTGAAACTACTCCTTATATGCAGGAGTTTCTCGATAGAAATGATGGAGAACTTCTTCAAAGACGCTCATTTTGAGTTAGGACAACCAGATCCTTAAAGCAGATCAAAAGGTGTCTCAAACCTTCTTTGCTTCTGTGGCATGGGAAGGACCCCTGCCTGCCAGACTGGGCTTTGTCACCCATACTGACCCCCGAACATACCCACTAAGATAATTGGTTCCCGAGGAAAAATAAGAAGGTGTTACATTTCATAGATGTTAAGGTTCCCTGGTGGTTTCGGGGGTTAGGTGTTGGGTTGCGAATGACAGAGTCAGTCACTGGTGCCCACCTGCTCCCTGGGAGAAATGTTACAACTCTGTTCCCATTAAAAAGGGCTCGGAAACCAGGGTTGTCATGAGTCAGAACCATCTCACTGGCAGTGAGTTTGATTTACTTTTGGGGATGTGAAAATTGGTAGAACTGGCTAAAACAAGTGGGATCTTTTGAGAACGTAACTGGGGAAAGTACCTTAATTCGCTTATCTAAGAAAAACTTAAGCATGCAAGTTGTCTTTTGAGGGTGCGGGTGAGGATGAAACTCTTAATAGGCTATTAAGGTGGTGGTGGTGATTATTGAAATCCCTAAGCATGTATCTACAGTATGCAAACCATGCTATGTCCAGACCCTATACATAGGCCAGTGTCATTTATCAGACTCCGTTATCATTTCTGATCTATTTTACATTTGTTTGTGTGTGTCTGTGTAATTTTGATTATGCATTTATGGGCAGTGATGTCGGAAGAGTTCTTCCTGGAAATTGTGTTTGAAAAAAAATGTCTAAAATCTTAACTTATCTTCATGGTTTAGGACCCTTATATGGAATCATAGTCCTGATTATTTCCTGGCAGGAAATCATTGGATTGCATTCTCATTTTACACATGAAGCGACTGAAACCTCAAAAGGTTACTTGACTTGTCCAAGTTCACATACCTAGCTAGTGACTCAGTTAAGACAAGAACCTGACTTGATTTGTACACCTGTGACTCTTACGACAGCGGCATATAAGCCAATGGTTTGTTTCCATCCCTTATTTACCAAGATCTGCCACTTCTCAGTGTTTGTATACTCTGGATTAGGTGTACATGGCCAGGTGATAAAGAAATTGGCTATGTGAGTGACGAGGCTTTACAAGTTATGGCTACTGCTGAAGCCCACTGACATTCACTAGGGTCTCCACTGTGTGCTTTGACTAAGAATTCTGCCTTCCAGTGATGAATGATGAGGTGTCGTGTGAGCCTGCCAAAAGGGCGTTCACTCCTGAGCCCTTGCCCAAGACTCTGCTTCTTCTTCCATGTCACCAGATGGCAAATTGACATCCTCATGCAGGAGCGGACCTGTGCTTTCCGCCCGATCAGTGTCCTAGTTTTCACCTGCAGCCATAGGAGGACATCTGTTTGGTGAGACAAAGCGAGAGGAGATCAGGGATCTGAAATAAGTGGTTTAGTAGAGAGTAGAAATTGTCAGGGACCTCTGTTCATTTTCTTATGAAAGCGGATTGTGTGACACTGTCATTGAAACCTGACTCTTCAAAGTGCAGGTTAATGATTTCTGGAAGCCAGCAAATAATTAAGGCTTTATCGTCCTTACAGAAGTTCCAGCTACAGAGGTGCAGATTTTGAAAATGGGTCCTATCTTAGGACATGTTGCATTTTTTCCTAATAAAATCTGACCATAGCTTAAAAAATAAATTTATTAGATATCAATCATGTTTCCCCTGGAGGTAGCTTTGAACCGCAAATGAATTGCTGACTGTAAAGCAGCCGCTGTAGGGCCACCCTTTAGAAGGCTGGTATAATGGAAAAGTAAAGAATCCATTTACAAAAATATCTTGCATTCAGACAGACTATAACAGTATTTCTTTATCAGGTCCAGCGTAATGTTATCTTTGGAACATGGTTCAGTCAGCCTAATAGGCAGTCATTTTCTTTATTAGACTTGCAGTTCCATTGGATCAGTGAGTCTCTTGGTTCATTCATCAAATCTTTATCAAATATAGTCTTTGTCAGGCATTGTGCTCGGTTCTGGGAGATGATTAAGAAATGGTTCCTGAATGTAAAGAACTCGCAGTCTATGAAGAGAAAAGGAAAAATGACAGCAATATAGCGCGGATATTTATAAAACAGACGCAGTGTTTATAGCAGCCTCGGGGAAGGATGGAGCTGCAGGCTGCACAGACGCTGCCTTCAGAGAGAGAGAGGATTGACCGAGCCAAGCTGAGGCCTAAAAAGAGAGAAGAGCATGTGCAAAGCTGTCGAGCAGCATTTCCCAAAGTAGGCGATACCACCTTCTTGCAGGGGTGGGTGGGGGAGCTGCAAGTGTGTGGGTGCTAAGTAACTTTTCTTTCTGAAAGGGTACATAGGCCAATCAATTTGGGATGCTATGGTCTAGAAGGAAGCTTCAGAAGCACGCCGTGGTCTGTTAATGCTAAATTCAATGTGGTTGCCTCTGTCCTCAGCTGCATGTGAAGAATGAAGCCATTGTTTGCGTTGTGGGCTAAACAGAGCTATTCCATATTGTTTGAACTGAACCCTATAGGGATTGTTGTCCAGATAGTTTAAAAACTGAATTCTTTAATCCATGGCTGGAAACAAATGTTTCAAGTAGCTAAATGGTGAATAGGATGAAGGATGTGGACACTGGGAATTGGGATTCTGATTGGAAAATAGAAGGTAACACAGGTGCTAAGAAGCAACAATCGTCATGCCAATAAATTTGATGTTACTTAAGAGGTACATGTAGAACTCAATAAGGTAAGGATTTTTAGAAGAGGGTAAACAGAGACAAAATGGATGTTGATAGCATGAATTATGAAAGGGCCTAATTTCTGGTTGCTAATAATTTATAAATAGGGTTATTTTCTGGGATACCGATGTTCTTAGAAGAGCCCTAGTGGCATAGTGGGTTAGGTGCTGGGCTGCTACCCTCAAGGTCAGCAGTTTGAAAACACTAGCTGCTCTGTGGGTGAAAACGAGGCTTTCCACTCCTGTAAAGATTTACAGTCTGGGAAACCCACAGGCGTTTGGTTGGTTTGGGGTTTGGGTTCTACTCATAGTGTAACTTGCGTCTTTCTCTGGAATAGCTCTTCTGTGTTTATATTGTAATTGTCAGTTATTTTCCTGGACTACAAATGCCTTGACTTCAGGAACGAGTTTCACTTTTGAAAAAATCTCTGCCACCTGGCACGTTGTTACAGAGTAGGTGCTTGAACAATTTGACTGTTTCGATGGATTTATCAACCAATTGTTTAAGAATTGCCTCTATTGAATTCTCTCTTTGCCCCAAACACTTCTGTTTCTTGAGGATTAGCTTGGAGATTCAGTTAGACTTCTCATTGTATGGGCACATTTCTCAGGAACAACCAAACCTGGTTCCACAGAGTTGTGGGCCTGTCGGACAGAGTACAACTGTCCCAGAGGGTTTCCAAGGTTGTGATCTGTTCCAAAGCAGGAGCTCATCCTTCTCCCGCGGAGCAGCTGGTAGGTTTGGAGTACCAACCTTTTCGTTACACATTGAGCACTTGATCCCTGTGCCACTAGATTCACTCAGTTTTATATTGGACTGTGTCCTCATTGACAATGTCTACAAGTTTTATTGTGTAGAAATTGCATGATGAAGTATTTACACACACAAACGCAAGGCTGGGAAAACAGTAATCTTACTGGTGTTCCAGTTCCTACTTGCACTGGAGAATGCACTTTATGAGAACCAGGACAAACTTAGTCATGTTTCTTTGATCCATGCATAGCTACAGACAAGTTCTCAACATAGTACACTTGTTTCGTTGAGGTTCTTTCCAAAAAAGTTCAATAAATAATAAATAAACAAACAAAAATACAAAAAAATCCACACCCAAAACCCAACAGTGACTCAAAGGTTATAGTAACTTTTGGGGGGAACCCCAAAGGGATTATCTTAATAGAACTGAGGACACGGGATGATCACAGGAGCTTATTAGGGAAAAGTTGCTTGCTTGTTTGTTTTATTTTTATAGAAAACTATATTGGTGAGGTAAAGGCCAAGGAAGTTACAAAACACCAAGGAATTTTTTCCATCACAAAAGTGTCTCTCTTCATTCCTGGAGGATACCGAGGGCCGTCCTATGAGAGTGTCATTGGGAAATCCTATCCCATCTATTCTACATCTCTCAGAGTTCTCCCCCCACCCCGCCTTTTTTTAAATTGGGAATTGGATGGTTTACATACACAACCAGTTTTCCGTTCAATTCATGTATGTTTTGTTTCAACTCATTGATTGTAATCAAAGAATATTTTAATAAAATCCTTGAGGATGTCAGGGGCTCTGATCACGTTAAGCATTGGGCTGTTAACCACACTTTTACAAGTTCAAAAACCATCAGCTGTTCTGTGGGAGAAAGAAGCAGCACTGTGCTTTCGTAAAGACCACACTCTCAACCCTATGGCGCCGGCCTAACTCTATTCATGGAAGCAGCAGACGAAATCAAAAGACGTGTTGTGTTGGGTCCATCTGCTGCACAAGACCTCTTTAGCGCATTGAAAAGCAAGGATGTTACTTTGAGGACTAAGATGCTCCTGACCCACACCATGGTGTTTTGAATGGCCTCATGTACATGTGAAAATTTGGCATTGGATAAAGAAAGCTGAAGAATTGCTGTGTTTGAATTGTGGTGCTATTAAAAGGACAAACAAATCTGCCTTGGAAAAAGTATGGCCAAAGGGCTTCTTCGAGGCAAGGATGGTGAAACTCCATCTCACGTACTTTGGGCATACTGTCCGGACAGACAAGTCCCTGAAGAAGGACATCAAGCCTGAAAAAGTAGAAGGGCAGTGAAAGAAAGGAAAGAAGGCCTTCAAGGAGATGGGTGGACACAGTGGTGTAACAGTGGGCTCAAGCCTGGGAACAATTGTGAGGATGGCGCAGCACCAGGCAGTGTCTCACTCTGTGGTGCCCAGGGCTGCTATGCGTCAGCCCACCTTGATGGCACCTAACAGTGACACCATGAGTTGGAATCAACTGAATGGCAGTTGGAATTTTTGAGAATGTCCAAACTGCCATTTTGACCTGGTCTAAGTCAAAGAGCACAGCAGTCTTCAGTGTAGGGTTAGAGAGGTGGAAACCTTCAGAAGCGTGTAGATCTAAATGAGGGCTGTCTTGAAAAACCATAAGCCATAATATCACAGTTTGAGATTCTTGTTTAATAAAAGTTTTTAGAGTTTCGTAGCAATACTTTTTGATTCACCCTCATATTCATTTTTAGTCTTCAAATATTAGAATTTATGGTTCTGCGCTATCAAGAGTAATTTCTTTTTAGATTTTCTTTTATTTGGGATTTAAAAAGACTCTTGTGTATACTTCTCCTTGCCCTAGGGGTCCCAGGGCACCGTCCCAGCTGGAGGTCTGATGGGCTTTTGTATGTGGCATTGGAAGGATGATCAGTTTGCCAGAACATTAGCAATCTTCTCTGTTGTTTCCATCTGCTTTTTGTCTAAAGAGACAAGTGTTGGGATTTTTATTTATTTAACAGGTTTGTTTGATTAGCTGATTTTCCTACTGTCAAAATTGCTGGAGGAAGAGAGGAGCGTTTGCTTCAAGAGCCAACTCCGTTTATTGCAGGGTTGAGGGTGGGTGAGAGGGGCGATCAGCCACTTTGGCAGCTGTCAAGCCCCTGATATTCCATTGCACTTTTTCAGTCTTTAAGTATGAAAAATAATCTCTGAACTTGCCTAGTTTGGGGATAAGGTCACACATTTAAAGAAGAATCGACAAGAGGCTATGTTGGCTCTATTTCTTGTTTTTGTTTGAGCTTTCTAAAGCAGGAAAAGGAGATTCATTTACATAACGAGTCCCCCGCCCCCTATGTACAATTGTTCTCATATTTAACATTCACAACAAGTCTGCTTAAGATCTTTTGTTATTCTACTGCTGTGTTAGGCCAGAATGGCTAGAGAAACAAATCCAGTGACACCCATATGTGTATGAAAGAGCTTATATCAAGAAGTAATAATATGTCAAGAAAACAATATCCCTGCCCAGTTCAATTCAAGTCTTTAAGTCTATATACCAGTCTGTAAGTCCCTCATCAGACTCATGCTGCCACAGGCAATGATAAAGAATGCAGGAAGATCTCAGGCTGGCGGGTGCAAAGAGAGAGAGAGAGAGAGAGAGAGAGAGAGAGAGAGAGAGAGAGAGAGAGAGAGAGAGAGAGAGAGAGAGAGATCTTTGTTGCACCTCCAATGGATGTCATCAACCCGTGACCTTATTGACAGGATAAACTCTACTTTATAGGTGCCATGTTGCCACAAAAAAGATGCCACAAAAACAAAACAAAACTGTCACAACTGTTGAGAACTCTTCTTTTCAGAATGATTACATTAACAACAACAACAACAAAAACAAAACCAAAACTCATCAGAGGTTATTTCAAACCCAGGTTTTCTGACAGGAAGATCCAAACTCATTGCCATTGAGTTGATGCCAGCTCATAGTGACCTTAATAAAAGACAGGGTAGAACTGCCCCTGTGACTTTCGGAGCCTGTGACTCTTTATGAAAACAGAATGCCCCATCTTCCTCCTAAGGAACAGTTGGTGGATTTGAACCGCTGTCCTTGCAATAAGCAGCCCAACACATAACCATTACACCACCAGAGCTCCTAAGGGTTATAATCTCTTCTACTGTCCCTAAGGCTCCAGGTCAACCAGAGGAACTCAGATGCTGATAATATTTTTGGAGAAAGGTGAAGCTAAATTTTGGGACTGGATTTTGCTTGGAAGGGAGGGGTAGGTGTTAGCTGGATTGTGAAAACCGACCAATGTGGGGAAATGTTGATGCTTAGTAACTGTGACAATCATAAATGAATTCTGGCTCCTTGGTATATTACAACTTTTCATTTTGGAAAGTTAATGGGCTTTTGTCTTCTCTCCATCAGCATGATAATGGGAACAGGTAACCACTGATCAGCCGAGAGACATAAGGACAATTAGTATTGCTCCCTTTGCTGTTTAAAAAGCATGATAATTTCTACACTTTTATAGTAAAATGGGTGAGTTCAGCCCAAAGTATAAGCAACATCACCGTTAGTAAATTTCATTCCTGGCTTCAGTTTTAGACCACAAAAATCTTAAACGAGATATTTTCTTGCGTGCTAAGAATCTCAGGGATTTGATCTGCTTCTGTTGTGGTCTTTGAGGAGAATTCGCCCATTGCAAAGGATACCTACATTATAATGAATGGCAAGAAGTATCAGGAGTATTTCTGAGTGTTTAAATCCATCTGGGGTTTATTAATTTTCCGGATATGGGTTAACATGGTTCCATGAATAGGCACACGGCCTAGAGAGCGGGATTAGGAAGGTTTCCAGGAGCTCGGAACTCATGTCAAGCAAAACTGGCAAGCTAGGCAGCTAAGCCAACTGAATAGGGAAAAGACTTTGAAAGTGTTTTATTTCACTGAATAATGTTTGTAAATTTTATTCAATTAATTTACAGCTGCAGGGCTCATAAGGCTGAAATTAGAGTTTTGTAAAGTTTCGATCAGGAGGCAGCCAAACAAGTTTGATTAGCTGTGGATGTTTTAGAAATGAGTTGGCAGTAATGCAAAAATAGAAGGTTTGAATTTCAAGAGGCATGTTGGCATTGCGGTGCCTGTTTGATTAATCATGGAAAACCTGTAATTTCTACCTGTCATGTCTAGCTTTTGTTTCATCTTGTATCTTCTCCAAACTGACCAGTAACATTAACATAAATATTTGTTAACAAAACTGCTGGAGTACACACTCAGGTATAATACATCTACAAGAGGTTGAGGTTTTTGTTGTTGTTGTTTGGTGGTGGTGGTGGTGGTTTGTTTTTAACCCCCAGGGATGGGTTCAGTTTCAGACCTCAAGGTGACTAAGGACTAGTCTCAAAGATTCCACCTGTTTTTTTTTCCCAAACAACAAATCTGGAATTCCTCTATGTATTTGAGTTTGTGTGTGTGTGTGTGTGTGTCATTTTATTGGGGACTTGTACAACTGTCACAATCCATACATACATCCATTTTGTCAAGCACATTTGTACATAGGTTGCCATCATCATTTTCAAAACATTTTCTTTCTGTTTGAGCCGTTTGTATCAGCTTCTCATTTTTCCCTCCCTACCTCACCCTCCTCCCTCATGAAGCCTTAATAATTTATAAATTATTATTATTTTTTTCATTTCTTACATGGACCAATGTCTCCCTTCACCCACTTTTCTGTTGTGTGCACTCCTGCGAGGGGGTTATATATATGTAGATCATTGTGATCAGTTCCCCTTTCTCCCCTCACCTTACTCTTACCCTCCTGGTATCACTTCTTCTCTCATTATTAATCCTGAGGGGCTTATTTGTCCTGGAGCCTCTGTGCTTCCAGCTCTTATCTGTACCCGTGTACATGCTATGGTCTAGCCGGGTTTGTAAGGTAGAATTGGGGTCATGATAGTAGAGGGGGCGAGCATTAAAGAGCTAGAGGAAAGTTGTCTGTTTCATCAGTGCTGTACTGCACCCTGACTGGCTCGTTTTCCTTGTGACCCTTCTGTAAGGGGATGATGTCCAATTGTCTACAGATGGGTTTTGGGTCTCCACTCCACCCTCCCCATCATTTGCATCGATATGATTTTTTGTTCTGGGTCTTTGATGCCTGATACCAGATCCCATCCACCCCTCATGATCACACAGGCTGGTGTGCTTCTTCCATGTGGACTTAGTTGCTCCGCAGCTAGATGGCCACTTGTTTATCTTCAAGCCTTTAAGATCCCAGATGCTATATCTGTTGATAGTCGGACGCCATCTGCTTTTTTCACCACATTTACTTATGTACCCATTTTTTCCTTCAGCTGTCGTGTCAGGAAGGTGAGCCTCACAGAATGCCAAGGTATTAGAACAAAGCGTTCTTGCGTTGAGGGAGTAGAGGCTCAATATCTGTCTCCTACCTTAATACTTAACATATAAATATATGGACATAGATCTATTTCCCTATCATTGCATATAAATATATTTACATATGAACTTGCCTGTATTTAGACCTCTATAAATACCCTTTGCCTCCTAGTTCTTTCCTCTATTTCCTTTTACTCTCCTCTTGTCCCACTATCATTCGGGGTTTCAGTAATTCCTCTCGGTTACATTGCCCTTGATCAAGCCCTACCAGACATCCTATACCCTTCTCACCATCGATTTTACATCACTTGTTCCCTTGTCCCTGGGTTTGTTAGCACCCACTTCCTTTTCCCCCTGCCTCCCTCTCTCCCATGTTCCCCCAACCATCAGTCCCTTTGTTTTCTCCTCAGGATTGTTTATCCCGCTTACTTATCTAGATAGACATGCAGACAATGATAAGCACAAAAGCAAGACAGAGCAAAACAAAACAAACCAACGACAAAAAAGAGAAAAGTCTATAAATATTTTCAGTTCCTTTTGTTGACCTTTAGGTGTGTTTTCTGGTTGAGTCTGATAGGGTGCCACACTCTGGCCCCAAAGTCTATTTTTGGAATTCCACAAGAACTTCATTGCTTTGCTCTCTTTGCTGCTCTGTTGCACACCCTTAGCCTTTCGCCCTGTTTTGCTTGGGTCAGATGTGGCATAATTCCTGCACTGTGCCTCCAGTGTTGTCCCTTATTGCACTATGAGTATGTCTTTGAGTTTTGTCGAACAGTTTTCTCCCGGTTTATTCAGGGCTTTGCATGTGATCATTTTCAGGGTAGTTGGTAGTGGTTGCCAGGCACCATCTAGTTCTTGTCTCGGGGTGTGGAGACTGCTGTTTTTGTTGTTTACTCGTTAGTCCATCAGAATGATTGTATCCATAGGAACTGCTTTTCATTCTTGATGATGGGGAGAGATCAAGGTTTCACCTGACGTGGATACTAACAAGCATTTTAGAGCACATTCAATACCATCAAGTAGGAAACAGAACATTGTGTGTGTAGACTATTGTGTGGCCATGGACTTTGGTATTCCCAGAAACTATGGTCCTGATCCCCCAAGCTCAGTGACTCATTCCACCAAAGAGTTTGGTTGTGTCTAACCAAAGTATTCATAACTTATCTACTGTGTGCACCATCATTTCACGGAAATATTGCAGCAACGATAAATGTACATATCCAGCTATCCTCTTGTCAAATTTACCTAAATTCATGTACCTCTAGCCTACGGCTTCCACTCTCTCCTTTTCTCTCTCATTCCTGGTAGCCATCTAAGTATATTTTTCTTAGCATGAAAACCTTTTCTTGATTTTTATCATAGTGATCTTACACAGTAGTTTTCCTTTTGTGACTGACTACTTTCACTTAGCATAGTGTCCTCCAGATTCAACTATGGTACGGAGTCTTGTGCAGTCATTACTCTTATGATTATTTTCATTAAAAGATAATTATTCTTTAACATGACATGATGTTGCATTGTGGGTATGTAACAAAGTGTATTTATCATTTCACTAATGCACATTAAGTGGTTTTTCTTTCTTTTTGATATTGTGGATAGTGTCGTGATGAACATGTCTCTGGATGCCTCAGTTGTTATGTGTACCAAGTAGAGCACTTGCTGGGTCATGTGGGATCTTTTTGCCCAGCTTGTTGAGGCAGCATCATGCCCCTTTCCCAGTAGTTTTACAGGGTCACAGTCTGCCAGCAGTGTAGGAGGGTTCCACGCTCTCAACACTCCCTCCAGCATATGTTGTTTTCTTTTCTTTTTTTAACTTTGCTATTGATATTAGGGTGAGGCGGTCTCTTTTGGGGTTTTATTTACATCTCTCATGGCTAGTGATTTCAAGCATCTCTTCATATGTTTGTTCACCACTTGAATGTCTTCTGTGATGAATGTCTATTCACGTGTAGACTTCTTCTTAAATTGCATTATTTCTCTTTTTCTTGTTGAGGTATTGAGGTTTTGCATGGCATTTTAGAGAGTATTCCCTTGTCTGATTTGTTATTTCTAAACATTTTTTTCTAGTCTATGAGCTCTTTTGGTTAAATCTTTTGATGGACAAATTGCCTGATTTTTAGGTGGCCCAATCATCTCTTTTGTCTTCTGTTGTGCGTGCATTTTTCATTACATTTGATGATAAATTTATGCTGTGTGTTAGGGCCTCTATGTTTGTCCCCATTTTTTAACTGATGATCTTTATAGTTCTAGGTTTTGCCATTTAGGGCCGTGATCCACCCTGAGTTTGTTTCGGTTTATGGATTGAAATACCGGCCCTGTGTTATTTCTTCTGCTTCTGGAAATCAATTTTTCTTTCTTATATATTAAAGAGACTCTCTCTTCCCCATTGAATATGTTTCAGCCATTTGTAAAAGGGCTATTTATGCTCTTGTTGTTAGGTGCCTTTAAGTTGGTTCCGACTCATAGCAACCTAACAACAGAGTGAAACACCACCCAGTCCTGTGCCATCCTCACAATCATTCTTGTTTCATTGTTTCAGTCGCTGTGTCAATCCATCTCGTGGAGGGCCAGTTGCCTGTAGGTGGATGGATTTACTTTTGAGTTCTTAATTATGTTCCATTAGTCTATGTATCTGATGTTTTACCAGTAACAGGCTGTCTTGACTGTCAAGGTTTCGAGTTTGGGGAGTGAGAGATCTTCTACTTTGTTGTTTTTTAGCACTTCTTTGCTTATCCAGGATCTTGATCTTTTCCATATAAAGTTGATGATTAGTTATTCCATCTCTTTAGAGAACGAGACTGGAGTCTAGATCAGGATTGCATTATAGCTGTAGATCACTTTGGGTAATATTGAGATTTTCACAATTTTGATATCCATGAACATGGTATAGTCTACCATTTATGTAGGTCTTCTTGTTTTTTGTAGTAGTGCTTTGTAATTTTTTTGCAATGGTCTTTTTGTTCTCTGGATATATTTATTTCTAAGTATTTCATCTTTTGGGTGGATATTATAAATGGCTTTACTTTCCTGTTTTTCTTTCCAGAACTTTTTTGTCGTTAGTATAAAGGCGTTCAACTGACTTTTTATGCTGCTCTTGTACCTTACTATGTTGCTGATTATTTCCAACAATTTTCTTACTATATATAGAATCATAACATCTGCAAACAGAGTCTTATTTTTTTGCCCATTTGGATCCCTTTAATTTTTCTGGGTTGTATGATAGCTATGGCTGTGATTTCCGGCACAATATTGAATAGTAGTGGTGATAAAAGGCAGGCTTGAGCAGTGGCTTCAGTTCCTCTCCATTGATTAATGTGGGCAGTTGGCTTTGTATATTCCATTTATTATGTAAATGATTTTCCCTTCTTTTCCTATTTTTGCTGACTGTTCTTATCTAGAATGGATGTTGGATTTTCTGCACCAGTTAATAAGATCATGTAGTTCCTTTTCTTTGTTTTACTTATGTGCTGTGTTAACATTGATTGTTTTTCTAATGTTGAATCATCCTTAATACCTGTTATGAATCCTACTTGGTTATAATGTGCTTTCTTTTTGTTGATATATTGTTGGATTCTGTTGGCTAGGATTATGCTGGTAATTGTGTAGCTAATGTTCGTCAGAGATGTCAGTCTATAATTTTCTTTTCTCATTATGTCTTTACCTGGCATGGATGTCAAAGTTATGCTTATTTCATAAAATCAATTCAGTAGTTTCCCAGCCTTTCCTATATTTTGGAATATTTTGAGTAGAATTGTTGTCAGCTTTTCTTTGAATGTTTGGTACAATTTGCCAGCGAAGCTGTCTGGGCTTTTATTATTGTTTTGAGGTTTTTTACAATTATCTAAGCAATAAAATAATCATCTTTTATAGTTCAGTCTCACTAGTCCAGTGTTCTTAGAAAAGTCAGTTATCTGTGCTGTGCTTTCTCTTTCTACATCTTTAAACCATATTCTTTAGCCTTTCTTGTTGAGCGTTTCAATATCAGGTCTCTATCCCTCTGTAGAGTGAGACAGCAGGTATCCCTTTACCTGGAGTTCAAGTCTTTTTGTCTACCTACCCGCAGATAGAGAGCACAAAGAGCATTCTCAAAATAACGTTTATTGTTCATCTTCAGTATCTCATGTTCAAAAGAAAAACATTTCCAGGCCTCACTAAGAAAATTAAACAGGACTTAATCACCTATTTTCAAAGATATTTTAGAGCCACTCTCTTGAGAGGGAGGAAGAAGAGCCCAGGACTTGGAAAGGATACGGAGTTCCAGCTATTTCGGTAATGTTTCGTCTTGGGGAGTAAAGGGCTCACGTGAACATGGAAAATTAATGTGAAGAATTTGATGATAGTATACAGAAGTTTATTTCATTATTGTTTTTCCTAGTGCCTTTTAAGTTACCTATGGCGAAAGGTTCTTTCCTTTCCACTTTCTGTCTAGGAGCTCTGGTATGCAGTGGTCGTGCATTAGACTGCTAACTGCAAGGCCAGCAGTTTGAAACCATGAGCCACTCTACAGGAGAAAGATGAACCTCCTGCTCCAGTCAAGAGTTACAGGCTGGGGAACCCACAGGGCAGTTCATCTCTGTCCTGTGGGGTTACTATGAGTCAGAATTGACCCGAGAGCAGTGAGGTTTACTTGTTTGTTTATGGGGGCTGTGTCATGACTGTTTATCTGTAATGCACATGCAGACGGGCTGTGCTGTAAACCACCTGGCAGCCATAAACATCAGCCATTCAATCTGTGATCAAGCCAGACACACTAGACATTATTTATCTATAATAATAACAATAGAATATTATTATTTATGGAAAACAACAAGAGGAAACGCTTCATCCACTTATCCATGTTCATCCTTATGTATATGGTCAAGTGCATTCGGTCAGATGCTGTGTTCATATCACCTCTGCCTCTGGCTACCAGTATGCTCTCACTGAGCCTTGCTGGGCATTGCTGCTAGCCAGAAGAAAGAACCTTTGATAGGATCTCCTGCACTTCTGTTGGGCTCTTCTGAGCTTCTCTTGCTGGCTCCTGCCACTTTTCACAGTAAGGAGGCACCCCTGCAGCCCCGGGCCTTCCTAACCCTGCATAAACATATATCACGGCTCTTTTAGCTCTGCAAGCAAGCATCGTCCTGAGAGAAGGTGCTCAGTCCTCACCCTCTGGGCATGGAAATTCACTGTCCCTTGTCTCTATTTCCAGCGTTTGTTCTTTCTTTTGGGCAGTAAGAGGTTCTCAGTGTGGGGCCCTAGGTCTTTTGACCAAAGAATGCATTCTGTTCCACGCTCTTCTTTTTTCTGTCATAAAGTACATTACTAAACACTTATGGGTACATCCGACTCAAAACAAGCAGGAAGGGGGTGCACAGCTAACAATTATAAAAAAACAACACACATCAGTTTTAGTACTTGTTTTAACTACTGGAGAAGTACAAAAGTTACACACACAAACATTTTTTTGTCAAAAGAATAAGCTACAAATACAATGGAAAACATTGTCCCCCAAACTGTGCTTGAAATAATAGGGTAACCCCAAGTGGGTGGAGAGAATAGCTATATGGCATCAATTCTCATCATGCACATGCGTCACAGTAAAGGTTGCTTAGCTCCTTCAAGCCCCGTGACTCATTGCTGAGATGCCGTGGTCATCAGCTTCGTTTGGGCTTTCTCTAAGTGGCCCAGAGCCGGTTGCTTTCAGCCCATTCCATCTAGATTATTAACACAGTCTCTTCAGAATTATTCAGTCATTGTCTTTGAGTTTCCATTTCATTTCATTCCATTTTTTACAATTTCACTACTTGCTTTTAATCTGTGTAAGCCTTTTCAAAACTTTTTCTCTCATTTTCCCTTAGAGTTTTGCCAATTCTGTTTCATGTTTATAGGCGCCTCGTGTAAGCTAATGTGATGTTAGGGTTATTGCCCCACTACTGTTGAGTCTTGAAATATCATTTTTATCATAAAACTGTCTCTCTTTTTTTCTTAGTGTTTCATTGGTGTCTGATGGAAATAGCTTTAATAAATGATACAAGTTAAAGGTCCTTAATAAGGGTCGGTGGAAAATATTTTTATGATGATTTCAAGTTGGTTTGGCATTTTCATATGAAGGCTTTGTAACAACTCTTAATGATTGCTATAGCTGGTTTTGAAAAAATAAAATGCAAAACAGTTGAAAATATATATTAAGTAGATTATAAATGTTGACAAATGTTTTGGAAAACATAACAAAATGGGAGAAAATAGTTTATTGGTTTCTTTAATTAAATTGAAAACATTTTACAATTTTGTCTTGAAATTCCAGTCCTTTACCATTAATGATTTGAATGGGCTAGTTTTGTGTAAGAAATATGGTGTTCGTTTGGTTGCATTAATCCAAGAATTTGTTGATACTCTTTAATCTTTGATGCAATTGGCATAGATGTACTTTTTTTTCCCAAATGAAAGCTGATTTTTAAAAATGTTTTTTTGAAGGATTGCCATAGTTCTCATGTGATTTAAGTTGGATTTCCCTCACATATGCTGACATATCTTCATTTCTGTAAGTTTTGCATATACTGTTCATTGATGAGCATCTTTCTTTTCTTTCCAACTCAGTGCCATCAAGTTAATGCCAACTCATAGCGGCACTGTAGGATCAGGTTGAACTGCCTGAGAGTTTCTCCAGCAGAACAGCTGCTGGTTTTGAACTGTGGACCTTGCCCAGCTTGTAAGCCCAGCTTGTAAGCCCAACTTGTAACCACTAGGCCACCAGAGCCCCTCCAAAATATTCAGCAATATTACCGTAAGCTATTGGTTTAATAACAGTAACTCCCAATACTCTCTTGTCAGAATCGGCCCAACTTTGACCATTCTCTTGAACATATTGTCCCCTGGAAGAAGTCACCACTCCATTCCAGGAAAGAGACTGGTGTTGGGGCCGGGGCGGGGGAGGGCCCCACTTCTCTGTGAGGGCCCAGGTGAAGGGTTTCTGGCCGAAAGAAATCAAGTCACTGTGCTTGCAGCTCTGAGTAACTAACTGCCAGCAACCCACTTGTTCTTGATCATGTGCGACCTTTCAGGATGTATCCAGGATTAGCCTTTTCAAGTTTAGCAGGATGACAAGAGTGACCACACTCTCAGTAGCCCACAGCCAACCTGTCTCAGAACCCAGCACTGCCTATTGTATTGGCCTGGCCAGGAACACTTTGCAGGCATTATATTGTTAACAGTTATTTAATGATCTCATCAGAGAGGGCTGGCTTTGGATTTCTGATGAGGTAATGAGAATTGGCATTTAACAATTTAATTGGAATTGGAAAGAGCTATTAAAAGGCCATGAGAAGGTCTTTCATGAAGTCCTTGAATATGCTTCAGTCTGAAGATTCTTATTAAATTATGCTAAGGGGGTTTTTCCTTTCACTTTAAATCACCCATTAGCATCATCTAATCAGCTTCCTGAATGGTGAGGCAGATGAAATTATTATTAACATCATATTTCCTGGAATTTCCATTGTCAGTGAATCTGTATTTAATAGACAATAGAATATTTTAGCTTTACTGGGACCAAATCTGAATCAGTTTTAAATTTTCTTTAGATCTTTTTGGGTTTACAACTTCGTTATCCCAATGACTTTGGGTTTTCGGTCTTAGTGATCGCACCTGCTGAAGGTAGGCTGGTTTCTGTTCGTTTGAACAGCCAACTTTGTTGTATGCAAGGGCTGCATACCAATCCGTGGGTTACATAGATAAGTAACTGGGTGGAGGAAGTGCAGGGGGAGAATGTTGCTGGACATTTACTAATAAGTTATAGAGAACTGTTTACTTCACAGTCAGCCCTGAAGCTGAAGAATTGGTTGTGTCAAAATAAATACCAAGTAGCATATTCTTTAAAGTGTCCAAAAGCAGGGAGGTTACTTTGAAGACTAAGGAGTCTCTGACTCAAGTCATGGTATTTCTTTTGCCTCGTGTGCATATGAAATTTGGACATTAAATAAGGAAGACCAAAGAAGAACTGATGCATTAGAATTCTGGTACTGACAGAGAATATTGAAAATACCAGGGACTGCAAAAAGAACAAGTACATCTGTCTTGAAGAAGTACAGCCAGAATGTTCCTTAGAAATGGTGGACTTGTTGTCAGAAGAGACCAATCTCTGGAAAAGGACACATGGGTTGGTGGAGTAGAGGGCTAGTGAAAAGGAGGAAGGCCCTCAACAAGTTGAATTGACATAGTGGCTGCAACATTGGACCCAAGCACAAGACTGACTGTGAGGCTGGCACAGACGTGCGGTTTGTTCTGTGGTACACAGAGTGGCACACAGAGCCTTACACAGAGTGGTACATAGTCTTACACAGAGTGGTATACAGATTCTTACACAGAGTGGTAAATAGAGTGGTACACAGAGTGGTACACAGAGCCTTACATAGAGTGTTACACAGCGTCTTACACAGAGTGGTACACAGTCTTACACAGAGTCTTACACAGAGTGGTACATAGAGTGGTACACAGAGTCTTACACAGAGTGGTACACAGCGTCTTATACAGAGTGGTACACAGTCATACACAGAGTGGTACACAGAGGTACATAGAGTCATACATAGAGTGGTACACAGTGTGGTACATAGAGTGTTACACAGAGTGGTACATAGAGTTGTATACAGAGTGGTACACAGAGCCTTACATAGAGTCTTACACAGAGTGGCACATAGAGTGGTATACAGAGTGGTACACCGAGTGGTACACAGAGTGTTACACAGAGTGGCACATAGAGTGGTACACAGTGGTACAGAGTGTTACACAGAGTGGTACATAGAGTGGTACACAGAATGGTACACAGAGTCATACACAGAGTGGCACATAGAGTGGTACACAGTGGTACACAGAGTGTTACACAGAGTGGTACATAGAGTGGTACACAGAATGGTACACAGAGTCATACACAGAGTGGTACTCAGAGGTACATAGAGTGGTACACAGCGTCTTACACAGAGTGGTACACAGAGTCTTACATAGAGCAGTACACAGAGTGGTACATAGAGTAGCGCTGAGTTGGAACCAAGTTAATGGCACCTAAGAACAGCAGCATATTATTCTGAGGCATGAACGCCTACTACTTCGCACTGCAACTTTTTGTTTTGGATTTTAGTGTTTATCTGTGCCTCTTCTCACATTTTAAGGCTATGACAATGCTTCTACCTGACTCCTTACTGAGCAATGAATTTATGCATTTGAATTTTTTTTCATTCAGTAAACAGCTTGAAAATAGTTTATCAGACATTCTATAATATACTGAGTCTATAAGACTCAATACCAGATTTATTAACATGGTATTTTTAAATTGTAGAGATATATACATACATACCTATATACATGTAAGAAAAATATTTGTGAATCCAGCGTTTTGCACATAGTTAAGTGACATTGATTTCATTCATCGTGTTTTACAAATATCACAACTATTCATTTCCAAATTATTCCATTATAATTGATGGAAGTTCTGGTCTGTCTATATGCCTAGGCTGGCTGTTTCATACAAATGGAAAAATACAGCATTTGCCCTTTATGACTAACGTATTTCACTAAGCATATTTTCAGGCCTCATACATGTTGTCGTGTGTATCCGGGGTTCATTTCTCTTTATGGCTGAGCAGCATTGTATTGCATTACATTTATGTACCCCTTCTTGTTGATCTATTCATATTTTAATGGGCATTTGCACTGTTTCTGCCTTTTGGCTTTCTTGAATAATGCTGCAGTGAATGCCAGCATACAGTTATTGGTTTGGATTCTTGCTTTCAACTCTTTAAGAATCAGGTTGCTGGGGTAAGACCTTTTTATTTTCCATAGGAGTGGAGATTTGACGCCAATCTCCCTGAAAAGGGCAGCATGCAAACTCTCTGGCCGCCATCCTTTGTTCTCAGCCCACAAGCCCAGCAGATGAAGCCTTGTTAGTTTCAGCGCATTGTGGTTCTGAGTCTTATTTGCAGATTGAGAGTGGTTGAAAGGGGTTGCTGAGCAAAGGGTGCAGAGAAAAGACAATTAGGCAGACTTTTGTTTCTTTGGTAATAAAAACTTACAAAATTCTAGTTTTCTTTGCAGAGAGAGCTCCAGATAGTTTTGCAAAAAGACAATTTATACATGTTTGCAACTACATCTATTCGTTCAAACATGCTTATGTGTAAAGATTATGAGTATACACCTCTATATGTGTGTGTATACATTTATAGGTAGATGTGCCTGCTGTTATATAAGAATCGTATTTCTGATGACTCACCCACACTCCTCCATGGGAAACAGTGGTTGGGAACCAGAATGAAATTAAGGAAAGGGAGGTCGTTGGGAATGTCTATTTGAGAATTCAAAACAACAGGCAGGTCCGATTACCAATGAGTGTCTGTCCGGAGTGTAGCTTCAGTTGATTTTACTAGTAAGTAATTTGGAAGATTGTGTTCAGTTCTTATGGAGTGAGTTTGGGTTAGTGTACTACAGAGCCCTTGTGGCTCTGTGGGTTAGGTGTTGACTGCTAGCCACAAGGCTGGCCCTTCAAACCCCAACCTCTCCAGAGGAAAAAGATGAGGGTGCCTGTTCCCGCCAACATTGACAGTCTCGGAAACCCAATAACGGAATCTACTCATTCGAGGGAGATTCGGTTGATGTTAGTGCATGAAAAGCCTTAAAGGTTTCTTTGATTTAAAAGCTGCATGTTCCGCAAGTGAAGGTGATTTTGTCGAAAAATTTGTGACGGGGCTGATTTAGGAGCCGGGGTGGTGTCATGGTTATGAGTTGGGCTGCGTATTTTAAAATCAGCATTTCGAAACCACCAGCCACTCCTCTGTAGAAAGACCGGGCTTTCAACTCCTGCAAAGAATTAGTCCTGGAAATTCACAGGGTCAATTCTACTCTATCCAGTTAGGTCCTTATGAGTTGGCATCGACTGAATGCCAGTGAGTTTGATGGGTTTTGTTGTCGTTCTTGTTGTTTTTTGAGTGGTTGATCCAGTCATTTCAAAGTGAAGGAGAATTTACAAAACATTACAACTTGTGGGTAAGGCATATTCATAATCCAGGATCTTACTGTACCACGGACCGGTTGCTTTTCCAGCTAGCTCTGATCAAGTCAATGTGGTCTGCATATCTACATTGGTAATCACTTTATCACACAAAGAGCGATATGACCTGGGAAATCTAGGGACGCTCTCTGTTTTAGGGTCCCTTGGGCCCCGTGTGAGCACCTAGCAGCTTACCATGCAGCCTCACTCCCGCTTCCGAGGTCAAGGCTATCCCAGAGTGAGGAGCAGAACAGGGAATCAGCAGATTTCACCCACTGCACTTCTGCCCGGTGCTTTGCACAAGTTAGGAAACAATGAAACATAAGGGAAAATGGTTGAAGTAATGTTTTTCCTGGGGAGAAAATGCCGAGATCAGAGAAGTTCTTTGAAAAAAATATCTTTTGAATGTGCTTTACAAGTTTTCCAAATATTTAAGAACTTGACAAATAAATACTCTGTAATGGAAGAACACTTAACTGACCCAGCTAAGCGGTTGTAAATTGGTTGTCTGTGTGTAATACTTATGAGCCTCATAGCATTTTGGGATTATGGGGAAATGGACCCAAAACACCTACAAATCATGGCCTGAATAAGCCATGTCCAGGCACAGGCAGAGTTCATTTTCTTGCCTTTGGTCACATGGGAAACCATTGGTTATAAGTGTCTCTTTTCATAAAGGATATTGGCTGTCCTATGATGCGCCGTCGAGTTCTAACGATAAACATTTGCTAGAGCCAGGAATCCTTTCCCTCAACAAAAGCCTGCTGCATCCTTTTCATATACATTGTCTTCTTTAGACATTTTGGTTCATTTAGAATCTGAGGCTCAGGATCGGAATGTATTCTAATTAAGTCTCTTTGGTTCTTGCTCCAGAGTATTCGTATTACTCTGGCTATCAAACAAAAACAAAACAAAACATGTCTGTCAGTGCAGTCGACTGAGATACCTTATTTGGAAGAAACATTATTGCTGCTACAATTATTTAGACTATAGATCTTCATTATCCCACTGTCATAATTTTCTGAATGCTAAGATAGTGCAGATCTTGTCTATTGACTCAGTTTATATGTTCGGCCAACAAAGAGGGCTGTTCAAGTGGCTATTAAGAGACTCGACCTATCCTGAGCTGCGGAACCCGCAGCTGCCCACCAGCAAGGGCAGGTAAAGGTGTCGCGTCTTAATGGTCCATTCAGCTTGTTCTGAGTTTGCTGATGGAAGAAGGCAATCTCTGGACACAAAGGCCCTTGTCGGGATATAAGAATAAGCAGAATGCATAGACATACTCAGTAGCAAGCTACTCTGCCTTCCGCTTTAATATTTCACTCTCCTCTTAAAACTGTGCTCCGCACGGTTTCCAATGACCAGTTTATTGTCGAAGTAGATTGCCAGACCTCTCTTACGAGATCTGGGTAGATCAGTCTGGGGAAGCCCCAGGTATCCAAAGGCACTGATGTACTCCCAGTCAGCATTATGCAAATTTTAGATCCTGTAGTGTTGTGTGATAGATGAAAGGACGAGCCTGTATTACAACCTCCTCTGGGTCATCTCTTATGGTGTGAGTGTAGAAAAGTCACGTAGCCCATCAGCCTCCCTGAGACAGAGAGGGAAGTCTCCCTTGCAGCATTGGTAGGTAACAGGGTATGGAAAGGCCCTAACCCAAAGCCTGGCATGAGCAGGCCCTTTCCCCTGCTTTGTTAGCTGTTGCTTAAGGTTACCACCAGTTTTTATTAGAAATGCCATGAATGCAGTAAGTCTGTGGGTTACAAATGTCCAACTTATGAAAGAGTGGTATTTGCCCCCGAATGTTAAGTAAATTTGCCCTCACTCTGAAATGCGTGAACAGATGGAGCTCAACAAATTCTTCATCCTAATCACCTTCACTTGCTGACTGTGCAGCTTTTCAATCATGGAAAAGTCTTCGAGCCTTGTCTTTCAGTAAGGTAAGTCAAGTAAGCACTGTGTGCACCTGTTCCAGTTTACCTACGAGATTAGCTTAGCCCCTTCATCCCGGGGTTATTTTCTGCTCCCCATTTTTGGTAGATACTATGTGCGTTCAGTCAAGGACGATGTGCTGAAGTCAAGTGTGGAGAGGCATTGTACAATCACCACCACGTCCATTTTAGAGCATTCCACCCATTCCCACCCAGGAAAATTTGAAGTCCCTTGTATGTCCCAAGCAAACTCTGACAGTCAGATTAGCAGACTGAGGCTTGGTGCTTCAGATCCACGCAATTACACGGGTCCCCACAGGTGGCCGCATGCGCTACAACTGGCTTCACACCTTCCCAAGAACCTCAGAGCCTGGAAATGTTAGGGGTGGGGTAGTTTATGTACCAGGGGTCGCCAAAAAGTGTTGAAGATACACAGGAATGGCTCTCCTTCTAACCTGGGGACTGCCTATATTAAAACAAAACCCCTGAGCCCTCTCTCCTTCCCAGAGGATCTGGAGAAACCTCTGTGTTGAGAATTTCAGCTCCTCCCTCATTGTGATGGACAGGTTGGGGCTCGCCTCCCTAATGGCGCATTGGCATAACCCTTCTCCTGTGTAATGGAGGGATCTATAGGAGGGTAGGGTAGTCCTGGTGGCACAGTAGATTACCTGTTAGACTGCAAGCCTAAAGGTCAGCAGTTTGAAACCACTTACTGCTCGTTGGGAGAAAAATGAGGTTTTCCACTCCTATAAAGAGTTCCAGTCTAAGAGGCCCCCAGGGACTTCTACTCTGCTATCAGTTCACGATGCGTCAGATTCAACTCGATGGCAGTGAGTTAGAGGGAAGGCAGAGCACACATTGCCGAGAGCGGATATACACCAGAAATGTGCCTAAACTGTGATATCTTCTTTTTAAAATTGTCTTTTTGGGGAGAGGAGGAGTGTCTTAAAAAAGGTTTCTTGTGCATTCTAGATGTAGCCTAAAAAGCATTCTTTAATGCTGAAAATTTTTATCTACATGCTAATATAATTTACATTGAAATTTAAAAGATAAACTGGAACATTATTGCTCAAAGATATTATTTTCTCATATTGTAAACTCTAAAGTTTTTATTGTACAGGGTTGTTTTCCAGAACATGAACATGAGTTGATTCCCAGTTCTCCAGTGGTTTCCTCTTTTCTGTTGATTTCAGACAAAGTGGTTTCAGTTCGCACTTCACAGTACAAGGACGTTTAAAGCAATTCTGCATTTTCTCTTCCTAATTCGGAAAAACAATAAACACACAAAATGACCCAAACCCTGTAAAAATAAGATTAACTCTGAAGTTATATGTTTTAATGAATCAGGTTTTATGAAGACTAACATGATACCACATTTACCCTAAGTGACTTTCTAGTCTTGAAGTAGATCTTGAATGGATAACATACATAATTAGGACAGAATCTTGTATAATAGAGTTAAGTAAAAGCCACAAATGCTTTGGCAGAAAAACAAGTATTGAAATGATTTAAGGACATATCCATCTTTTCCTGTTTCTGTAATTATTGCCAGTTTTCTTCATGATGAGCCATAACAGCACGGGGAAGACTCCTACTTTCTCATCTGTTCTGCCGTCCGCGCCAGGTTCGAGGGATTGTGAAGATTCGTTTATGTAAGAATCCTTTAGGATTAAATCGAGAGTTGCATTTGAAGCACAGAATGAATATTCCTGATGCAAAGTTATCACTAAGCCAATTCCTCATGCCTGCTGGCATTATGTTTAAACTCAGTGAACTCATATTTTCCAGGAACTATTAGGATTTCCAGTGAAGCTATAGGCATACACAGAACTTTGTCTAAACCACTGAAAGAGCTGCCTGTCAGTGTGCCCTGGAAATACCACGGCACAAACCAATAGCATATTGTCTTGACCAGTGGAGAAAACAACCACAGCCACATTTAAAGCACATTTTCCCAGTGTGATCCCAGAACTAATTTTGGTTCTTGGCTGACATCAAGGATGTGTTCTGAAAGAGGAAGCCATTCTCTTTCCCCAGTGCCCGCTAAATAACGTTCACTGTCATTGAGTGTTGGAGGAGAGGTTCGCTGTCATTGAGTGTTGGAGGAGAGGTTCGCTGTCATTGAGTGTTGGAGGAGAGGTTTGCTGTCATTGAGTGTTGGAGGAGAGGAGCGCTTGTTTGGGAATCTAGTGGCTTTCTTTCTCTAGAATCAGCTCTTCCCTCCTTTAGGACACGTTGTTTATTCATCCCATGGCTTCTGTGTAGGTCACTTTGCCTTCATGTACATCTTTGCAGAATTTTCCTACATCTCCCTGTTTGCTTTTTAGTATTTTGTCAATTTGCTATTTAAACCTGGGTTTGAAAGCTTCACCTGTTTTGCGCGTGGAACTCCTTATTCAGTGAGAGTAGAATGACATAGAACTTTCTGGAACAACTTCTGCAATGCCAGGAAGATCTACAGGGGGTAGGGGGTGCACAGGGGGCAGAAGAAGAGGGAAACAGACTGGATATTTCTCATTTCAACCACTGGGAAACTGAAAGACCATTCTTCTCTGGCCACATTTCCTCCCACCTCTCCTACACAAAGCCACCTACCACCCCGCCCCTACCCCACTGCCCCCCAAAGCCCTGCGAATTCCAGTGCTATGTCGTAAGGGCAACACGAAGGACACTGTGAGCAATTTGGAGGATGACCAGATACTGTGGATGTGTGTGACCGCTCTTCCAACAGGTGGTAAAGATTTACACCCCGTTGTATCTACTCACCTTGTGTGCCGTTCAGACCTCACTAAGATCAAGGGACTTAAATTTTTTATTTTTAAACATGAGGGGCCTTCGTTCACGGGAGCATGACAGAAAATCATGATCATGTGAAATGTACACATCTACAGAAGCCAGTAACTTCATCAAGCTTCTGTGAAGAGTCTGTGAGGATATGAAATGTTTCTTTCCGGGGGTCTTTAAGCAGCAGTTCACGTTTGAATGGTTTCTCGCTAAAAATTGGTTGGATATGCATCCTATCCAATATAATTATATTTTAGGTCTAAAATTTATAGTTAAGGTAAATAATAGAAAATGTATTATGAGACATTATTTCTAGATATGGAAAATGTAACTAACTTCAGATGCCTAATGTTTGTGTTAAAGGAAAAAGCATATAATAAGAAAATGTAGCCTTTATTAATTGCAGTCACAGTTAATAAGGGCAAGTAATTGCCCACAAAATAGCCATGATTCAAACCTCTGAAACTAAAATTATGTGTGAAACTCTTCTATTAGGGTTCCGATTTATACCTGCATGGGTTTATTCTAGCCAACCAATGGCTCCGCAATCACTGGGTGGCTATCAATAGGTTCTTCCGGTAACATACTTGTCTTAGTCTAATTAAGTGCATTAAAAAACAGGTCTGCTGAAAACAGTAGCTTCCAAGGGGATCTGCTGGACCTGTTAAATTCAAGACAGCTCGCTCAGGAGGTCATGTTGTTGTTAAATACCATTGAGTTGGTTCTGACTCACAGTGATCTTATGTACAAACAAAACAAAACAACAAAACTCAAGGTCGTGAAGTTGATGCCATCTCGTACTGACCCTATGCTATAGGGTGGAACTGCCCCTGTGAGTTTCCAAGACTCATTTTTAAAAAATCATTTTATTGGGGGCTCATACAACTCTTACCACAATCCATACATACATCCATTGTGTAGATCCTAGTAATCGGTTCCCCTTTTCTAGCCCACCTGCCCCTTACCCTCCCAGTATTGCCACTCTTACCACTTGTCCTGAAGGGATCATCTGTCCTTGAGTTCCTGTGTTTCCAGTTCCTATCTGTACCAGTGTACATCCTCTGGTCTAGCTGGATTTGTAAGGTAGGATTGGGATGATATGGAGGGGGAGGAGGTATTAAAGAACTAGAGGAACTTTGTATGTTTCATCGTTGCTACACTGCACCCTGACTGGCTTGTCTCCTCCCTGGGACCCTTCTGTAAGGGGATGTCCAGTTGCCTACAGTTGGGCTTTAGGTCCCCACTCCGCACACCCTTCATTCACAGTGATATAATTTTTTGTTCTTTGATGCCTGATACCTGATCCCAACGATACCTCATATCACACAGGATGGTGTGCTTCTTCCATGTGGGCTTTGTTGCTTCTGAGCTAGATGGCCACTTGTTTACTTTCAAGCCTTCAAGACCCCAGACACTATATCTTTTGATAACTGGGCACCATCAGCTTTCTTCACCACATTTGCTTATACACCCATTTGTCTTCAGCGGTTGTGTCAGGAAGGTGATCATCATGGAATGCCTGTTTAATTGAACAAAGTGTTCTTGCATTGAGGGAGTACTTGAGTGGAGGCCCAATGTCCATCTGTGACCTTAATACTAATCATATAAATGTTCATATATCTACTCTCCATTATCATATATAAATATATTTACATATATACATGGCTGTATTTAGACCTCTATAAATTCCCTTTGCCTCCTAGTTCTTTCTTCTAGTTCCTATTACTTTCCTCTTGTTCCACTATTATGTTCAGCCTTCATTTGGGTTTCAGTAATTCCTCTCGGTTACATTGCCCTTGATCAAGCCCTAACAGGCCTCCTACACCCTCCTTACCACCGATTTTAGATCACTTGTTCTTTTGTCCCTGGGTTTGTTAACACCACTTCCTTTCCTCCACCTCCCTCTCTCCATGTCTCCCTGAAACCATCGGTCTTGTTGTTTCCTCCTCCAGACTCTTCATCCAATCGATCTTATCTAGACAGACCTGCAGAGATATTAATATGCACAAAATAAGACAGAGTAAAACAAAGCAACAAAAGAAAACAAAATAACAACAACAAAAAACCATGACAGTAAAAAAAAAATAAAAGGAAAAGCCTATAAGTAGTTCAAGGTCTGTTTGTTAATCTTTAGGAGTGTTTTTGGTAGAGTCTGATGGGGTGCCACGGCCTGACCCCAAAGTCTATTTTTGGCACTCCCTAGGGGCTTGATTGCTCTGCTCTCCCTTGCTGTTTTGTTGCACGCACTTAGTGTTTTGCCTCGGTGTGGTGGGGTCAGATCAGGTGCAATTCCCACACTGTGTCTCCAGTGTTGTCCATTGTAGGGCTATGGGTCAGTGAGGGATGTCGTGTCTCATAGTGAGACTGGCCATTATGGTCCTTTCTGTTCATTGGCTGCTCTGATCAGGGATATTGTCGTCAAGGCTTGGTGGGTCAGGATGTGCTCCACTCTCTCTTCTTCCCCCTTCGTTTGCTCCTGGGTGCTCTGATCAGACATGTCCCTCTCCCTGAGCTGTAGCTTCAGTGTTGTCCTCTGAAGGAAATTCTTCTGGGGGGAGGGGAAGCTGTCCATGTAGTTGGGATTGGGGCCGGCCCCCCTGACCTCTCCACTGGTTCCCTGATTCTTGCTGGTCTGTTGCATTCACATCTTGGAGCACTGGGTTGAAGTCTGGTCCCTCATTCCCTGTGGAGATATAAACAATACCCTCCCCTTGGGTGGGCTAGTGCCCTGTTCATCGCTACCCATTTCTTTTTTTTTTCTTCCCCCCCCCCTCCTTTTTAGTTGGCTACCATATGTATCCCTGGATTTGATCCGGTCCCTGCCATACTACCTGGACCTCACCCCAGGAATGTTTGTATGTAGCTTTTCCCCTAAACCCCTTTTGCATTTTTTTTAAAGCTTACCTCAGCGGACTGATGTTGTACTTGTCTTTTTGTGCTTGACGTACTTCACTTAGCATAATTTCTTCCAGTTCTTCCCATGCGGCGATGTACTTCATACATTCATCACTGCTTTTTAGGGATGCATAGTACTCCATTGTATGTATGTACCACAGTTTTTTAATCCACTCATCAGTTGATGGAATTTTGGGTTGTTTCCAACGCCCTGCGATTGTGAATTGTGCCACGATGAACACTGGAGCACGGATGTCTGTGCCATGGTTTGTGTCTTGCCTCTGTTGGGCATATGCCCAGTAGGGGGACTGCTTCCAAGCATTAGAATGCTCAGTCTTCCTCCTGCAGAGCAGTTGGCGGTGTTGAACTGCACATTTTGTGCCTAGCAACCCTAAGCATAACCACTACGCCACCAGCGCTCCCAGTCCTGTGCCATCCTCACAGTTGTTATGTTTGAGCTCATTATTGCAATGACTGCATTAATTCATCGCATTGAGGGGCTTCCTCCTTTTTGCTGAACTTCTACTTTATCCAACATGCTGTCCCTTCCCAGGGACTGGTATTTTCTGCTTTCTGCCAAGATCCATTTTATATTAGCAATGATGTCCCTTAAGCCACGTCCTCTTCTGAATCTGGTATGAATTCCCATCACCTTCCTAACAATGTACAGCTGCAGCCACTTGAAAATATTCTTTAACAGATTTCTATTTACATGTGCTTTTATTGAAATTGTTCAATGATTCTCACTTTGGTGGCTCGTTTTTCTTTTGAATGTACACATATTTAGATCTCTTCCAGCTAGTTGGCCCGTTGGCTGTCTTCCTACTTCCTTGCTCCCAGTGCTGCTTCAGCGTGTTTGAAACATTTCGTTTGGTATGCCATCCATTCCTGGATTGCTTTTAGGCGAATGCCTTCAGCGCTTCTTGGACTTTGCCCTTAAATATATGCTCCTATTGAATTTCTTGATCATACACTTATCTCTTTAAACAATTGAATGTCAACCAGTTTTTTTGTATTTCTTCTATCACATTTCTTAAAGCTTTTAATGTTTTTCCCATTGATACTTTATTTTTTTAATCATTTTATTAGGGGCTCATACAACTCTTATTACAATCCATACATACATCAATTGTATAAAGCACATTTGTACATTCATTTGCCCTCATTATTCTCAAAACATTTGCTCTCCACCTAAGCCCCTGGCATCAGCTCCTCATTTTCCCCTTCCCTCCCTACTCCCACCTCCCTTATGAACCCTTGATAATTTATAAATTATTATTTTGTTATATCTTGCCCTGTCTGATGTTTCCCTTCACCCACTTTTCTGTTGTCCGTCCCCCAGGGAGGAGGTCACATATAGATCCTTGTAATCAGTTCCCCCTTTCCAACCCACCCTCCCTCCACCCTCGCAGTAATGCCACTCACACCCCTGGTACTGAAGGGATCGTCTGTCCTGGATTCCCTGTGTTTCCAGTTCCCATCTGTACCAGTGACCCTTTCAAGGTGCAACTCAAGACTTGCCTTTTTTTCTTCACCTCTTTTCAGCTTGAGCTGAGCTGTTTTCCATTTAGGCTTTCTAATTCCATTTCTTTTCACATTTCATTGTAATACCTTGGCTTCTCAAGCTGCTCTTTCAAAATATCTGTTCAGCTGTTTTACTTCATCATTTCTTACATTTGCATTTAGCTATGCCTACTTCCAAGAACAAATTTCATGCTCTCTTTTGAAATCCACTTTTTACATTTCTTGCCTATCTTTTAAATAACGTTTTGCTTTCTTCATGTCTGATGGTCTTGTTGTTATCCCACCACTCATTAGGTCATTGGTATTCCAAGATTTTCTTGAGTTGTTCTCTAAATTTGGGTAGAATGTTCTCAAAGTTGTATTTTGACTCTTGTGGACTTGTTTTAATTTCAACTTTAACCTTAACTTATATGAGCAATTGATGGTCTCTTCTACATTGGCTCCTGGACTGGTTTTGACGGATAATGTTGAGCTGCTCCCTCATCTCCTCCCAATTTGTATAGTCAGACGGATTGCTATGCATCTCATGTGATGAAGTCTGAAGGCACGGTTGCTGTTTCTTTTGCTCCAAGCACTATTTGCTGCGGAGAAGTTGTTGGTCTCTCCAAGTCGTACATATAGTTCTATCACGTCCAGCCTTGATTCTTTCACCAAGGTCTTCTTTTTCAGTGCTTATCCTATCTTCTTGTTTCCAACTTGGTCGTTCAAATCATCCATAATTACCCGTTCCTCAGGCTTGCATGCTTTTTCGATTTCAAGTGGAAGAATGTAGTAAAAAATGTTGAATTTTTGCAACATCAGCCTGAGTACTTGCTGCATACACGTGAATAAAGCTGTCCTTATTTACAGGCATGCCGCTGTGATCCTCTCACAGACAGCATTGTACTTTCAGGTAGATTTCGAGGCTAGATCTTGAAATATTTTTATAGATGATTAATGTGACTGTCTGCCTCATGAACCTGTCATTCCCGACAAAATTAAACATAAAATTGCACGACTCACAGGTGGCCAATACCGGTCCATTCCAGCTCACCACCGCCACACGTTTTCATATGCTCCTTTTCATACAGAAGGGGACAGCGACCGTTTGGGGGAGTCCACAGGGGTAATGTTGGTGGACTTTCTCTTAGTCTTCAGGGTGATCCTGAAGGCTCTTGAAGAAGTTTTTACAAAATGGAAAACTGCATTGGTGAGGAAAAGACCTAGAAATTTGCACCAAGGAATTTTTCCCTCATGATAATGCACCTACTCATTCTTTGAGGATAGTAAGGGCTGTCCTACAAGAATTTAATTTAAAACCTTACCTATGTACCCTCCAACCCTCATCTTCACCTTCAGACTTTATTTTTGTTCCTCAAACTAAAATACATTGAAAAGACATACTATTTCATTTTTCCACATTGCCAACTCTACCATTTTGAAGTGGTGCAGTCAACGAGTGTGGAATTGCTTGGGGAAGGTATAGAAAGGTGGAAACACTGCCTTCAGAAGTGGATAGATCTAGATAGAGGATATGTCAAGAAACAATAGCTTCATAGTTTGATCTTTTTTATTGACAAGAATTTCTACAATTTTGTAACAGTACTTTTTAATTTACACATATGTGTTTATGCTTTTGCACATGCATGTGTGTCTATATTCAAACAATAAGCACATGATTTCTTTATAGAGAAGTTTTAAGCTTCCTGAAATTTGAAACATAGGATACGGTGCAGGAAGTTTATTGTAGTACAAACAAAACTATTTTTTCAAACATTTTGGAATGTTTTACTGAAAACAAAAATTAGCAATAAACACTCTCTTCCGATTTATTCCCACCATAAAACAAATTTGTAAGTACACTACTTTGTTTGAAATGTCTCTCATTCTGGTTATTTTTATGTTAGATGGAAAGAAACAGAAAAATGCTCAAGTATTTTGGTGTGAGTGTGTATCTCTTAGACACTTTAGATGCGTGCTTCCTACTGGAAATTTGCATATCACCTCTTGTAACCATGGCATTGTTGGAAGCCTATTTTGCAAAACTGAGCTTTTTTTTTAGCATGCTAAAAATTAACTGCATGGTGTACCAGTAGGTAAACTCATGTCATATTTGCAGGTGAGATGGCTGTGCGTGCAGGTAAAGGTGTTCTGGACAGAACACACTGTTTAGAGAAAGAAATGGGTCATCAGTGCCACAGAAACAGTTCTGCCTTTCAGCTGCAGTTGTCAGCACCTTTATTCCTGATAATTGGTGGTGGTGGGGGCGGGGGGAGCATTGCTTTCCTACTCTTTGAAATGGAGAAAACCAGCAATTACAGCCCACTTGGGGGTGGGGGTGTGTGTGACCAAGAGAGCACATCCCATACTTCTTTTCTTTTGTTCGCTCACCCACAAATGCTTATTGACTGGACAACTCAAAAAACAAACGGGCCCTTGTCAATCCTATATGTGCCTGTGGTCATGACAAAATTTCATGTCAACTTGAAGATATGAACGTGTAGGGGTGGAGTCTAGTCTGTCAATCAGGTCATAGCTGATGGTTCCTCCTTGTGGGCATGGCCTTCTCATAAGGAGGATCTTGAGAATCCCCTCTCCCCCTCTCTGCTTCACCTTCCTGCTGCCACCTTGGAGATGTGTCCACCACCATTGGATCCACAAGACTTTGTACCCACCGGCTTGTGATCCTCCTGCACTCCAAATCATTGACTGTGACTGTGTGAGTCTGCAGATGGATTTATGGCCTAGTATCAGATTTATGGACTAATATTGGACGTGTGGATTTGATCTTAACTGGGCTGGGATATTAGTTTGATATGTAATTACTTCTTGATATAAAACTCTTTCTTTCACATATATGAGTGTCACTGCCTTTGTCAAACTGATCTAACAGTGCCAGAGTAGAACTGTGCACCTTAGGGTTTTCACAGTGCCTGGTTTTTCTAAAGCAGATAACCTGGCCTTTCTTCTGAGATAACGGGGTGGGTTTGAACGACTGAGCTCTCAGTTAACAGCTGAATGATCCACTCTTTGCACTATCCAAGGACTCATTGTCTAACTAGTCTGTGTCCATTAGAGTGTAAGAATAAGCAGAAGATCACGAAAACCCCATACCTACAAAACAGTACAGGAACAAAAGATCTTGGACAAATCATAAAAAGTAGCAAGAGATGTTTATTTTCTTCTAGTAAGAGAAAGCAAGGACATTCAACATAGTAAACTATGGATAGCGTTGAGAAGAATGGGAATTCCAGAACACTTTTATGTGCTCATTTGAAAACTGTACATGAATCAAGAAACAGTTTTGTGAACAGAGCAAGGGATAGTGCATGGTTTGAAAATCAATAAAGGTGTGTGTCAGAATAGTATCCTCTCACCGTATTCACGTAGACTGTATGCTGAGCAAATCATCAGAGAATCTGGGTTATCTGATGACAGATATGGTGTCAGGATTGGAGGAAGATTTATAATCAACCTGTGAAATACAGATTACACAACCTTGCTTGCTGAAAGTTAAGAGAACTTGAAGCACTTGCTGATGAAGATCACGGATTGCAGCCTTCAGGAGGGATTGCAGTTGATTGTAAAGCAAATCAAAACCCTCACAACTGGACCAATAGGTTAACATCATGACAAATAGAGAAAGGATTGAAGTTGTGTTTGATTCCACAGTCAGTGTTCCTGGAAGCAGCAGTTGAGCTCAAATGACATGTTACACTGGGTGAAGTTGCTGCACAAGACCAATTCAGAGTGTTGAAAAGCAAGGATTAAGGTACACCTGACCCAAACCGTGGTATTCTCCTTTGCATCATAGGCATGTAAAGGTAGGACATTGGATAAGGAAAAATGAAGAAGAAATGATGCATTTGAATTATGGTGCTAGTAATGAATATTGGAAGTGCCAGGAACTGCCAGAAGAAAAAGCAAATCTCCCTTGAGGAAGCACAAGCAGAATGCTCCTTAGAAGGGAGGAGTGTGAGATTTTTTGTGTGTGCATTTATGCTCTTTATTATTAATTTCCAATTAATAATTTTTTTAACATTTTATTAGGGGCTCATACAACTCTTATCACAATCCATACATATACATACATCAATTGTACAAAGCACATCTGTACATTCTTTGCCCTAATCATTTTTAAAGCATTTGCTCTCCACTTAAGCCCTTTGTGTGAGATTTTATTGAGAGAAGTACCCAGAAAACATCATGCTTGAGAAAGTACAGGGTCAGCAAAAGAGAGGGAGACTCTGCTAACATGATGAATGGACACAGGTAACACAGGAAATACTGGGAGGATGATGCAGGACCATGTGGCATTTCGTTCCTTTGTCAATCGGTTGCTATGAATCAGGACTGACTTCGTGGTGCCTAACAACAACAACAGAACAGGAAAGACCTGGATTGCGGGCTCAAGGGTTTGTAGATCTGATTGCAAGAATTTAAGGGTAATTCCAGCCAACAGCCCCATTTGACCTTAAACTTGGGATATTGTGGGTAGATGGGAAATGTGGATGTGAGGCAAGTCAGGAATGCCTGCGGTAGTCATTAGAGATTGAAGACAGTAGGCTGCTGAAGAGAAGACTTAGCGCCATTGGGATTGGTGTTCATAACTGTGGATCGGTACTGAGCTTCTTTGATATTTGGTTTCTCCCTGCCTCCACTCAGCATCATGAAGATAGACTGATATTTTATTGTTGAGTTATATGAGGGTACTGATTTTGAAGGTCTCTCCATTTTATTTGATTATTTATCCTAGAAAATATGCTAGGAATTTATTTCTTTGTTGAAAACATTTGACTTGCAAGAGAAGTAATTTTTAAGAGCTTTTTATCAATTAAGTTGACAAAAATAGTTGATGTTGACATTGTCTGCAGCAGAGAACATACTAACTGTTACGAAAAAGACGTCTCTCCGTGCAATATTGGCTAATGGCTCCTTCTTTGGAGCTGGGGATAATAGTATTTGTCTGTCTGAGAAACGAATCACAAAAATGAGCTAATTCGAAATGAAACATGACATTGAAATGTACTTAATAATAGCATATGGTTACTGTTTTCCATTCTTCTTTTACTTTACTTTTTCTCTATCCCCCTTTCCCTCCCACATTTTGTGGACAATGGATGCAGTGTTTTATGGAACATATTATTAGATTAAGTTTTGTTTTTCCATAGGGAACTGGTAGGTATTCCTAAGGGAATTCTCTAGTGTCAAATTTTTCTTTTAATATGTATGAGAATTTAAAGGAAGTATTTTGCTTCTGAGGAATTGTGTGTGTGTGTGTGTGTGTGTGTGTGTGTGTGTGTGTGTGTGTGTGTATCCTGTCCCTATTAACATTTAGTTTCAATTGCAAGTGATTTATTTCTCTGGCCTGGGTGCACCCAGAACGTCAATCCCCAAGGATGCTGCTTCCAGTTTCCTGGGCAGGGACTGACAAGCTACTCTGGTTGTCTGGTAGCTAATCAAAGCGCATCAGAGCCTGTCATTTTTGTCCAAGCCAGTCAAAAAAACGAATACAAATTTAACTCTGTAGTGGTTAATTATAACTGAGCTGGCTGCAACTCATGGTGAAACGTGCCCAGTGGAACAAAATGCTGCCTGGTTCAACGCCATCCCCATGCTCCATTGTGAATCACAGTAGTTTGACTTTTGGAATTGTGGTTGGCTTCTAGGGAGACTGGGGGTGTATCTCTTTTAAGTTGTCTTTAGTTGTCCCATTGGTTGAACTATATTTAAAAGGCTATATCTCTGTTGTATTTTTTTTTTAAAAACTGTTCCATTTGAGGCTTTCTACTCCTATAAAGATTTACAGTGTCAGAAACCCACTAGGGCCATTCCACCCTCTTCTCAAGGTCGCGGTGAGTAAGAATCAATGCAATGGGAGTAAGTTTGGTTTTTGGCTTTGGACATCTCATCCATAGCCTTACTCTCACATATTCTGGTGTATCATTTATTACTCGTGCCTGGCTGCTAACCCAAACACTGATGATTTGAAGCCAACCAGAAGTTTCCCTTGGAGACCCAGCAGTCGACTCCTGTGAAGGTTATCGCCTAGAAAGCTCTGTGAAGCAGTTCTCTTTTGTCATAAGGGCTTGCAATGAGCTAAAACTGATCATTACTGATTCCACTCACACATGCATACTCATATTTGTGTACAGTTAGACTCTTTGCCATCACAAAATTCAGCATAATATATTCCAGAATATAAAATAGGATGAAATGTTGTTGAAACTCAGGGATTTGGATGCATTTTGGCTCAAGGTTGCTCCAAAGATGCAAGGTATTGAGTTGTCTTTGCATGTTAACCCATCCACGCAACCTGCCTCTTGTTTATAAATAATAATAGTAAAGAAGATTTTTAAAAAAAGAAAAGAAATGAGCAAGGGGTACTTTTAAGACTGCCGTTGTCTTTGTCCTGAATCACATGAGGAGAGGAGAGAAGTCCTTTCTGTGCCAATGTGAAATAAAACAATAGGTCCTTTGAAGCGCTTCAGTGGAGTCTCTAGGGTTGAAATCTGATTTGCGTTTTCTTCTTTATCTTTAATTACTGTTTCAGTCTCAAAAAAGTTACTGACATAGGTTCACAGATCCTAATTACCACAATGTTGTAGCTGGCAACATCAATACTTGTCTGTAATACAAACTAATAAGTCCTTTAGGTTGAGAGGAGATAAAGACAATTGAAACCTCTTTGTAGACCTTCCGGATTTGTGCCATGCGATTGAAGTGTGTTGAGTGCTAGCTAACCACCCTGAAGTATTTCTTGCTAGGATACTTAAGATGTTAACTAATGTCATTAGGATATGAATAGAAGCTAACAACAACAACAAACAAAAACCCAATAATACAAATTCACTATCAATGAGTCAATTCTGACTCTCTGTAGGGCAGAGTAGAACTATTGGTGTTGGTTTAAGAGACTACATTTTCACTTGAAAAAGAAATGCCTCATCTTTGCCTATTGGAGTGGCTGATGCTTTCTTTCTTTCTTTCTTTTTGGTGCACCGTTCCTGGAAGTACTGCAGTACCAGGTCGATGCGTGGAGTGGACAGAGCAAGCTCCTATTCCAACTCCCTGCCCCAAAAATCCATTTAATATATTGTCCCCGGATAGAGGACGTATCAGATATTAAACTGATAAGAACAGATACTACACATGATCTTAGCCAAAAGGCCGAGAAGCGATGGCTGATGCTTCCTAACTGTAAACCTCGGTTGCTTGCTGTTAGTAGTCCAGTACTTTAGCCACGATGCCACCAGGGTTTCCTGAAGCTAACTACAGCACACACAAATCATAATGTGAACATATGTACACAGAAATATATAGTGGTGACTACAAAGAATGTCACAGTGCCTTGTTTGGAAGACATAACTCAGTGGCTTTTAAAGAGAAAATGAAGTGTTCATTGGGATATACAGTCTTAAATTGACATTGAACAGAAAACACTTGGATCAGTGTTTTGATACAAAGCAGCAACTTGTGCCTTTTTCTATATGGTGCCTTTGTCTAAGAACCCTGTTTAGAGAAGATTGGTTTGCATCTTGAATGGCAAAATAGTGTGCTCTAAGCAATGTTAAGAACAATAATTTGTCATGTGGTAGATTTTTTGGTAAATAATTCAGCAGAACTATTATAGGATCAATAATCATAGTGCTGAAGATTGAATAATGCAATCAGTTTACATTCTTTTGCTGCTTCTGTCAGAGCAATATCCAATGACTTGTGTTAGGTTATATATTTAATAAATATATATGAGAAAAACATATCCAAACTTTAAAGTGTATTTTTCTAAATAATAGAAATGCAATCTTTATACATGTACAAAATGTGTATGTGTCATAGCTGTGTTTAATGAATGAGAAAATCATCAGGGTAGTAAAGCTGATTCTAAGAGAACCGCAGTGATTGAGACTGTATCGCCCTTGGTGGAATGTTGGAATAAGGTTGTAAGGTTAGTCAACTGGTTAATAGCCTATAGGACAATAAAATGGCAATTTTGAGGGTTATCTCTTCTAGCTGAAAATATCATTGGCATCTTTATGGGCAAAATTTTACAAGCTACCATGTAACTTAACAGGGAACACTGGTGACGTAGTCATTACATGTTGGGCTGCTAACCCAAGGTCAGCAGTACAAATCCACCAGGCGGTTGTGAGGGAGATGAGCTCTTCTACTCCGGTGAAGAGTTCCAGTCTCGGAAACCCACAACAGCAGGTCTACGGTGTGCTTGCTATAGGGTTGCTATGAGTCAGAATTGTTTGTTTGGGTTTTTTGAACAGTTAATAAAAGTAAGTCAAACAAAGGTGCATGAATCTTGGATGGGCCTGTTTAGCCATAGGTCCAGTATGACATTGAAAAGGCATGTAGGCAGACGAACATCAAGTTCAGCTGGTATAACATTGTCCACAAAGATAATGTTCTATACCCTACTTTGTTAAGTAGTGAGTGGGGTCTTAAAAGCTTGTCAGCAGCCATCCAGAGCAAAGAAAATCAACGCTGCATGGAAACAATTAGCTCAAGGAACTAAGGAACCACATGAACCTCAACATCCATGACCTTGAGACCAGAGCTAGATGGTGCCCAACTACTACTACCCTAAGGGCCAATCTGAAAGGGACGGATCACAACAGGAAGGCCTAGGTCAAGTGGGAGAAACATTTGGAACCAGACTAAAAACCATTAAAAAGACCAGGCATGGTGGTATGACAGAGACTAATTGGAAGGCTTGGGAGCCCTGGTAACCACAGGCCAGCAGTTTGAAGCCACCAGGAGAAAGATGAGGCTTTCTACTCCCATAAAGAGTTACGATCTCACAAACCCAGGGACCAGTTCTACCCTGTCCTACAGGGTCACTATAAGTTGGAATCAACTCACTGGCAGTGACTTTGAGTTTTGGTGTAGAACCCCTGAGAACTATGGTTCTTAGTCACTCTTCAGGTTTGGAACTAGACTGCTTCCCATGGCTTAACTTTGTACTGAGCAGTAAACCGCGGGTGACCATGAACACCATCGGAGGCTGCACTCCTTAGAACAAAATGAAGTCAAAAGGACAACATTTACACAGGCAAAAGCCCCTTCCTCGGAAGGCTAGAAGAAGGATGAATGGAAAAGCTAAACACAGGAGGTGGGACGAGTGCTGTTACCTTATAGGGACCGTACTGAATGTCAGGAAGCAAAATGTGAATCAGTGAGCTTCGATATGGAGGGGTCTCAGGTCCAAATGATAGGCTTCATTCCTGACCCTTCTCTTTCCCTGAGAGCATTCCCCTACCTGCTTCTGAGATGGCTCACTTCGTACCCCGCAGGATGGCGCCACGCAGCTGAATCCTATAATATCTCCCCTCACCTTCTTAGCCCAACTCATTAGGGAAAGCTCCTTTGGTAACAAAGGCTCACTGTGGCTCGAAGAGCCATAAATAATTCACTGCACTGCAATTGTTAAATGGAAGCCAATTTGTTCTGCAAATTTTCACTCAAATCACCATAAAGAATTCTTAAAAAGGAAAGTAAAAGACCACAATTTTCCTTTTGACTTATTTCCACATTCGATCTAATTTTACAGGAAGCACTGGTGGTACAATGGTTAAAGCACACAGCTGTTAGCTGAAAAATTCACGGTTCCAGGAGACCGATGTGGCAGTCTGCTTCCTTAGAGAAATACAGCTTTGGAAGCCCTATGTGCCAATTCTAATCCATCCTAAATGCAATGAATTTGGTTTGATTATTTTGCTTAGCAGTTTAAAAATTTTGTTTTGGCTTCAGCTCATACTGAATTATGTGATTCCCAGGCAAATACCAAATTATGACCTTTGTTTTCATTTTGTGTGCTAATGTGGTTTCTCAGACTCGGAGGTGGTATTTGGTCAAGGAAGGGTCAGAGTTTTTATTTATCTGAGAGAGTTAGACTAGCTCTGTTAATGAGTTAGAAATTCTGTTCTGTGCTATTTGACGGGAGCTTTTAAAAAGATGGGAACTCAGTTTGGTGTGTCTACTTAGAAAGAGATGTACTTTTAATTCCCCACCAAGGGAAGGATATATTCACTCCCAGTCTGCATCCTGTTGCCGTTGCTAGGTGCCACAGATTTGGTGCTGACCCATAGCAACCCTGTGCACAACGCAATGAAGCACCAAGCAGTCCTGCGCCATCCTCACAATTGTTCCCAGGCCTCAGCCCAGTGTTGCAGCCCCTGCGCCAATCCATCTCACTGAGCGCTCCCTCTCTTTCACGCACCTTCTACTCTACCAAGCCTGCTGCCCTTCCGAGGGACTGGGTTCTCCTGGTAACAGGTCCTAAATACGTAAGACAAAGTCACCCATCCAGCTTTCTGAGGATCATTCTGTCTGTACTTCTTCAAAGAGAGACATGTTTATTTTCTGACAGCCCATGGTATATACAGTATTCTTCACCAAACTATAATTCAGATGCATCTCTGGTATTCCTTATTTATCGTCAGCTTTCGCATGCATCTGAGGTGACAGAACATACGTAGCTTGGCTCAAGTGAACATTCACCTTTGACGTGACATCTTTACTTTATAATACTTTTTAAAGAGGCTTTTGCAGTATATTTTCCCAATGCAAAGTGTCGTTTGAATGCCTGACTGCTGTTCCCATGGGCCAAATTGATTATGGATCCTAGTAAACCGAAAACTTTGACAACTCCAATCATGTCTTCATTTATCACGATCTTGTCTGTTGATCCAGTTGTGAGAATTTTTGTGTTCTTTATATTGAGGAGTAATAGACACTGATTCTCACCAGTTAGTGCCTCAATTCGTCTTTACTTTTTTCAGCAAGTAAATTATGTCATCTGCATATCACATATTATTGAGTTTTTCTCTGATCTTGCTGCATTCTTCTCTACATAGTCCAGCTTCTCAGATTGCTTGCATGTCGATTGAACAGGTATAGTACATGGGTCCCTCCCTGATGCATACCTTTCCTGATTATAAACCAGGCAGCAGCCGCTGGCTCTGTTAGAACAGGTGCCTCTTGGTCTGTGAGGTTCCTCGTGAGCACCATGAAGTGCTAAGGAATTCTCATTTTTCACAATGTCAGCCAGTTTCCTGGGATGTGCATAGCAGATGCCATTGCATAGTCAAGAAGACCCAGTTAAACACCTGTCTGGGGTTCTTAGTGTTAAGCCCAAGTCCATCTGATGTTAGCAATAACTTTCATTCCAAGTCCTCTTCTGAATCCGGATTGAATTTCTGGAAGATACCTGTAGTTATATACCTGCAACCAATGATTTTCAGTATAAATTTAATGACACGATAATTTGATGCTATTGATATTGTTTAACAACTTCCACATTCTGTTGGGTCCCTTTCTTTGGAATGGGCACAAATATGGATCGTTGTGTTTTTTTTTTTTATGTTTTCAGCATTGATCAATTTTCTGCCACAGAATCTTTCAATATTTCAACTCACAGCTTGGCTTTTTTCAGCAGTTGTTTGTAAATCTAAAATTCTCCCTTGATCACTCCCCTTCATCCCGATTCCCTTTCTTCCCACCTGCCACCATCCCAAAGGTAGTATTTTGCCATGTAACCTTCAAAACTCAACATATACCTCATGTAGGAATACAGGACCATCATATTGAATATGTATATGAAATATCCTTATTTTTTTACTTGCTAATATTTCTCAGGTATTTTTACATGTTCCTTATATACAAATCTATTGTATCTCACATTATATATGCCAGTGTTTCTGTATACAGAGTTAATTTATCATATTACAATCTCTTTGCAAATCCCTACAACTAGTATTCTTAATTGAGTCAGCGAAGCCTCATTATTTTGCAGCCCACTCACTTGAAATTTATGATAATTAGGACAAGAATAGAATGAAAATTTATGGTTACCAGTTAATGACTTAAAATATTTTTTTCTAACTAGGAGATAAATAGTTTTTAAACAGTAGCTTAAAATATAACAATTACACAAATTCTTATCTGTTACATTATTTAGCATATTAGTAACTTCTGCTTATTTGTACATGTGAAAGCAGTAAAAGGTGCATGCCATTAAAATAATCTATTATCAGGCTCATCACTGATTAGATCTCTACTTATGTGAATTTGAACATAATTGTTTGCATTGCATTTTATCCTACCATTTCATTTTGTTCTGTTGCTTCCTGATTAGAGTTTGTTCCCAGAGTTCCCTGGGTCAGGGCTTTGCCTCTTGGTGAGAGTACTCCCCTAGGATCTGAATGCCGAGCAGCGAAGGGAAGGGAATACAGTGACATAGCATAGCCTTCTGCTGCTCGAGCACCCGGGAGCTTGTCATCACTTTTAAAAAGTAAAGAAAGGGTGACTCCAAATCCCCAAACCAAATACACTGCCACAGAGTCGATTCAGACTCACAGCACCCCTCGGTGTCGTGTTCTAGGTTGTAAATTGCCATGGAGACAGATAGCCTCACTTTTCTCCCACGGAGTTTCTGCGGAGTTTGAACCATTGACTCTGCAGTTAGCAGTCCAACACTTACCAAACAGCGTGTCTTAAAACTAATAATCAAAAGTCCATTATTTTAAAATGTATCAAGCCTCCTACAGATTGCAACAAAAATGCCCAGTTACCATTCTGGTTAAATACCAATAACGTTTAATTGGGTCAGATCAATATTAGATACTAAGGAGTCTTGGTGGCGTAGTGTTCTTCTGCCGTCCGTGGTGCTTTCAAAACTCTGAGGCACCACTGTATTCAGTCTGCCTTGTTCATTGTTTAGCTTTTACGTGCATAAGAGGTGACTGGAAATGACATCTTTGCCCTGTAACAGATGAAAGGGATCTGGCACCTCACATTTGTGCAGTGCAGTGCATTGTTTGATTTCTTGACTGCTGCATCCATGCGCATCAATTGTGGGTCCAAGTAAAATGAAAATTTGACGACTTTAATCTTTCCTCCCTTTACTACAATGCTGCCCGTTGGTTTAGTGAGGATTTTGGTTTTCTTTACATGAAGTTGTAATTCATATGGAATCAGACTATAGTCGCTGATCTTCATTAGTTTGTGCTTCAGAGTTGCTGGGCTTTCGGTAAGCAAGGTTGTAGCATCTGGATAATACTATAGTTTCAAGAACAAGCTCCAAAGGGTCTTCTGATAATCACTTTGGGGTTTTTTCCCCCTCTCTTCTGTTTTTTTATTTTTATTTTTTAATGACCTCTTGCTTTCTTCAGTTATAATATTCTTGATGTCATTGCACAACGGATCTGGTCTTCAGTCATGATCTTCACTTCATCAATCCTGCCCTTGAGATGCTCTTTAAATTTAAGTGGAATATACTCAAGGCCATGGCTTACCTCCTGTGGATTTGTTTAAATTTTCTTTAGCTTCAATCTAACCTTGCATATGAGTAATTGGTGGTCTGTTCCACAATCAGCCCTGCCCTTAATTTGGCTCATGACCAGCTTCTCCCCAGTCTTTCCCCGCAGATGTACTCAGGGTGATTCCTGTATATTCCATCTGTTGAGGTCCGCAGGTACAGTCACCCACAATGTTGTTCACAAAGGGTATTTGCCATGAAAGAGGCTGTCTTTTTTGCCTCTGTCATACACGCTCCAGATTCGAGTCTCTACCCAAGGCCATATTTTCCTAACACTCTCTCTTTAGGAGCCCTGGCTCCACAGTGGTTGCACTTGGGCTGTGCAACATCAGCAGCTCAAAACCACCAGCTGCTCCGTGGGAGAACAACGGGCTTTCTGCTCCTGTAAAGAGCTGCAGTTCGGAAACACACAGGGCGGTCACCCTGCCCTACAGAGTGTCCGGGAGTCGACATGGACTTGAGGACAGTGAGTTTGGTTCTTTCCATGTTGTTTCCAACTTTCACTTCCCAAGTGCCAATGATAATCGATGCATGTGGGCTGCACAGGCGATCAATTTCAGATCGAAGAAGTTGGTAAAATGCTATTTCTTTACCACTGTCTTTAGTAGTTAATGCACTTACTTGATTGTAGGATACGATCCTATCCTAGTCAGCACTGTATTTGAACACAGATCTTGAAATGTTCTTTTTAATTATGATTGCGGCATCATTCTTCTTGAATTTATCGTCCTCAGAATAGTCCATTGTATTATTGTTCCATTCAAACACCAGATTGGGACCTTTGTGTTTATTGTGGGTGCTTATTTGGTTTCCTGAACCAGGAAGGTTCATTTCATTCAGTTCACTAACTCCTAGGGCATTGATCTTTATGTGTCCCATTTCACCTTGGATGACGTCTAATTTTCGTAGGTTTATACTGTAAATGTTCCACATTACAAATTATTATTGAGCGTTTCTTCTACTCTTGAGTCATGTTCCATCAGTAAGCGGAGGTCCCCCTGCTCTGCTCCATCCAAGTTATTAAGGCGAATTCTGTTTTGAGGAAGCATCTCTTCCCCAGTCATATTTTGAGTGCCTTTGAAACTGATTGGTGCATAAATTAATTGTAGGCATAGCGATATCATCTTATCACAGACAGTATTGCACTTCAAGATAAATCTTGAAACGTTCCTTTTGATGATGACTGCGATGCCATTCCTCTTGAACTTGAACTTGGCATAGTAAATCTTACGCTTTTCAGATTTAAAATGGTCAACACTAGCCCCTCTCAGCTAATTCCATAGTGGGGTTACTCGTGCATATTTACAACTGTTTCTCCTCATTTCGTGTTGCCCCTCCTCAGTGGGGCAGGTCTCAGCGTGATCCTTCCCCATCATTTGGACTGTTTTTGAGGTGGCAGCTTTCTCCAGTGGTAGTTTGAGTGCCTTCCCACCAAGGCTCGTCTCCCACCCCTGTGTCAGACAATGACTAGTGCTATTCATAAGGTGTTCCATCGCTAATCTCTCAGAATCTGACAGCTTGTTCCTTCGTCTGGAAGATCAGCCGAAACCTGTTCCTCCTGCGTGACCCTACCGGTGTTTCAAACATCAGTGGAATCGCACCTAGCATCCAGTAGTGTTCAAGTCACCGCAGCAGGACACACTGGCAGACCAGTGTGGAGAGTCTTCTGCAGTGATTGTACATTCACGAGATGCATTGATTTGATAGAAGAAGTCTGGTTTTCGTATTATGGCTCTTATTAAATGAATAGTGACAGAATGATTGCGTCATTCATTGTAAATTTGATAAAACATTGCACTTTTTGTAGTGTTGAGGCGCCTGTGGTTCGGGATTTGACTGGCTGAAGGGGACTCAGGCAGCAAGTTACGGGCACACGTCACAGAGCCAGGCACGGTCTGGCCTCAGTCTCATAGTCTCTGCTCTTACATAGCCTTTAGCCCCTCGCCTGAGTATTGCAGGCTCACCAGGCAGTTACGGGGCTTCAAGAAACTTATGGAAAAGTAGAGTTAAAAGAAAAGTTTTCCATGATTTTTTTGAAGCTCCCTCATATACAGGTTATGCATTTGATTTTTGTATGATTACTTTTGATTTTCCTTTTTCAATTGTTTGTGTCATCAGAAGGGGCTTTGTTAAAAAGAAAAAAATAAGCAAACATGGATTTGAGTGGAGCAAAGTCTGTCTTTTTAATAGAGGCAGCAGTGGAATGACAGCTTCAGACTGGGTGGGGGTCCTTTTCTGCTGACCTGGAGTTTCATGTTCAGTGTCTAGACTTAATGGTCTGGATTTAAGCACAAGTCATATGAACAACATCATCTGGAACTTATTCTTCCCCACTAAACACTTCTTTTAGATCCTGCTTGCAGGGACTTTCTTCATCCCACTGTACCTCCAGAGGCAAATCGCTTAATTAACCAAGAAAGACTTAACCATCCTTAGCTGCTTTGTAAACAATCACACATCCCGGGTTTGCTTCGGTTGAGAATTGTCTCACCCATTGCCAACTGCAGATTCATTCTGGAGGACCCTCTGCACAGCTTTTTGTTTACCTCAAACAGGGACTTCCTTAGAGGCCACTTGCTCCTCATCCAGCCATTAGCTCGGTGGCTGCTGGAGTGGCCTTCGTAGCGGTTGGTGGTTCTGCTGCCTCCTGATGCTGACTGAGCGGGACCTCTGCTAAGGCTGCTTGATGTAGTTAACAGGCCCAGGCACCATCCCTTTCTCCCCCAGCTCGCTGTTATGCAAATGCTTTTCATGCAAAAAAAAAAAAAAAAGGAAGAGTAGATTTAAATCAAGTCATTTATACAGTTGCATGTTTAATATGGCTCACTGGATTCATGGCCAGGGGCAAATTATCTGTATTTTTGGTATTGAACTCTATGCTTCTTTGGGGGAGTCCCCACGCTGTGGGCTATGCTAAAGCATGTGGGTAGAGGAGTGTTGCACAAGTCTGTAGAGTAAGATTTAGAATTTGAAGAAACTTCAAATCCTGAGACCTGGTGAAAAATCCAGAAGCTTTCTCCAACTCTTTTACCTATCAACTATGTACCAAGAGCGATATATATATATATATATATTTATTTATATGTATATATATAAAAGCCCCCCCCCCCCCCGCCTTTTCAGACCATGAGGTAGAGTGTTCTGAGGACAAGGGTTTGGGAGTATAAGTGGAATGATTGGCTGAGAGAAAGCTTGGCAAACCTGCCAATCAGAGAGCTCCAGCTCAAAATGATGTTCTAATTAAGAATAAATCAGGCCACCACCACCCCCTGCCTGGCATTTAGATAAATATGCAGATATGAAGAAACAACTGTATTTGAGTTTAGTTGGTTGGAGCCCAATGCCCATCCTGATCTTAGTGACATACACAGCGAGGGACTGTGGTCGCCTTTACAACAGGATTCTGGAAGCTTTTCTTCAGCAGAACGTTTGTCCAGAAGTTTACAAATTCAACTAAGATGAGCCCTATGGAAGCAAAGTACTAGATTCTGCCACTCCTCCCTGTCTTCCCAGACTTTAATTATAAAATCTCTATCACGCCAGATAGTAAAGCTTAAATATTTTAACATTTTTCCCAGCAGGGGATGACAGCACATAAAGCAACATGCAATTACACTAAAAGAAGTATTTGTCGCTGACCCAGGGAGCTCTGTGTCTCAGCTTTATGGTTAGGACGTCTGCCTTGCCCACCCCGAGGGAGCTAATGAGCTAGCACAAGACTTTTGTGTGGGTTAAGTACACGCTGCAGAGTAGACAAAGGACGAATGAAATCTTTAAACAATTAAAAAGGATTTTTAAAACCTAAGCTATCAGATATTCTGGGATGTATTTACTACTACATTTCGAGTTCATCTCTCAACTTTGATTGAGCAGCTTGTCTTTCTAGATGGGTGTCGAATTCATTGACAAAGGAGTTTCAAACTGATCGCACTTATTCTGAAGTTGTGATAGTTTGGGACGTAAATTGGCTAACAGTGACATTTTTACTACTTTGAACTTAATTCCCATGATTCAGAAAGAAGATCGTTTTTTTTGCAAAAAATGTGCAAACACTCTGTATTAACCATACACGAGAAAATAAAAGGTTTTCAGATGTTTTTCTTGTCTCGTTTATAATTAAATTATTGATGAGTTCATTCTGAGTCATTTTCGATTCAGAAAAATTAAACCTTCTAGTAAATCCATTAGGCCGCCTTTTTTATTAGCTCAATTTGAATTATTATATTTGTACTTCAATAAACTGAATTTCTTTAAAAAGTCAAATCTGTAGTTGATTTCTAAAGTATTTTTATTAAATCCACATCAGTAAGATCTGGTATTAAGTCCAGCTGTTTAGATGTGGAATAGCACTAAACCTGCTCTAAGACTATTTTTGAGTCTACACTTACTATCCCCCCTGTTTCCCTTTCTGTGTAAAAGTTTCAGGGAGTTTTCTAAAGCAAATTCTTAAAAAACTATATTTCCTGTCTGGGGATTGACAAAATAAAAGCAGCTATCAAGGAGATTTATAAAATAAAAATTTGGAGTGCAGAAAAAAGTGTGATATCAAGTATAGCTAGCTCTGTAGCAATGAAGAGAAACAAGGAAAGAAGGGAACAGAATGAGTTTACTTCATAAGTAGGTTATAAGTTCCCTGAGGGCAAGCACTCTGCTTTAATTACATTGAATCCCATTCAACACCTACCACTGGCTTTTCCTGTGAGGTTGTCGAGAAATGTGCGTCTAATTTGGGGGAATATTAGCAGTGCTTTGAGAGCATTCTCACATCTGAAGTGCTAATCATTTCTTGTGTGATTCTGGTGGTAACGGTGTTTCAGTATGTAATATTAATTTGATTTTTCTGGCTGTTACTCAAATGAAGTTGAATTACATTTCCTAGTGATCAAGGATTGCTTATTTAGCCATAGCAGAATTTGAGAAGGAATTTCAAAGAGTACCCTTTGATATAAGAGCCTCAGTATGTAAATCTAGGCTTACAAAGTAGATCAGTTTTGGGGTTATCACCAGCTTCATAAGACTGATTTTTCCCCCCATGATGAATCTTTAAATCGTTTACATTGCTAGTCAATATAAATTTTGATTGTATTTACACATAGCTCGTCAGTAGAACATTGACTAAATAAAACAAGGTGCACAGCTGAACGCTGGTGTTATTCTTAGTGCTACGCGTGTGAAGAAAATATGAGCACACCTGGGCATCCTTTGTATTAGGCTGGCTTACTTGCACGATGCTGAGCTGAAGAGTCAGAAGGAAATCATTGTCCTTTGTATGTGAACACTTTCGATTCAGCCAGTAATACATTCCCAAAAATCATGGAAGGGTTGTCTTCTTCAGAGGGAAATAAGATGATGTTTCATCTTGCTAGTACTGTCTACCGATTTATTTATATTCTGCCTCAGCCCAGAAAAAAATGTCAGCTTAAAGAAAAAAGTATGTTTTTTTTTATAAAAGTATAAATCAGAATAAGATGTTAGAAAAAAAGAGGGTGGAATCAGAAACGGGCCTTAAGAAAGGAGTTTCAGAAAGTTGGTAGGAAAATAGAATGTATGCACCACATCCACAAGAGAAAGACCACCACACATGTAACTGCTAGTTATGGAATGAAGCAGGTAATGACGCGAAATGGTGCAACACCCCCAATATCTGTGCCGTGACTGCCCAAAAGTCTCAGAGATGGACCGAACCTCAGGACACACTAGCAGTATTCCATCCGTTTAGTCAATCCGCAAGTATTGATCGAACCAGAACAATTTGCCAGTTGTCAACCTGGACAGAGGACATACGCAGCCCAGGCCCTGAAGGAGCACACGGTTTACTACGGGGAAATAAATCAATAAAAGAGGCCGAGAAATTGTAGTGCAGTGTGATATGTTCCCTCCTGCAGTGCAAGTTATTGTGATACTTAGTCTGATGAGGGAAGGGCAGTCCAGGCCAGAGTTTCTAGAAGAGATGATGCCTGTTTGCAAATTGGGCCCCTCGCTTCCTGTGGGAACTTAGATGGGGAGAGTTCTCACCACTAACTGATAATAGTGATTGACTGTGCCACGACTTTTGTTGAGATACTATACTTTATGCTGAAGAAACCTCTCTTCCTTCCAGGATTCTAGAGTGTGTGCTAGAGTCTGAGTCTGAAACAACAACAGCAATGAGTCCGCCTACACGACCAGTTCCCAGTGAAGCCCTTTGAGGGTGAATCTCTAAGGAGATTCTCTGGTAGACAACACTTCACACGTATGGGCACAGTGTGTTGCGGGGACAATTCAGTGTGTCCTGCGTGACTCCAGCGGGAGAAGACCCTTAGGAGCTGGAGTCTGGTTTCCCTGGCCTTCTCCCCACCCACCATCTCCCTTTGCTAGCTAAGATCCTGTGCCGTAGTAAATTATAGCCATGAGGACAGCTCCAGGCTGACGCCTTGGTGACCTTCTAGTGACTCCTTGAACTTGGGAAGGTTGCAGCTGTTGACAGACTGGTACCTCTCACAGAGGCAAAGAACACGGAGTAGCAGATTGGATGCCGGGAAGGCGAGGAGGGGATTTTTCATTTTAGCTGCTTGTATTGCTTTACTGATCTGTTAGCCACATGGTCAGCAGTTCAAACCCACCAATCGTTTGTGGGAGAAAAGATGAGGCCTCCTGCTCATATAGGTTTGAAATCTCGGAAACTCAAAGGGGCAGGTCTCCTCTGTCATAGGGCTGCTGTGAGTCGGAACTGACTAGATGGCCCTGGTTTGGTTTCATCTGGTATCCTTAAAATAAAGGGAAACACAATATAGAGAGACAAGGACCGCTGTGATACTGCAGCTTCAAGCCAAGAAATGCTCGGAGCTCTCAAAAGCTAGGGAGAGGCATGGCATAGTTTCTCTCCCAGAGCTCTCAGCAGGAATTAACATGACCCAAACACACTACTAATCTTGGACTCCCAGTGCATTAGGCTGAGCTTTCTAGAGAAACAAAACCAGCGACACTCATAAATGTACAAGAACGAACTTTCTAGCAAGAAAGGGTTTTATATAAAAATATGTAGCCCAACCCAGTCAGACTCAATCCACGGGTCTGCTACTAGCTGGAACCTGGTTCAGACTTAACACACTGTTGGTGGATGAAACAGGAAGGTGGAGTGGAAAGTTGGGAGATCACAGGCCAGTGGGTGCACAGTCTGAGGCACCCTAATTCTGAAGGGAGCTGGCAGGGTACCACAGCCCCCAGGGTCAGCAAGCTCCTTTGGGCTTCCAACTCCAGAGCCAGACACACAGTCCTAGCAAGCCAGAAGATGGAAAGGGGCACAGTTCTGTCCAGTGTCTCTTAAGAACAAGGCCACAGCCCCAACCAGGGTGTCATCAGGCTGTCACCTGATCAACAGGTTGGATTCTACCCCTACTTTTTCCCTCAGGTACATCAAGTTGGCGTAAAATCTAATCATCACTCCGTCTGTAGAATCATATATATTTTTCATTCTTATAAGCTGCACAGTTTATGGAATTTTACGAACCCGATACAGAGTCTTTTCACTGGTGCCGGAGTTGTACAATGGTAGGTTGTCACTTTGGAGAAGTCTCCTCAATTCGGTACATTTGCATGCTACCACTGACATAGACATATCCCAAAACTCACTGCCATGGAGTCAGTTACAATTTATAGTGACCCCATAAACCCACTCACTGCCCTCGAGTCGATGTGACTCAGAGTCACCCTGTAGGTCAGGGTACAAATCTGTCCTGTGAGTGTTTGAGACAATAACTTGTAACTGGAGTAAAAGGTTATGCTCTCTCCGGTGGAGCTGCTGCTGGTTTTGACCTGCATACCTTGCAGATGGCAGCATAATGCATAGCCACCATGCTGCCAGGGCTCTTAGGGACCCGATAGGACAGGCTAAAGCGGCCTCTTTGGGTTTCTGAGAGTTTAAATTTTTTACGGGTATGGACAGCCTTATCTTTCTCCCAGGGAGCAGTCAAGGGTTCAAACTGCTCACCTCGTGGTTATCAGCTCAAAGCACACTCCTCTATCCCATCAGGCCTCTGCGTGTGCAACTTTAGGACTCCTCAGACTCTTCAGATGATTGTCCTCACTTAAAGGAATGCATCATGATTTACCTTTTACCTTGCCACTCAGTGAGTAGTGTGACGCACATGCAAATGAATTTGGAGGATGTCCTGATTGATAGAGCCAGTGAGCAGCTTCTCAGTTCACTTTGCAGGGGGTTTTCCTATTGTCATGAAGCGTGATTGGAGGGCCTAAAGAAAAACTGGCCAAATAAAACCAATTTATGAAGTAGGTGAGGAACAGCTCACTGTTCTACTCAGGTATTTAGATTCTATTATTATGACCTGCCCCCCCATAAAGAAAACTAATAGTTCGCTTTGGGGTTTCATGGCTCTCATGCCCGCCACTCGTAAGCCATGCACATCTTGGTAACAGAACAAGTCTGTTGAGCCCATTGGCGTGTCATGACAAACGGACAAAATTATAGTGTTCAACCCATGGGGTTTTTTTTTCCGTTGGTAGTCATACACACCCCTTTTGTATTTTGCTAAATTAACATATTTTACTCACCTTTGGCTTTGATGTGGATTGCCATACGACACGTACAAGGTGACCTCAAAAGTTTTTGGAAAAATGGAATTGAAAGGTAATGAATTTTTTTTCCAGGAACGTTTTAAAGCCTCCTTGTATGTGATCCTCAAAGAGCCTGTACATCCGCACATTTTTGTTTGCTTGAGCACACAAAAAGTACCCATCCCACTGATATCTCTTGTTGTCGCCACCTTTCCGTGTTATTTTTACCATTTTGTCTGTTTAAGAGTTTGGAACATTTCTTTCTTTCTTTTTTTAAAATCATTTTATTGGGGTCTCTTAAAATTCTTATCACAATCCATCCATCCACCCATTGTGTCAAGCACATTTGTACATTTGTTGCCATCATCATTCTCAAAACATTTGCTTTCTGCTTGAGCCTTTAATATCAGTTCATTTCCCCTCCCCCACCCTCCCTCCCTCCCTCATGCACCCTGATAATTCATAAATTTGTTTTCATGTCTTACACCGACCACTGTCTCCCATAACCCATTTTTCTTTTGCCCATCCCCCTGGGTGGGGGTTATATGTAGATCACTGCGATTGGGTCCCCCTTGCTCTCCCTCCTTCCCCTTCCTCTCCTGATATCACTTCTCTCATTATTGGTCCTGAGGGGGTTATCTGTCCTGGATTCCCTGTGTTTCAAGCTCTTATCTGAACAGTGTACATGCTCTGGTCTAGCCATAAGGTAGAATTGAGGTCATGATAGGGGTGGGGGAAAAGCATTAGAAAACTAGAGGAAAGTTGTGTTTCATTGGTGCTATGACTGGCTCATCTCTTCCTTGGGAGCCCTCTGTAAGGCGTTGTCCAATTGTCTACAGATGGGCTTTTAGTTTACACTTCACACTCCCCCTTATTCACATTCATATGATTTTGTTTGTTCTGGGTCTTTGATGCCTGATATCTGATCACATTGACACCACATGATCACACAGGCTGGTGTGCTTTGTTGCTTCTCAGCTAGATGTTTATCCTCAAGCCTTTAAGATCTCAGACACTATATCCCTTGATAGCTAGGCACCATCTGCTTTCTTCACCACATTTGCTTATGCACCCATTTCATCTTCAGCGATCATGTCGGGAAGGTGAGCATCACAGAATGTTGGGTTATTACGACAAAGTGTTCATGCATTGAGGGAATACTTGAATAGAGGCCCAATGTCTGTATGCTATCTTAATACTTAATATATAAATATATGTATATAGATCTAGTTCCTTATCATCATATATAAATATATTTACATATGTACATGCCTGTATTTAGACCTTTATAAATGCCCGTTGCCTCTTAGTCCTTTCATCTATTTCCTTTTACTTTCTTCTTGTCCCACTGTCAATTTCTGCCTTCATTGGGGTTTCAGTAATTCCTCTCAGTTACATTGCCCTTCATCAAGCCCCACCAAACATCCTATGCCCTCCTCACCATCAATTTTAGATCACTTGTTGTTCACTTGTCTCTGGATTTGTTGACACCCCCTTCCTTTGTCCTGCCTCCCCCTCTCCTGTGTCTTCCCCGGAACCATCAGTCCGGTCGTTTTCTCCTCTGGATTGTTTTTCCTGCCTATCTTATCTAGATCAACATGCAGAGACAATAATAATCACAAAAACAAGACAGCAGAACAACAACAGCAATAAAAACCAATGGCAAGTAAAGAAGAGCCTATAAATTGTTGACCTTTAGGAGTGTTTTCTGGTCAAGTCTGATGGGGTGCCATGCTGTGACCTCAAAGTCTATTTTTGGTTTTCCCCGGGGACTTCATTACTTTGCCCTCCTTGCTGCTCTGCTGCACGCCCTTAGTGCTTCACCCTCTTATGAGGGTTCAGATCGGGCACAATTCTCTCACTGTGTCTCCAGCGTTTTCCCCCTCAGTGAGGACGTCACCTCTCATGGTGGAGCTGGCTCTATGGTGCTCTCTGTGCATTGGCTGCTCTGAGCAGGAATATCGTCCTTGGGGCTTGGAGAGCCAGGATGTGCTCCACTCACTCTCTTTCCTTCTTCATTTGCTCTTGTGTGCTCTGATCAGACATACCCTTCTCCCTGAGCTGTAGCTTCAGTGCTGTCCTCTGAATTGCATTCTTTTTTTTTTTTTTTGGCTGGGGGGCAGGGTGTGTTGTCCACAGGATTGGGGTCAGCCCTGCAGACCTATCTATTGATTCCCTGCTTCATGCTGGTATGTTGCATTCACGTCTTGGCACACCTAGTTGAATTCTTGAATTTTGGTCTCTCTCTCCTCCTGTAGGGATATAGACAATAGACAATACCCCCCACCCCCCTGGTCTCCAGCTACCCATGTCTTTTTTTCCCCTTTCTTTTCCCCTCCTTTTTAGTTGGCTGCCATATGTATTGGATTGGGTCTAGCCCCTGCCATACTACCTGGACCTCACCCCAGTAATGTATGTATACAGTAGCTTTTCCCCTATGTTGTACTTGTCCTTTTGTGCTTGGCCTACTAAGCTTAGCATAATTTCCTCCAATTCTTCCCATGCGGTGATGTGCTTCATGTATTCATCACTGCTTTTTAGGGATGTATAGTACTCCATTGAATGTATGTACCACAGGTTTTCAATCCATTTGTCCATTGATTTGGGGGTTGTTTCAAACTCCTGGCAATTGTGAACTGTGCCGTGATGAACATTGCAGCACAGATGTCTGGGCATGGTTTGTTTCTTGCCTATTCTGGGTATATGCTCAGTAGGGGGATTGCTGGGTCGTATGGTAGCTCGATTTCTATGTTTTAGATATTGCCAAATAGATTTCCATAATGGTCATATGTACCTACAGGTCCACCAGCAGTCAATGACAGTTCCTTTCCCACCACAGCCCCTCCAATAGTTTTTACTGATTTTTTTTAATTGGGTGATCTTTGAGGGTGTTAGGTAGTATCTCCTAGTTGTTTTAATTTGCATTTCTCTTATGGCTAATGAACGGGAACATTTTATCATATATTTACTGGCCATTCTGATTTCTGCCCTTGTGAAACTTCTGTTCAGGTCCTTAGCCCACCTCCTCAGTAGACAAATAGTTTTTTTCTTATTGTAAGCTAGCAGAGTATTGTAGATTTTAGTAATAAGGCCTTTGTCTGACGTGTCATTGGTAAAGATGTTTTCCCAGACTGTGGGCTCTCTTATTACTCTCTTGGTGAATTCTTTCGATGTACATAGGTGTTTTATCTTCAGTATATTCTACGGAACATTTATTTCTAATGAGGGTGAGTACCTTAACAAAGTCAGGATCCTGCTAGGAATGAAAAGGGAGAGAGGGATCCTGAGGAAATGACCAGTTGCGTTTGTCAATATGAATGTTACTTCAAGGAGAAACTAGGAGACATGCAAACAAATCACCAAGGAGCCATAAAAATTTATTTTAAGCGAAATAAGAATTATTTAATTTCTTTTCAGCTTTTTATATTTTGTTTATGTCCAGAAATCCAGAAAAATAATTTTGCAACTTTAGGAATATCATACCATTTCGTGGTTAAATAGGAATGATCAGATTTAAGATTAAATTAGGGTAGGGCACGACTTTATGGTATGTTCTCATATAAATACCTCTCTTAAATCAGCTGCCCCAAAGGGAATGAAATTAGCAGGTCTTGTCAGTATAAAGGGTTTGAAAAAGAAGGGTTCTTTTGCTAAAGCAATATGTTTAGTGATCTCTGAAGTAGCTCTATTCATTAATAGTGAAATTAAAATGAAATATTTTGTTTTGTTTTATTTTATCTTTCATATTAATGTGTAAAGGATTTCTGTTCTGACATAAATGAATTTTGCTTAACAAATATTGCTAGTAATTAGGCTCTTCCAAGTTTAACTTGGCTTCTGGAAGCAAGGAACACATTTCTTCTTCATTAGCTTTCCTAATTGAGTTCCAGAAAATGAAATGTTATTGTTCTGTAGAATAATTGTATCTTATTTGAAGACATTTTAGAAGGAAAGTGAATTTCTTTTCTTGCATTCTTTTCTCAGCCACCACTCTAAGATTACTTCTGAGACAAAGGATAAGTAAGAGTGTTGCTACAACCAATGGAAACCATTATGAAATGAGTCTTAAAATGTGGAGTTCTTATATTTCCACATATCCTCCACCGAGCTTTATATAACCCCTTTTTTTGTTTTTGTTTTGGTCTTTAGGATTTCATTTATTTATAACAGTTTTATTGGCATATAATTCACATATATAATTCAATAGTTCAGTCATAATCAAGAAAAGTGGCATAATTATGACCACAATCACTTCTAATGGCAGTGTTTCCATTGCTCTACCTTTTCTCCAATAGGATCATTGGTAGCACTGTCAGGTAAGCATTAGACCGCTAATTTCAAGGTTAGTGGTTCAAACCCCCAGAGGAGAAAAAACGAGGCTATCTGCACCTGTAAAGATTTACATCCTTGGGAACTCCGGGTAGGGCTGCTATGAATCAGAACTGACTGGATGGTAGTGGGTCTCTTGTTGTTTAACTTTTCTCCAGAGAGTTCCATTGGCACCTGGTCAAAATGGTAGTTTTGCCTTTGCTGAAGAATTCCATTTTTGTTCCTTTAACATGTTCCTTGAGTTTGAGGGATACAAAGAAGTCTGAAAGGTCATAACCAGGATTGTAGAGTAGATTGAGTAAGGTTTCCCACTGAAATTCTCCAAGACAACATTGCTACTCTTGAAGAATGAATAGGAATATTATTGTCATGATGAAAAAAAATATTTCTTTGCCTTTCTCTCACCAATGCAGTTTTCAATAAAAAAAAAATTCTTCTTTATAAGCCCCCGTGATTAGTCTCTGTCTTTTGAGGAAATCAATCAAGATGGCCACTTTAAGAATTCTCCACACTAGTCACCAGGACTTCTGAGCTGCTCTTTCTGTCTTTATTTGAGCCGACTCTGCAGATCCCCTAGGAAGCCACAATTTTGATTGGACCTTTTTTTTTAAGTACCTTCATGAGAGTAAGCCAAGTGCATTACTGAGAGAATTTGTCTGCAGCCATCCACTGATTGCATCTTTTGCTTGGAATGAAGTGTGTGTGTATGAACTTGAACACTGAGAGCACTGGTTTTTCACTTACCCTTGTATGTTGTGCTTACTTTTAGTTCTTAAAACTCTGATATTACAAAGAGTAGATCAACATATCCACTCATAATATTTGAGTGGATGATCTTAATGCCAGCAAAGCAACAAAAGAAGAAACACTTCCTGTTGGTCATTTCTCTACTCTATTTTATGGCCCATATACCTATTTAATCACTTTGATTTAATAGTTCTATTAAAATGAATATTTATAATAATTTGATTTAAAACATTTTTTTTTCTTCTAAAATAACTGCTTTGTTTTCCCTGATTTGCTGGTTTAGAAAACTTAACGTGCCACGTGACAGGGATAAACACATACCCCAAGTGTCTATTGCCTTTCTTATTTAATTTTTGTCTAATTTGAAGTTTATTAGAGATGTAGATTTCAGTAGGCAAATGGCACCTTTGTGACCTCTATGAAGCATGGGCTCTACATTATTTATTATACTAAGATCATTTGCTAGCGTATGTGGTTTTAAAAATGTCTAAGAATTTCATTTTGCTCTGCTTCTTCAGGAAGAATGATTTTATGTTCGTGAGTCTGCTAGGCATCAACTTCTGTAGAAGAGCAAAATGTTTTTTATGTGGCCCTTCAGGCTGCCAGCTGTTTTACTTGGCTATGGAAAGACTTCCTCAAGCTTACTCATGCTGGTTTTTCCAAAGGAATCTTCTAAGTTCTTGAGAAAGAGTAAAACTTTTATTTCCCTAGAAAGAGAAAGGCAGCGAGAAGATCCAGTTCTGCCAAAGAATGATGAATCATTTACTTTTGTTCATAAGTCAGTGTGCTGCTTGAGTCTAAGGAGAGGTTTGTACTTCCACCATGTATTTCTAAGGCAGAAATTGGGAGGAGCAGTGATGCTTAGGGGCATGGAAGAATGGGATAAAAGGAAAACACCAGTGGATCCAAGCTGACCGAAGCAGTCAGCCTTTTCTTTTTCATTTTTACGTGGAACAACTTACTTTCTGTGCCTCGTTGTTAGAGGTGTGGTTTTGAAAGAAGAGGAAAGCCTACCATTTATTTAGAATTTTTTATGTTAGGTACTTCACATCCATTATTTTATTTAGACACCCCAAAAATCCCTGAGGTAGAACTTTTGTGATCTCCATGTTACAGATGAGAACACTGAGGCAAGGAAAGCTCAGACCTGATCACAGAGCCAGGAGTGGCCCAAGCAAGGGGGATTCCGCAGCCTCTTCTCTTAACCTCGGTGCTAAACTCCTGGGGAAAGAGTTGAATAAGGAGAAACTGCTAACAACAACAGCTTAGGAAATTCTTTGCAAAGAGTGCTTAAATATCAACTAATTCACTGCCATCGAGTCAATTCCAATGCACAGTGAGCCTTTAGGACCTCATAGAACTGCCCCTCGGGGGCTTCTGAGACTGTAAATCATTAAGGAGGTAGAAAACCTCAACTTTTCTTCCATGGAGGAGGATGGCAGTTTCGAACTATGGACCTTTTGATTAGCAGCTCAACTTGTAACTCACTACACCACTAGGGCTCCTTTAAATATGAACAGGAGGGTCTATTTCTCATGCGTTTTATTTTGACAATGCACAATTGTCTCGTTTACATCTCATCATTCTTTTATTTACATAGGATCTTTTGTTCCTCAGCAGTGATAGGCCAGTGAGATAAAGATAGGGAAAAAGTGTGCAATGTGCATGTCCCTGGACTTTGGACCAAAGAAAGTGGATGCAAATTCAAGGCTAATGATTTCTGTGACTTGGGTGCAGTGCTTCACCATGCCCAGCCTTAGTTTCTTCCCCCATAAAACTCTAACACTTTAGGTTATTGGGGGTAACAAATGCTTCTTACATATTGGTAGGAGCCCCTGGGTGTTGCTTAGAGTGAAAGTGCATGGCGGCTAACTGAAAGGTGGGAGCTACTTGTCCACCCAGAGGCACCCCAGAAGAAAAGACCGATCTCCTCCCAAGCTCACCATCATGGAAAACCATTCGGACACAGTCCCATTCTGGCATGCCTAGAAATTAACCCAACTGCTTTTCCCCCATAAGATTTGTTGAATGAATCAATTGTTCTACTTTCTAATGCTTTTCTCTCCTGTTTCACACACAAAAAGACAACTAGTAGGCATCACAGCATGAAATGGAAGAAGGCAGAAGGAAGAAATATAAATTATATTCTTGCTAATTTGCTGCTCTGTTTTCCTCATCCACTTTATTGAGCAATAATTTCACACAATAAAATGAATCTATTTAATTGAATGAGTTTTGACAGTCATCTACACACATGAAACTAGAGCCACATCAAAAGACATACTTCCATTACTCTCACAAGATTCCTTGTGCCCTTTTTATTCCCCCGCCCTCCTCTCATCCTCCACCCCAGGCAACCTGTATCTGGTTTTTGTCGCTCTACAGCCTTTTGCAAGTGAAATAATTTAGCTTGTGCTATTATCTCTGTCTTATTTCACTTGGCATCATGGCCTTGAGATACATTCAGGTTGGATGTATCAGTAATTTTTCTTTTTCTGAGTAGTGTTCCATTGTATAAATATGCATATACATTTTGTTTATTCTTTTAACTATTGATAGACATTTACTGTGAAGAAAGGTACTGTTAATATTTGTGTACAAATCTTTGTGTGTGTGTATATATATATAAGCTTAAAACTGACAGAAGAATGAAAAGGTTTTATGTTTGACTCTATAAAAACTATTGATTGAACTATTGAATTGTATGATATGGGAATCATATAGGCCAATAAAACTGTGGTGGGGTGGGGAGTTGCTGCTAACTTCTGAAAACCAAACCAAAACAACAACAAAAACCCTGCCAAGCCACTTTCTGAAGTAGTTGTATGATTTTGTGTTTCCACTTAACAGTGCATGAGAGTCCCAGTTATTCTGCACCCTCTCCAATACTTGTCCATTTTATAAATGTTGGCTTTTTGAATGGGTGTGTGTCGTATCTTAAGGTGGTTTTAATTTTTATTTGCCTAATTGACAATGGTGTTAATTAGCTTCTTATGTATATTTGCTTTTGATAAATGTTTGTTCAATTATTTTTGCCTAATTTATATTAGATTGTCTTTATATTATTGAGTTTTAAGAGCTCTTTACACAAAATGCTGTATTAGTCCAGATTGACTAGAGAAATAAATTCATAGACACTCATGTATATAAGAAAGAGGTTTATATATCAGTGTAGGTCCTTGTGTCTTCTCCAGCTCCCAGGACATGGAGTCTATCAGCATAGTTCCATGTGTCTTGTCAGTAGAACATCTCCAAGGGAGTGAGAAGAGAGAGAGAGGTGTCTCCTGCCTCCAAGGAGGAAATGCCAGAGTTCCCAGAATTCTCAGGAGAAGGCCATGCCCTCACAGAGGCCTCATTGGCTATGACCTGATTGACAGACTAGAATCCTCCCCTTCACTCTTCATCCTCTCAAGTCGCAAATTGACACCAAATTATATAACTACCACAAATGCACACAATATGTATTGCAACCCTTTTCTCCCTATCTGATTCGTGTTTTTGGGTTTTTTTATGAGAACTTTTGAAGAGCCAAGCATTTTATTAAGTTTAGTTATCATTTTTTTAAAAATGGGTCTTGATTCTTATATGCTATTTAAGAAATCTTTGTTTCTGGAAGGTCATAAATATTTTCTTCTAGGACTTCTATGGTTTATCACTTGTATTTAGTTTTATAATCCATTTTGAATTAATTTTAACGATGGAGAGAAAGGTTGATATTATTGTTTTTCATACTGTATAATCCGGTTGTTCTGTTTGTTAAAAGGCTTTCCTTTGCCCATTGAATTACCTTGGCACCTTTGTTCAAATCATTTGGGCATTTCTGGACTCAATATTTTATCTGTTCTTTCTCAAATATTATACCTTCTTTATTACCCAATTTTTTTAACAAGTCTTGAAATCAGTTAGCATATGTGTGTGCTAACCTTCCCCCCAACCCCCCTTATTTAAAAACAAAAAACACACTTAATTTGCTCTTCCAGGTCACTTGAATATTCCAGGTCACTCTTATCACAATCCATTCATCCATCCATTCATGGTGTCGAGCACATTTGTACATATGTTGCCGACTTAATGTTTTAAATACCTCTTTTAATTCAGGCAAAGTACAGAGTGCTAATTTGCACCGATCTCCATCATTGCCTTATGAAGTGCACGCTGCTCTCATTGTATTAAAATGGGGCAATTGAAACCCAAAGTGGTTGTCACTCTTGAGAGTCACACAGCTACTAAATGTTGGAACTGGGATTCCGAAGTGGTCTGGTTACTCTTAACCACTGGTCTCAAGACAATCTCTTTGGGAACTACTGAGATACTGAAAAGAAACGCTTAGTAATTGTTGCATGCCTTTTACCCAGCACCTGTTACCCCAACCACCACCAACAAAAAGGTATAAATTATGTAAGTCCCTGGATAAATAGGTAGGTCTTTAGTGCAACATCTCAAACTCGTAAAGTGTAATTTATTATTAGAAAGTCATGTTAGGAGTCTCTCTGAAATGCATTTAATTAGCCTTGAGTTTTTCTCATCTATTTGTCTGCACACCATAAAGCAGAAAACATGTCTTATACTATCAGTTATCACAGCCGACATCATGAATTCCCCAGTTGTCTAATCGCGTGCCATGCCATTGATGTTGTGGGTCACCTGACACCATCATCACACTCTGCAGTCTCAGAGTATGGCCAATGCGGATTTCCCTTGTTAAAAGTTGTCTGGGACGTTAGTTGTGCCTAATGGCTCTTCCCCCCCTTTAAAAAAAAATAAGAACGAGCTGTTTTATAACCCCTTTTCAATTCTCTGATCTTCAGAGAGGAAAATGTTTAAAGGCATGGTGCAGCTGTTTTATGTTGCAGTTTATAATCTAATTAAATGTGTTTTATCCAGATCATTATGGAGTTCATTAGAGATGGACTTTTTATAAGAAAGATGATGAGTTAGACGTTGCCGAATCATCTGAGACTTTAAAAGTTTGTGATCATGCCAGCAGTGTCTGATGAAAGTATTCAAACCTGCCTATCTGATTTAGCTGGCCATTTATTTTTGGAACGTGCTTGCTTCGCATTTCTTTCACATTTTTTTGAGCACACAGCTTCCAGAATGATTAATAAGATTAGTTTGTTTTTGCAGAGAGTGTACCATTTGGAAACGATGCATAGTTTTCTTAGAAGCCTTGTGTCTTTTGAACATCTAAGAAATAAGAGGAATGAAGCATCTAACTTAATAGGCATCATGTAGGACAGGGAAGGTTACATTTTCATTGTGCTTGCTGGTTTTTTGGTTTTTTTTGGTACTTTTATAGAAGAAATTAGTTTTATAGTTTTTAGTGTATTTGCTAAGTTTTTCCAGTGTCACGGGCCAGTATCTAAGCTAAGAATTGATTTAAAAAGATACTGTGACCCTCATTAATCTTATCGCATCATTTGAAGATAAGGCTTTGAGAGTACCTTTCCTGTGGATGGATAGCTGGTGTTAGATCTGTTGACTAATTCCTGTGGGACTCCTTAGTAGTATGGTTACAGAAAGTTATGATGGTTGCACTGAACTGAAATATAAGCCTCCCAAAGAATTGCATGCGTCATTTTCTCTCCTAATTGTGTACTTCTTAAGTCAAGGTTCGTCTGTGCCCTTGAATGAGCCCATTCTTTTAGCACCGTGAAGTTATCTTAATGAGTCATAGCGTTTTCCTACATGAGTCCATTCCAAATAATCCTAGACTGTGATTCGGTAAGGGACAATTAAAAAATGTAATTTGATGGTGAATGTTTAGTTGCAACATTAATTTTGCCCGGCTCCATTTAAGTCTCAAAGTCCTTTCACCTTTGGTTGCCTTCCAGCTTGCATATGCATGTTCCCGCAGAATCACCTAGATGCACACCATGCACCTGGCACAGCATTACAGAAACCCTTCAGCGACGTTTCGGTGTTCCCAATTTTAAGTCTGCATTGTTCATAAGACCCAGTGTGTTGTCTGCTGGCCCACTCCCTCCTGATCTTCCTCATAGCTGGCCTCGGCCTTGCATTTTCTGATGTCATCACCGGCTTAGACTTCACACTTAGAACCACCTCTCTAGTGACATGCTCCGCTTCTTTCCACAGCGGTGCTTAACATGGTTTCTCCAGGTAAATTGCCTTTGGTCGTTCAAGGTAAGGGCAAACCATCCTTTCTCGCCCAGGCTAGACACGCTCATCTTTGGCCCAGCCTCTTGTGCACGATTCCCTTCTCTTAGTTCGTCTGGTAGCTGTGTGTGGACAAATAGCTTGCACATTAGCTAACTGTGTAGTCACAGTTAGCTAAAACTATCTCTGACCTTTTTTTGCACGAGTGTTGGCGTGAACCTCCGTAACGAGAGACCATGCATACTACTGCAGCTTTTTACAGTCCTCTTAATGACAAAGAAATACCAATTCCAGGCACGACTGTGTGTTTAGAAGTGAACCTTTCCCCTTAAATTTTGAGATGAAAAGAACATAGTTCTGAAGTCCATGACCCTAATCTCGATGCATTATGGGAAGACTGTCCTCTGGTTATATGGACGCAGTCACTGTCTGTTGTCTTCTACTGCTAATTGAGGTTTACCATCAACTTCTGTTGGCTTTGCCTACCATCTCCTTTTATGTGAAAATCGTAGTAGTTGACATTGTTGTGAAACCAGTATTTACTTGGAAACACTTATGTGCTAATGAACTCCTGAAGCATTTACATGTAGTTCTTCTCCTAGGTTTGGTGAGCCATTGAGTACGTAGGGGCGGTATCTCAGAAGCTGATTGGTGTGCTAAAATGGCAGTTGTGATGTGATTTTATGTCTTCTACTAACTGTTTTACTTGTCTAGTCTTGTGGTATCGCATACGCTTCTTTATCTATTTATGTCTATCTTGTGTGTGGCTTTCAGTATCTGGCAAGACAATTCCATTCCTGCTTGTCCACTTTTTTACAATTTTCCGAACTTTTTATTTATTTATTTATAACATTTTATTAGGGGCTCATACAACTCTTATCACAATCCATACATATACATACATCACTTGTAAAAAGCACATCTGGACATTCTTTGCCCTATTCATTTTCAAAGCATTTGCTCTCCACTTAAGCCCTTTGCATCAGGTCCTCTTTTTTTCCCCCTCCCTCCCTGCTCCCCCCTCCTTCATGAGCCCTTGATAATTTATAGATTGTTATTTTGTCATATCTTGCCTCACCCTGAGTCTGCCTTCACCCCCTTCTCTGCTGTCCATCTCCCAGGGAGGAGGTCACATGTAGATCCTTGTAATCGGTTCCCCCTTTCCAACCCACTCACCTTCTACTCTCCCAGTATCGCCTCTCACACCCCTGGTCCTGAAGGTATCATCCACCCTGGAATCCCTGTGCCTCCAGCTCCAATCTGCACCAGTGTACAATCTCTGCCCTATCCAGCCCTGCAAGGTAAAATTCGGATCATGGTAGTTGGGGCGAGGAAGCATCCAGGATCTGGGGGAAAGCTGTATTCTTCATCGGTACTACATTGCACCCTGACTGACCCATATCCTCCCCTAAACCCCTCTGTGAGGGGATTTCCAGTGGCCGACAAATGGCCTTTGGGTCTCCACCCTGCACTTCCCCTTTCATTCACTATGGTATATATATATTTGGATGATGCCTTATACCTGGTCCCTTTGGCACCTCATGATCGCACAGGCTGGTGTGCTTCTTCCATGTGGGCTTTGTTGCTTCTGAGCTAAATGGCCACTTGTTCACCTTCAAGCCTTTAAGACTCCAGACACTATTTCTTTTGATAGCCGGGCACCATCAGCTTTCTTCACAACATTTGCTTATGTACCCGTTTGTCTTCGGCGATTGTATCATGGAGATGTGCAGTCAATGATAGGATTTTTTGTTCTTTGATGCCTGATAGCTGATCCCTTCGGGACCATGTGATCACACAGGCTGGTGTGTTCTTCCATGTGGGCTTTGTTGCTTCTGTGCTAACTGGCTGCTTGTTTATCTTCAAGCCTTTAAGACCCCAGATACTATCTCTTTTGATAGCCGGGCACCATCAGCTTTCTTTACAACATTTACTTGTTCACCTGCTTTGGCTTCAGCAGTTGTGTTGAGAGGGTGAGTATCATAGAGTTCTAATTTAATAAAAGAAAGTATTCATGCATTGAGGGAGTGTTTGAGTAGAGGCCCAAGGTCCTTCCGCCACCTTAATACTTAACCTATAAATATAGACACATAGATCTATTTCCCCATCCTCATATATATATTTGCATGTACATGTATTTGCCTAGACCTCTATAAATGTCCTTTGACTCCTAGCTCTTTCCTCCATCTCCCTTGACTTTCCTCTTTTATTAACTTTTTAACAATCTTTTTACAATCTTTTTTAGGAATAGTATTTCCTATGATCTTTAAAATGACTTCGCCCAGTTACAAAAAACAACAATGCTGGGTTCTGCTTGGGATATATAGAATTAAATCTGTACTGTTTAATATAGAAGGCCTCTTGTTTAGGAGCTTGTTTATCTGTTTGACTTTATCATGTTCAACTATATGCACTTAGTTTTCTTCTTATAGGACTTACTTTTTTGTTGTTAAATTTATCCTACACATCATATGATTTTTATTGTAACTGCGCAAAATATTTTTCATTTGAATTTCTAGCTGTTTATTTAAATCTAGGGATAATCTAATTTTGGGGTGTTTTCTGTGCACTTATCTTGCATCTATACCAAAATTGTCTTATTAGTTTAATTTTTTTAAAAGAATGGAGTGGATGTTCAAGGTATGTAACCTTATCATCTATAAGTAAAGACCATTTGTATTTTTCTTAATATAAACCAAACGTATGGTCATCAATTTGATTCTAATAGATATATAAGTAGCCAGAAGCTTCAAAACAATATTTAAAAAGAGATAATAATAGTCATTTTATTGAGTCTCTTGTTTTAATAAATATTCACCATTTAGAAATAAATTTGCTATTCAGTTTTGCTATGCTTTTAAGTAATTTTCATTTTCTCTGTTTTAGTGTTTGTTAAAAATGCATTTATTTATTGACTCTATTTATTGTGTTCATTTTGGATTCCACAAGGGGCCTCATTATTCCAGTTCTGCAATCTTGTTCAGGATCAGGGTTCTATATCATAAAATTTTGTGCTTGGTGTAAAAGCCTGGAAATTAATTTACATGACATTTTTCCCTCAGTGACCTGTGACCTTGGCTTCTCTGCCAAGCACGAACCAGAGCCTGAATAATCTCTCAGCTAGTTTTACCTTGAAGTACCCGACTCATTACTACAACAAACCCCCCGTTTATCTGAGATTCTTTGTACTGGCATTGTGACTGACCAGTTTTGGTTTTTTTTGTGTGCATATTACTCTGAAATTAAAAAGGGGTGTAGTTCTAATGTGTACTGTAGTATGAATACTTATGTACTCATCCAGAACATGCTATTTTGATGTATGTGGACATGAACTTCTTTAAGCTTTTTCTTATTAATTGAATCATAAATCATTACAATTTACAGAGAAAATCAAACCCAAGTAATGAATTTTTATTGCACAACGAACTCCCTCTCATTTAAGAAAATACACTGTGAATCAATACAACTTGTGTCAGTATTTAATTATTTGTAGAGCCATAGAAAGAGAGGAAAATTGAGGCATATATTTTGTGGCGTGTTTTTGTTCATTTGCTTGAGTACAATCTGAGGAAGCCAGAGATCTCATTGAGATCTGGATTGAAAGCATGCCCAGCAATTCTGCCCTCCTCACCAGGACCCAGCTGAGGGTCTGCTGCAGATATTGTTAACCTGATCTCAGCATCAGCATTCCTAAATGTGAGTTGTTGACGCAGGTTTCGTTTTCCTTGCCATCCCAGAAATCTCTGCTAGGAATCATTAGCCAGGGCACGCTCCGTGTTCAGGTTTTTGCCTCTGGTAGAGCATTAGCCCCAGTGTTCGGAGGAAAGGAAAACTCACTGTACTGCCTTTGGGAACCTGCCAGGGTAAAACCTACCCGCTCAGACAATTACTTTTTATCATTCTTTACTGCATGTATGATCCATCATTTTTCATCATTGTTTAAGCATGTTCATTATAAATGCTGCTTAATCACATTTTTAAAGTAAACAGCATTTATCAAATTATCATTCCAGTATTCTGCTCCAAGTTGGCCCTGAATCGTCACCACAAACCTCTCTGCTCTGCAGGAGAACATGTTTGTTTATTTCTTGTACCTTTATTTTTTTGGTGGGGGTGGGGGGACAAGGGGTTGAACCATTCTCCAGAGTAAAAGAATCATCTTGTTTTCCTAGTGTTGTTTCCATCCCACAATACATTTTAAATATGTATAGTAGTTAAATTTGATTCGATGGACCTTTCTGAATATCCACGATACAGTTCCAGCATGTGGCGGGGAGAATATATGACTGTGTTTTAGACGATAAGCTTTCGGTGCTGTATATATGTGTATGCTTAATGAAACTATTGAACTGCATGGCAATCACACATGATCAGACACTGGCGGTTTATATAGTCATGTGTGGTTATTAGAAAGGCTGGATTTCCTGATTCCCTTTTACCTACTTTTGACCTTATATGTAGTGTGCAAAGTACCCCAGAGAAGATAGCATGGGTTGTGCGTGTGTATATGTGTCTTTGTGCTTATGGGGTAAGGGGAAGGATGGATATGTAGCCAGAGCAGCTGGGAAAAATAGACCAAAATTCTTTACTGTGCTCTGGTAGTTGTTTTTGGCCTTTTGGGGCACTTGATTCTTCATTTATCCCCCAGGATATATTTATTCTACTAAGATCAGGCACTAGACAGAACTCTTGGAAAATCTCAAGGAGCATACAAGTCTAGGAGAAGAAGATAGCAGAGAAATACGTGCTCAAGATGTTAATGGGAGAGCAAGAGGGCGTTAAGCCTAGAATGAGTTCAAGAAAACTTTAAGGAGCAGTGAGTCTTGGGCTTAAACCTTGAGGATTAGGAACGAACTCAGCAGAGAAGGGAGGAGGGGGGCATATAAAATAGCATACACGAGTGTTTGATGACTGCCTCTGTTAAGTGCTAGCCAGCCAATTCTGACTCATCTTCATGTCATGTGACAAAGTCAAACTGCCCTGTGGGATTTCTCAGGCTGGCCTCTTCCATGCGAGCAGATAGGGCTTTTTCCCGAGGAGCTGCTGGGTGGGTTCGAAACACCAACCTTTCAGTTAGCAGCCTAGCACTTACCAATTCACCACCACTTTCCTTGGTCTGTGAATGCAACTTTACTTTGTGTGTGTGTGTGTGGGGGAGAGTAGGGGAAAAGCATTTTGAACTTGATTTTAAATAAGGTGTCTTTCAGAATTGGTTCATTGATAATGCTAAATCCTCGCCTATGGGTAGATATTGGAGACTGCTCACCAAGAGCAAACTATTGCACTGAATGTGTTCTAGTTTGGAGTATAGATTTCTTGAAATTTCCATGTGCCTCTTATCTTAATTTTTAAAAATAATTTTTATTGCTTTAATTTTCAATTAAGAATTTATAGACAGTCAGAAAACATAGCTCTTGATTATGATTATATTCTGGTAACTTCCCCACAAATCCCCCTGCTCTCAGTTTTTGTTATATTAATTTGTTCTAGTCTTTACTTCTCCCATTTTTAGAACATTTCATGTGTATCTGAATTCAGAGAAGCATCTTATAAATATTAATCAGTACTAGAGGATGTCAGAATTCAAAGGCTGTTCCACATCAGGATAGAGTTTGGAGGGAAACACATTTTCTTCTTAGCCATGCATTCCAGAGCACACATATAGAAAATCCACCTCAGCAGTCTCCATAGTTGGAAGAACAGGAGCTTCAGGATTCAATGAGCTTGCGGTCAGATTTTCAAAGTGCTACTTCTTAGTCGTCTGACTTAGGCCACAGAGTTTCACCTCTCTGACCCTCAGTTTCTTCCAGGATGAACGGACTACATAAGAACCAGTCTTTTGTGCGGGGAGTTAGAGTAAGAATTACAGGGTATCTACTATGAATCCAGAAACAGTAGCAATACTATGGAAGCATATACATTTGGTCATAGTTTTTCTTTCTAATAGAGACTCTGTCTCAATCTATATTGATCTGGGCATAGTTTCCTTCTGAAGTCATTGAAAAAGCTTATGAGCCCTATAATCCTGTTCTAGAACCAAGAATTATAAAGACCACTTTGGATATAAATATTTTCTTTCTCTGCCTTTAGTATGACTTATTTAAAGTGTATAATGATTGATGAATTACCCACTAGGCAAACTGTGTGCGTGTGGGTGTGTGTGCACTAATGCCAGGGCCCAACATAAAGATACATGTGCAGTACACACATACATACATGTTTTCCTCTCACAGACGACATCATAAATATTTAACTCAAAATCTACTACTAGAAGATCTACAAAGATAGTATTTTTAATATTACATATGCAGAAGTTTGTCTTTTAATGAATGCTAACCTTTTATTTTTCTTTTCATATAGAGGAGGGTGTACCAAATCTTTTCACTGAATAGAGATTTGATAATCTGAAGACTTTATTCCCACTCTCAGCATATTAAGTATTTCTTATATGGGAGGTAGTTAATAGCATCTAGTTCTTCAACAATTTTTTGTCAGAGTGGGAAAGGAACCCCCATATTTATCTTCCAGTTGTTTGCCATCGGGGCACCATTTAGCATGGCTTGCAAACAAAATTCTAAGCCGCATATATTAAGATGTCGGACACGTAGACCACAAATCTGGAGTCCTGGTGGCCTAGCAGATTGCACAGTAGACTGCTAGCTGCAAGGTCAGCAGTTTGAATTCACTCATCGGCCCAAAGGAGAAAGATGAGATTGTTTGTTCCCATGAAGGTTACAGACTCGGAAACCCAAAGGGGCAGTTTCACTCTGCCCTGTCGAGTCCTTTTAGGTTGGACTTCACGTGATGACAGTGGGGTTTGTTTTGGTTTGAGACTACCACTTTTAGTCTGTGGGACTGGGGTGGCTTGCATGCTGCTGCGGTGCTGGAAGTACTGTTCCTGCTACTTTAAATTCAGTGCCAGCAGGGGCACCCATGGTGGAAAGGTTTCAGTGAGGCTTCCAGGCTACAACTGACGAGGGGAAAAGGTATGAAAATGTATTACTGAAAATTAGCCAACGGGAGCAATGACACAGAGCCTACATCGGAAGGCACACAAAATCCACTGTGACGGACACAACGGGCTTGAGCAGACCGACCATGGTGAAGGTGCCACAAGCCCAGGCAGCATTGTTGTCTGTTGTAGAAAGGGCCGCCGTGCATCAGGGCTGGCTCATCAACAACGAGCAACAGCATAGAAATGTAGCAATCAGGCAATACAGGAATTTTCATAATGTTTGGGTTGAAAAACCCCTTTCAAGTGCAAGCAGATACAAAACAAACAAAACAGTTGCCATCAGTTCGGTGCCGATGCTTGGCAACCCCATGTGTGTCAAAGTCAAGTTGTGTTCCCTAAGGTTCTCAGCACTTGATTTTTTTTTTGGCCAGGCCTTTCTTTCAAGTGCCTCTGGGGGCGTTTGAACCCCCAACATTTAGTTATATTTAAGTGTGCTTTTGCACCGCCCAGGTACCAGACTCTACAAAGGAGGAATCCAATTACTATTTTGGCAGAGGTATGCAGATGTAAGCGCGGTGCTTGGAGCGTGAGGATCCCCTGCTGGCTGGCTGCTATTCTTTAGTTGTTACCCTGCCACTTAATTCTTGTGTAAAACTGCTGATTCAGCACCAACCCAGGATGAAGACTTTGCTACTCAGATGGATCTGTCCCCAGTGGTTAACCTCAGATCGTCATTGTCTTCGGGCTATTTTTTGGAATTATTTGGCAAATTCCTGCTGGAATGTAGTGTTAGCTTTATTGGAACATTCAGTGAAAGAGGAGTAAGACATTGAGTCAAAGTCGTTTTAAACCCAATTCACATTTGTGTCAGGGAAAATGAGAATCTGCAACATTGCTCTGGTCAGTGGTCATGAGGTATAAATAGCTTGAAACAAACTATGATTGTGAGCTTTCAAGGCCAAGAAGTGTTTTGTTTTGTCTTATTTTTAACATTTGATTGTGAATTGGGTGAAGGTTTACAGAGCAAATCTATTTTTCATTCAATAATATCTGCACATATTTCCCAGGCCATTGATAGCAATCTCCACAACATAGTATCACTGATCCCATGACATCCCTGTACCTTTTTCATACCGCCTTCTTTCCTCACTTTCTGCCTTCTGAACCTCATCCCTGGACAAAAAAAATATTCTTTTGATCTGCAATGGCTTATTACGGTAAGGAATCGGTACCTCCCTCGAGGTATTGTCCACCTTATAGGCGTGGCTGTTGTTTGGTTGAAAAGTGAGCCAGGGGAATGAGTTCCTTTCTATACCTGGAGAGTGAGGCCAGGGGTCTCACCAACCTCTACTTGACTAGGAAGCTTTATCTATTTTTTATTTTTAGTTTTGTTCTATATTTTTATCCCACCTCTTCAGGACTTTCTAATGTGATCCTTTTAGAAGAGTCCATGGTGGTAGCTGGGCACCATCTAGTTCTTCTTGTCTCAGGGTCCTGGAGGCTGAGTCCCCCTGGCCCATTTGTCCTTTGGACTAATTGCTTTCATCATCTTCAATCTTCTCTCCTCTAGATAGGGAGAAACCAGTAATTGCACCTTAGATGGTAGATAGGGGGCCACACACATATACTTAAAAAATTCAATTATTAAATGTTATTGTTTTCAGATGCTTGTTATTTTTATCAGATTGCTGACAAGTCATAGAAAAATGTTCACAATTGTTCAACCAGGAGTTGTTTTTTGTTTCTATTGTATGGATTTTCTGCTCCTTGTAGACAACATTTTCTTCATGATGAGTTTTATTCAACTTAAAAAAGCAGTTTATTATTTTTAACAGATTCACTGATGTACAGTTCACATCTTGTACATTTCCATGTTTACTCACATTCATACGAGTTGTGCAACCAGCTCTACAATCAATTCCAGGCCATTTTCTTCTTCCTTGTTCTTGTTATTGTTAGCTCCCCATTTTCCACCAGCCGCCCCTGTCATGTCCCTTTGAATCTATTGATCCAGGTGTTATTTCTACAGGTTTATCTAATTTTGGTTTCGTATATAGAAAATCATACAAAATCAGGACAGAATACAAACAAACAGCCCAACACGTATGACACAATGAAACTAAGAAAAACTTCAATCAATAACAAGACAGAAAATATTTAAAAATGAAGCAATTATACATTGATTCAAGAGTAAGATCAATGACAAGGTGTTGCTTTTTACCCAACTACAATTATAGTGATGCACCTGTGTTATGCCGGGTTGACTAGAGAAACAAACCCAGTGACACTCATATATGTGGAAGAGAGAGCTTTATATCAAGAAGTCATTATACATCAGGGAAGCATCCCAGCCCAGTCCAACTCAAGTCCATAAGTCTGGTACTAGTCCGTAAGTCCCTCTTCAGACTCATGCAGTCCCAAGCAATGATGCGTAATGCAGGAAGATCCCAGGTTGGTGGGTGCAGAGTTGTGTGGATCCAGTGACAGTGGTAGTGTCTCCAGGACTTTGGCAGCAACCAGGTCAGCCAGCAAGAAGGTGAAGGCGTGCGGTGGGGGGTATGAGAGGTTCCCAGGGCCTTCCTTATGAGAAGGCTGCGCCCATAAGGAGTCACCCGCACACTGTGACCTGAGTGACAGGTTGAATACCACGAGCAACCCCTACACTTTTGTATACCTTCAAGTTGGCATGAAGTTATGAAACTACCACACTACCCTACAATGTACTCTGTCTGGTAACAAGACCTTTCCCATCTTTGTTCCCACAGGGAATCCATTAAATGGGTTTTGGGTTTTCACTGCCATCCACACCCTCTGCAAACCAGGTGTTCAGAATTTAAACCTTATTATCATGCTCTCCTCCAGGTTTTGATTTTATTATTTACAATCCTTGGATCACATAATTCACAACAGTAAGAAGCAGGAAAGAGCCCAAATACTTATCAATAAAAGAGTGGTACATTCACACAATGGAACACTATGCATCTCTAAAAAGCAGTGATGTAATCATAAAACACTTCATGTTATGGATGGACCCAAAATCCATTATGCTGAGTGAAATTAGCCAATCATAAAAGGACCAATAGTTTAGATCACTTCTTTAAACATAAACACCAAGACTAAGACAGGTTCCTGTTCTCAAGTCATCTAATCTTCTATTCCAGCTTCCCAGGCAATGAGATAGGATGCCTGCCTAGTGCTCATGAGCCATACGCCACCCCTTCTTTGTGCATATTAAGAACCCCCTGACAGGGGAGACCTCACTTCAACTGGTCAGTTTCACATGATATAGGGAGAGGGAAAAGATCAACCAGTATCTGCCATATAACAATATTCTCTGCTCACCCCAATTTAATGGATACTCTTATAAGAATGATTAGTGAACCTTTCTGGAAACCCAAGCCAAGAGGTGGTGGGGTGGAGACCATGTCTTTCCCAGAAAAGTCAACTAAGCCTTGGTGGCGGCTGAGTAAACCAGGCAGAGCAGCATGCCCCTGGGAAATGCTCACTATGAAGTACACAGACCACCAATGGGTGAATAGGGTTGGTATCTTGGATCTAAATGGATATTTTGTACCTAGTTTGTATTAACCCCTGGTGACCCAGGCCGTATGCGATACACAATGAGGACATTAGCTGCTGTCCCTTCCAAGTATTCAGTAGCCTACACCACACCGGGAGGACTTGACTTAGAACTCGCACACGCAAGCTAAGGTCTCAGTTGCTACTCACCAAAGTAGCATTTAGAGCATTGTCTTTGTGGACTTTGTTAGAATACCAAGAATTTAAATACCGATTTTCCCATTCTTTAAACCTTTAGCGTGGTGCTAGGTGCATCTTCTTCCATTTCATCTTTGTCATAATTTTCTGAGTTGTATATGTGATACCAAAACAACAAACCAAACCAACATATCTCACCCGAGTTTAGAAACCACCTCAAGAAAAGGACTGATTAAAAAAAATAAAAAGAAAGAAAGAAAAGGACCGATGCACTAAATACTGATGACCAAAGACCAGATTATTTCTCTGATGGAGAAAACAAAATGCAATTAAAAGGACTGTAAAGAAAGAAAAGACCAAACTAGATGTCAGCCGAGACAGTGAAATTTGCCTGGAATGTAGAATGTTGAAGCAAAGGGGAGGTATGATGGTGTAAGTAACTGAAAAGACGTTTTCTTTTTTTAAAAACATTTTATTAGGATCTCATACAACTCTTATCACAATCCATACATATACATACATCAATTGTATAAAGCACATCTGTACATTGAAAAGACGTTTTCTAAGAGTGACTCAAGAAGGCAAAATGTTCGAATGAAATGTGCAAAGACCTGGAGGAATCATCAAAAGACGATGGGAGGAATCCACGGAGTGACATTACCAAAAAGATTTGGTCAACGTTCAGCCATGTCAGGTGGTAGCATATGATCATGAAGGAAGAAGTTCAAGCTGCATTGATGACATCGACAGAAACTACAACAAACAAACAAAACCCAAGACTCCAGGAACTGATGGCTTACCAGTTGAAACTTCAACAAACACATGCACTGCTGCAAGTGTGCACACATCTTTCCTAAGAAATTTGGGGGGCATCTACCTGGGTATTTGAGCTGTCAGGGAGCTATATCTGAGCCCAATCTAAATAACGTTTATCCAACAGGATGCAGAGGAGACCTCGTGGTGTAATGGTTATGTGTTGGGCTGTGATTCTCCAGGTCAGAGGTTTGAAACCACCAGCCTCTCTGCGGGAGAAAGATGGCGCTTTCTACTTCCAAAAAGAGTTACAGTCTTGGAAACTCACAGGGACAGTTCTGTTCTAAAGGATCAGTAGGAGTTGGCGTGGACTTGATGGCCGTGAGTCTGGTTTTAACAGGATGCAGACATTAGAGAGCCATGTCATTAATAGCATGCATGGGGAATATTAGAGTGAAGATGTTTCCCAAAAGGCTGAACACTACATTGACAGGAACTGCTAGAAATTCAAGTGAGATGCAGATGAAGACATGGAAAGAGGCCTATTGTTGGTAGTGTTAGATAAATCTTGGCTGAAAGCAAAGAATACCAGAAAGAGTAATGCAATTTAACTACTTAGAAGAGATCTCTTACTTCATTCTGTATAGCCACAGATCATCTTGCTATTAACCATAATATAAACTCAGGCAATGGCGTTGATTCACTCAGTATTAGGTTATTTTTCCATATTTGGAACACATATGTGCTCAGCCACTTGCTTTTCTTCTGATTGGGACTCTCTGACCTCATCTGTCTTTTAGATACCATAAAAGTGACTGGCAAACAGACTGAAACCGTGACCCTGCTCGCTTTCCAGCATGACCTCATTGTCGGAATCTCTCTCCATTGCTGTTGTTTTGACTCCTTTACAGTGTGTTTCCTTTCAGGGGTCTCGCTTCTTTACTGCCCTTTAGTCGCGACTCAACTAAACTGTCGCCAATTACCTGTAACCTCTTTGAACTACATGGTATTCTGTGCAATATGCTCTTTGTAAAATATATCGGCTCAATTATATTGGAGGTTTCTAGCCAGTTTGTAAATATCAGTTATTACTTTGAGGAATATTACCAGCATTATGGCCACATTTAAAATGCTACTTGAGATCCTCATAGGTGCTATGCTTAATTTTTAGCTGTGTTTCTCCCCAAAGCCTATGTTTACCATGGCCACTTTGGATTGACATGTATGTTAGCTATTGTAAGATATATTTGTAATGTAATGAAGTAAGTATAAGTCTGCATAAACCTATATTTATACCCAATGGACATATGAAGACTATATGTCCACACGCACACATCATACCTTAATAGAATTGTTCTACTTAGCAACCTCCAACAATCTCAAGAATTATTTTTATAACTCAACTGAGTTATTTTCAAACCCCTATGACCCATTATTATTACTATCATTTAGTATGCAAATCCTTAATGAATCTACAGAATTAGTGCTCTGTTCCTTTGCCTATAAATATGTCTCTGCTTTTTCTTACTGAATAAAATAAGCAAAGCTAATTGTGACTTTAATGTAGTAAACTACAGTAGAGACATGGCTATCAATTCTCCCCCCACCCCCCGCTAAGAGAAAAGCCCAGCTTGGCTTATGGAAATAAAAAGTATTTACTTTGGGGGTGTTTTATTTTCCCTCTGACCCTACTCACAAAATGTCCCTAAAGATATTTGTTTTAATTTGGAGAGGGCAAAAACTAAACTTGCTATAAACTAAGTCTAAGATCCTTTAGACCCTGGAGAAAAATCAACCAAGAACAAAAATGTGGGTATGAAATAGAAACACTAACAGATTTCTCAAGTCCAAGAACCTTGGCAGATGTCACAGCATCACTACCAGTGGAAAGTCATGTTCAGAGTAGGGAGTCACTCTGGCTCAGAAGCTGAGAGGATGAACAGTTCTTGGAATATTTATATGGATGATGTGGAACTCTTCCAACCTCTAAAGTTCTTCGTGGAAGTGCAGAGGAGTGGTTTTGAAGGTCTGTAAACCAGTAGTCAGAAAAGACTCCTGTAGCTATGTGGGAGCTAGTACTCTGACTTCAGACAGGTCTTCACTCTATTTTATATTCAGCCTTTCCTGGAGGATTTCTTATTGTTTTTTTAAGAAATGACCCACTGCCGTCGATTCCTACTCATTGAGACTCTATACAGGGTTACAGAGGTTACATAACTGTCTTCCATGGAGTGGCTGTTAGGTTTGAACAACAGACCTTGCAGTTACCAGTTAGTGTAGTGCTTACATCACAGCACCATCAGGGTCACATTTTCAAAAATTATTATTAAGAAATAAGTCTCACTAATTAAGATGTGTTTGGAAAGCCATGTAAGGCAAAATCTATATGCTCAATCTGTTTCTTATGGTTGGCTTACTCCTTGTCCTCTTTGTAAGTATTAGGGTAAGTCAAAAAGTATCGGTACAGAATTCTAGAAACTTTTATTAAACAAAAATATCAAAATGTGAAGGATTATTTCTCAACATTATCTACTATCCAGGCCTGTACATTATTGAAGGCGTTGTTTCTGTCCTATCTAAAGCTTCACTGAAGAATTCTCTTCTTTTTGATTTATACCATGTAAAAATGGTAGTATTAACAATTTGGAGGATGTGGTAGATATATAATTGTCAATTTGAGAATTAAGAGTGTAGGGATGGAGTCTAGCTTGTCAATCAGATCATAGTCAATGAGGCCTCTGTGTAGACATGGTCTTCCCCTGAGAATTCTGGGAAATCTGGGACTTCTTCCTTGGAGGCGGGAGACACTTCTCTCTCTCTATTCTCCCACCCTGGGAGACATAGCAGCTGACAAGACACATGGACCCACCCTGATGTAGCCCTGGTGGTGGAGAAGCCATGCAGAGACCCCTGTCAGCACTGAGATGTTTCCAATGCCAATGGAGCCAAAGACTTTCTACCCACTGGCCTGTGATCTTTTACATTTGGCATCATTGCATGTGTTTCGTGAGTCTGAAGAGGACTTTATAGATTGGTATCGGACATATGGGCTAATATCGGACTTATGGACTTGAGCTGGCCTGGGCTGGGATGTTTTCTTAATGTTCAATTGCTCTTGTATATAAATCTCTTTCTTATACTCATATGTGTGTCCATGGATTTGTTTCTCTAGTCTAGCCAGACTACAACAGAGAGATTTAAGTGTTTCCATTAAAGTTTCCTTTGAGTTTGGGGAACAAAAAGAAACCTTCAGAGGCTGGACCAGGGCTGTAAAGTGGATGGGATAAGGTTTCTCAATACAGTTCTCACAGGTCGCCCTCTTATACCATCACAGATTTAGCAGGTGTATTGTCAAGATTGTTGTTGTGAGATGTCACTGAGGCAGTTCCAACCTATAGCAACTCTGTGTACAGCAGAGCAAAGAACTGTCTGGTTCTAGGCCATCTCTACCATTGTTCTTATGTTTGAGCCATCCAGCATCACCAGCCCATCTTTCTGAGAGTCTTCCTCTTTTCCACTGCTCCTTCACTTTACCAAGTGTGATGTTCTCCTTCAGGAACTGGTCCCTCCTGACAACATGTCCAAACAATGGGAGACAGAGTCTCTGTGGAGCATTTTGACTCTCCTTCCTCCAAGGCAGGTTTGTTCTTTTGGCAGCCCATGGTACTTTCAATATTCTTCGCCAGCACCATAATTCAACTGCATTAATTTCTCCTCATTCTTCCTTTGCTCATGTCCAGCTTTCATAGGCCTATGAAGCGATGGAACATACCATGGCCAGGGGTCAAGCACGTTTTAGTCCTCACACTAGCATCATTGCTCTTCAGCACTTAAAGGAGGCTGCATGTAGATTGACTCAATGTCGTGCCTTGCTTGACCTCTTGACTATTGTTTCCATGAGCATTGATTGAGGATCCAAGCAAGACAATGTCAATCTTCTCTCTGTTTATCATGATGCTACCCACTGGTCCCAGTTGTGAGGATTTTGGTTTTCTTTAGATTGAGTTGTAATCCATTCTGAAGGTTGTAATCCTTGATCTTCATCAGCAAGTGCTTCAAGTCCTCCTCACTTTCGGCAGGCAAGGTTGTGTCATCTGCATATCTTAGGTTGTTCATAAGCTTCCTTCAATCCCGACACTGCAAGCGGTGTGTCAGAATTGTGGGGAGGAGGGGATGCCTTGGCACAACTTTCCTGACCTTTTTCTCAGCAATGCAGTTTTCAAATTCCCTAAAACTTTGTCCTAGTAAGTCCTGGTGATCACCCTGTGCGTGTCATTTGAGAAAAATCTATCCCATTGGAAGCCACTGTTCTGACTGGACTTTGTTGAAGGCAGACTAATGAGACATGCGTATCTCTGAGAGAAGTCACCCTGTGGTGGCAGAGTTGAGTCATTGCAACATACGCCATATGGCAAAGCCAAAAATATGTACTTTCTGGCTCTGTACATAAAAAGTTGCCAACCCTTGCTCTGATGAATCATGAGCTCCTACAACTGTAAAAATACTCACAAAAATACTCAATAACCCAACAGAAAAGTAGACAGAAGATAATCGTGTGTAGTGTCTCTGCAGCCACTGCAAGATATATGGCCTTGCTACAGTGCAGGGATGGGAAAGAAGTGCCTGATTTCTCTTTCCTTTTGAATTTTGGTTCATGTCAGTTCATTTCCTATATTAATATGAAGAACATATAAGTAGGAATAATCTTATGAGTCGATTAATGACCGTCTTAGTGTTCCCCTGAAAATCGAATTGGGGAAAATCTCCAAATTCAAATCCCTGATTTGTGGCATTCAGAATTTTGTACACAGGATCTGAGCTGGTTGTCAGAGCCGTGTGATATGAGAACTCTGATGCCTTCATTGAATACGGAAGACACAACAGGATTATGGTGTTGGTGAGGAATATTGGAAATACCGTGGACTACCAAAAGAACCAAATAAGCTGTCTTGGAAGAAGTCCAGCCAGAATGCCCTTGAGTGGCAAGCATGGTAAGACTTCATCTCCCAGACTTTGCACCTGTTGCCAGGAGAGACCAGTCCTTGGGAAAGGACATCCTACTTGGTAAATAGAAAGGAAGTGAAAAAGAAGAAGATGCTCAGCCAGATGGATTGACACAGTGGCTGCAGCCAGTGGGGCCCAAATTAAACCATCACTGTGAGACTGGCACAGGGCAGGGCTGTGTTTTGTTCTGGTGAACAGAGGGTTGCTGTCAGTCAATGCTGACTCAACAGCACCTAACAACTACGTCTTCAGTGAGGAAAGAACCTCATGTAGTTTGAAACATGCCCAGCCATGCTAGAGGACCATCCCTGCCTTCTTGGCAAACATAATTGAGATTTGGCCAGTTGGTATTGGCCTGAGGTCTTACAGTCATCGAGTCGATTCCAACTCATAATGTCGTGCCATACTTGAAATCATTAAAACCAGGTATTTTTAAAAAATTCTCTATCATTTAGACCTTCATCTAATTCAGACTATCTAGATTTATTGGTGTGATTTCTGGATAATTGTGTAAGTGTACTTTTTTTTTTTACCTTAAAATAGAAATACACTTTACTTTTATGGAACTGTATCTTCTGAATATTTACTTTGATGTGGAGCAAATGTGGATTATCAACAAGTAAACATTTGGACAATCGGGGGATCAAAATATGGGAACAAATCTGGATTTTCCAAATCTGTCTCATTTGATTTTTTATTTCTTCTGGGCAAGATTTGCCTGATGTGAAAAGAACTGAATATGGATGAGCTCATGTTGCAAACTGATTTTCAGCCATAATTGCTTTGCAGTATAAAACTAGGCAAGGAAAGTAGATTGGGAATATAGGCAATCAGAGGTCCTTATACCTGCCAGATCTCCTGTGTAGCACACAAACATCCGCGGAGAAATTGAAATGCTGGTATCCTGTGACAAGCAATTCCAATTACTGTGATTCAGATGCATCTTTCTGCCAGGAGCTCACCTCACGAGGCTCCAGCACCATCCTGATGATGGAGTCAGTAAAAAAAAGATTCACTGAGTGGCACAGCAACCATCCTGGGAACTTCGCTTTGGGATTGTGACCGTTATTCCTGTCCACTTAATGGGATGCAGGAGCAGGAGCTTATAGGAAGGCTAGCTGGGAGGCTGGTAACCAGATGGCGATTATACACTTAAGTGTCCTTCTGAAAGCACGGGCCTCAGCGCCCAAGCAAACCTCCCAGTTGTGATCACCGAAGTAAAGATACATTTATCCTCTTAATGTTGGCATGAAAAAAGCTTAGGTGGCATGTGGACACTTCCAGGCCTGAATTTAAAATGGAGACGTTGGAGGAGGGCCACCTGATGAATGTACATTTTGACACAGTGGCCTGTAGGAAGGGGTAGTGGTGGTGGTGCTGCCGCCAAAGACTCTCTGTTGCCCTTGAGGCCACACCACTAGGGGGTTACTTACTCTGCATGTGCATTTGTGTGTAAGCATGTGTTTGTAACCAGGAGTTTCCTGAAATCTAATTTATGCAGTAGGGAGTAAAAATCGCCAGGAAGACGCAATTGCTGTGCTGCATCAGTAGAGTACCACAGATTTCTAGAGAGACTTCAGAAGCCTGCTCATCTCCTATGTATGATATGGAGCCTTTGGGCTGCTTAAACTTACCGTATATACTCGAGTATAAGCCAACCCAAATCTCAGCCAAGCCACCTAAGTTTGCCACAAGAACTGCCTTAAAAAGGTGCTGACAAATATATCGGTATCTTTTTCTGCCTTCCTATACTTGTTACACAAACGGTCTACTCTCCACTTAACTTGTTCTTTGACTCTTTATATTTTGGATTTTCTCTTTCTTAACTAGATGTGAATGCTCGAGCACATGATACTAGTGTATCCTTTCCATTTCTTTGCTTCGTTGTCTCCTGTTGCTTGTTGCCTGTGAGTCATTTCTGCCTCATGGCAGCCTTCTATGTTGGAGTAGAATTGCTCCTTAGGGGTTTCTTGGCTGTAATCTTGACAAACGCCTACCACCAGGCCTTTCTTCTGCAGTACTGTTGGGTGGGTTCACACCTCCATCTTTTTTTAAAATTCAGGTATAATTAACATCATACAAGTCAGTAGTTTAATCACACGAAGAAGGGTTGTACAATCATTTTCACATTCAACTTTGGAATCTTTTCTGCCTTCTTGTGCCCATGGATGTTGACTCTTCATCTCCCACAGTCCCCTTCATGTTCCTAGGCAATCATTAATCCAGCTAGTGTATTCATAAATCCACCCATCCTGGTTTCCCTGTGCTGATAAACATGGAACAGAAGGCAAGCAACAAACAAGGACCCAGCAATGCTAGGGAGATCAAATGACAAGGTATTGTATTCCAGCTTCAGCACAGCTGGTCAAACCCACTTTACAGTGCTCTTTGTCTGATGTGAGGGCTGTTCGTGTTCCTAGCATCTGGATACTGGGGACTCGCCGGGGACCTAATCCACGTAGGGATCCTGATAGTGGATTTGGAGTACCACTATCATCCATAGCTTTCTGCAGACTAGGTGTTTAGAATTTAGCACTGGTATCTTTCCCTTCTCTGGCTTCACATAGAACTATTTACAATCCTTAGATCACACAAGCTAAACCCTCTACCTTTTGATGAAGAAATTTGGAGGTACTTGGTGGAGTAGAGAGGAGATTTTGTGGCACAGTAGTTACGCATTGGGCTGCAATGGTGAGCAGTTCAAAACCAGCAGCAGCTCCCAGGAAGAAAGACTGGGCTTTCTCCTCCTGTAAACAGCTACAGTCTCAGATACCCACAGAGGGTTGCTATGAGTCAGCCTTGACTTGATGGCAATGCATTTGGTTCGGGGTTTGGTGGAGGGATGGTTACACATTGAGATGCTAACTGAAAGGTCTGCCGGTCAAAGAGAAACCGTCTCAGAAACCCACAGGGATAGTTCTACCCTGCTCTATACGGTCACCTGAGTCAGAAGTGACTTGATGGCCGAGTTTGAATTGCACAGTTTTTCCCTGGGAATTTGGACTGACACAGGTTAGAAGTGCAACAGGTATGTGTGTATTTGTGTGTGTTTGCATATATACATACAGATAGGTGTGTGTGTATACATACTTACATACACTTGCTCTGCTGCTAAAACCAAAATGTGACAGTATGAACCTACCCAGAAGCTCAGTGGAAGAAAGACCTAGTAATCTGTCTCATAGAGTTTACGGCATAGAAAATCATACAGGGAAATTTTAATCTGTCAGAATCAGCTTGACGGCACCTGACAACTAAGGGAAATAATACAAATTTCCCCCAAAGTCTAGATTTACCCAACAAAAACCCAAATGAGCCAAGAAAGGTTTGTATGATGATCAGACCTCTTGTATCGTGACATATCTTCACTTGATCCACAAACAGAAATCCACTGAAGCTCATCTACCTAAGTAAAATTCCTCTGGGGAAATAAATTGGCATTTAGTGAGCTATTATTGCCAAGAACTGACTGTGCTAGGCATTCTTCCATTTAGGATTTAATGATGATTTAATTGCTGCTTTCCATCTATCATTTAATACATACAATTATATTCTGAAGTATGTATTATTTTTCAAGTAAATCTTTATTTTGATATAACTGTAGATTCTCCTGCAGTTGTAACTGTAACACAGAGAGAAGTCCCGCACTCATTACCTTCACGCTCCTAGTGGGAACATCTGGCATGACTATAGCCAACATCACAACCAGAATATTGGCATGGATACAGAAATGACAAGAGACAGACATTCCCATCTCCACAAAGATCAATGTGGTACCCTTTATAACCATACCCATTTACTCCTGCTCCCCCCCTCTCTTTAACCCTTGGAAACTACTCATCTATTTCTTTGACAAGGTGTAATTTGCACAGACTATTAGTCTCACAGACTGGGTTCCTCATTATTGTCTAGCTGCATTTGAGCAGAGACCGATAGTTGTACCCCATCTAGGTAGTTATGTGCTAGCTCCCAAGACTTTACAGCAGTGGTTCTCAACCTTCCTAATGCCGCGACCCGTTAACACAGTCCCTCTTGTGGTGGTGGTGACCACCCACCATAAAATTATTTTCGTTGCTACTTCATAACTGTCATTTTGCTACTGTTATGAATCAGGCGACCCCTGTGAAAGGGTTGCTTGACGCCCAAAGGGCTCATGACCCAAAAGTTGAGAACGGCTGCTTTAGATGCTGCTCACCATCCTTGAATGCAGAAGAATATTGACTCCCCTGAGACTATGATCCTAAGGCTATTGAGCCCACAAATCCCCCCAAAATGTTTGGATAGGTCTAGGAAGCCTCTTAACTATGCTCCCTTTGTGGTTTCTTATATATGTGTGTGTATATGTATATATATATATATATGCCTACAGATCCATTTATACATGCAGATGCATTTATTTACCTATGCCTTTCTGTAGCCATTTATGCATCACCATCTACCCACATTATTGCATGCATATTTTTGGTTGTGTTTACTATTGTTGCAAAACTGTATGCGTTACCAGCAACATTAGAGCATTTACCATATGCGCCTACCCTCCTCTTATTCTTCTTTGTGTCTCTGTTTACATTGTTCATGTTGTGGTAACTTCATTCATATTTGATCTTGTCTTTCCCATCACCAGAAGTGTCTACTGCCTAGTAAGAGATTCTCCCCGTTTCCCTCCCACCCATCAAAGAACTTGCTTTCTTTATGCTTGTGTAGTAGTTTATTGTATGCATGTACCATATTTTATTTTTATCATGATCCATTGATGGATACGTAGGTTGTTTCCAGTTTTAAAACTTTGTACATTCACTGTTTCTCTACTCCCTGGTGGTTACACATTGGATTGCTAACTGCAAGGTCAGCTGTTCGAAACTCCTCGCTGCTCTGAGGGAGGAAGATGGGGCTTTTTCATCTTGTAGAAAGTGAGCCTTGGAAACCCAGAGGGGAACTTCGATCAGTCCTAGGGCACTCCTATGAGTCAGAATCAACTTGATGGCAGTGAGTGTTCGAGTTTTATACTTTCATCATTTCAAGCATGTTATATAAATGAAATCCTATCATATGGAAACATTTGGACTAAGTTTACGTTTTAGAAATGCATGCAGAGTGTTTTAAATAGCAAAAATCCCCACCACCACCCTCTTTTCACTGCTAAATGGTATTCCATGGTCTGAGAAACCATACTTTATTGAACCAACAACCTGTTGATGGGTAACTAGGTAGTTCCCAGTTTGGGGTTGCTATGAATAAAATTTTTATAAACATTCATACACAGGTTTTTGAGTGAAAATAAGTTTTCATCTCTCTAGGATATATACCCAGTAGTGCAATAAATAACTAGATTGCTGGTAATTGCATTTTCAGTGATATTTGCATTGCAGTGATATTTTGAAGTATGCAATGCTTACTTATTTTTGCATCATTTTTACAGATGAGGAAGCTGAAGCGCAGAGTAGTTAGCTGGCTTGTCCAGGATCGCTTAGCTAGTAGGTACTGCAGCTCAGACTGCAGCCCTCCACATGAATGCCTTTCTCATCCACGTCTCTGCTGTAGTGCGCAGCCGTTCACATTTCACATTGCATTTCAAGGAAACCGAGACTGCTCATTTCAATGGACATTTCATCATTAAAAACTAGGAGATGGCATCAAAGTCCACGGCAGACATGGAATTAGTTCTCCTGGTATTTCAATACAAAGACAACATGTGTTAAAAAAGCTGCTGAGAGGTGGGAACTGGTTTCCCAGTGCATTTGGGAAGAGCAGGATTCAGATATGCAATCTCCCTCCTCGTCCTCTTCTGTGTGGCTGCCTTCTCTCCCTCAGCCTGGACAGCCCTCGGCGCTCGGACAGACAGCTAGTGACTGGACAGCCTCAGAAAGCAAATGCCATTAGTCATTGCGGTGTTCATGGCAAAGGTGGGTGTGGTGCAGAACACACACACACACACACACACACACACACACACACACACACACACACACACACACGGAGGGTGGGGATGGGGAGAGGCAGAGACAGCCCCAGTGCTGGATGATCTGATCATAGCAGGTTCTGAAACTCTGACAGAGTCCGTGGTTATTAGATGCACTGTGGGGAGCTGGAGCCCCTTCCTGTAATGTGAAGTAGTGTTTCCGGGTGACATCTTGACGGAAGATGTCTTGTAGGGGAGCATTGCTCACTGTGTGTGCCTGACCAGCAGCTAATTATTAATGCTTCATGCTTCGATAAGTAAAGTGATGTTACCTGGATGTCTCTTAGGGAACTATTGATTTTTTGTTTATTCTTTTTTGCTAGAGAAGGGAGAGGATTTTGCTAAGTGTAAGGAAATTATAGCCACAAACTTGCGCATTGCTGCAACACTGAATGGGTCTTACAACCTAACTCTGGTGCTTTTATAATGTATTCCACCACAGGCAATATCCCTTCTGTTTCAGATCTTTTAAACAAAGACAGGATGGTTATCACTCTGCTTTCTGCAGGCTAAATATTGCTTCTGAATTAAAATGGCTGATTTTAGTTCAGTCCCTGCAGACTACAGTGGAGCTGGAATGAAAATGACCTAATTTTATGTTTATAGCAGCGATGCCACTTGAATTCAGCTGCTTCCATAGCTTAACATCTTCTTGCCCTGGAAGAGTATTTTATTTCCAGAGATCAATACTATTTTTATTGTGATAGCAAGTTTCTCCAGTTAACAATTCACTCGGCTTTTAGTCTCAATATGTAGTAAATGAATATGTAAATAAGATTCCCGAAGTGGCAATGACCAAGCCCTCGTTTCCTTTGTTCTGGGAAGACACCGGTTTGTGCAGTATGAGCTATTATCATAGTTATTTCTGTTATCTTTTCTTTGTGTGTTTGATAGGGTTTCTTGTGAGTACACTCCCTCGTGGAATCATAGAGTATTGCAAAAAGCATATAGAAGAGCATCTGGCCCGGATTAGATTGTTTGTAGGTATAGAAAAAGATACAGATATAGACACATTGGCCTCGCTGGCTCAAGTGGTTTACAATGGGTTACAATCCTAAAGGTGGGCAGTTTGAACCCACTCAGACTGTGGGAGAAGAGTCTGGTGGTCTGCTCCATAAGGAATCATTCTGTAGAAAAATCATTGTATGTGTCGGAAGCCTCTGACCTAGCAGGGTGACTCAGTATCTAGTATGTCTGGAACTGAGAAGTGTGTTTTACATCTGTGGTTTTCAAACAATGCTCTGGGGAAGCGGCCCACGTACTCCCATGACCATAGGCTTTCTCTTGTCCCCCTCTCGTCCCCCCAACCAAAAGTTTATGCCTTAGTGTTGCACCCACCTTATCAGGTCACATTTATTTCTTTATGTTGATGTTCATGTAATATATCATTTGATGTAAGGATTCTGCCACAAAGCTATAGTCTAGGTGTTTTATAAGACTCCTTGGGAGTGTCATCAAAGATATTCATAAATTACATAATTTGCGAGATGTCCTGTGCTTATGGTTTTCTCTCTGGATAAGTTAGCAACAAGGATACTTTAAAGGGGCATCTTTTCTCAGTGCCTTGAGGATCAGCTTGACCATTTATGCCTCAGGATCCTGGTCTTTATCGACTCAATTAATAAAGAGGTCCTGAAAGACAATGACGAACAGACTCAGCCTGCCTTTTTTCACAGATTAAATGGAAAAAAATGGAATTTTGTTTAGGTGGACATGTGTTTTAAGGCTACATATAAATGTGGAGCTATGCCTAAGGCATTGATTGAAATAACAGTAATTGACCCAAGGTGGTTTTTAGACCCTGCTATAGAGCTTAACTTTTGTTTTTGCTTTTTTGTTGGTTTTAGGAAAGGGCAACCTTCTTTAGAACATGCAGAGCCTTAGCATACAGCGCCTTAGGCCATCAAATGTTATTCTGGCCCCACTCAGCAAGGCCTCACTAAGGTCTCCCCGCTCCAGGTACAAGTTATTGTCTGGAGACCCACAGGGTGAGTTCCAGCCTCCCCTGTATAGGTGCTCTGAGCCGGCGGTGACTCCATAGCAGTGAATTTGAGCTTTTAAGTCTCAGGAAATCAGCATGTTTCTACTGGGGACATAGAACATGTAATTAAAAAAGAAGAAATAAAAGATAATGATACTTCTTAAAACCCTTCATATATGTTTAGAAACCAAAATCACAACCAAACCGACTGACATTGAATGTGTCTGACTCTGCTCCAGAGGGGTTTGTTTGGGGCTGTAATCTCTACAAAAGCAGATCGCCAGACCTTTTCCACAACACCGCCGAGCGGGTGCAAACTGCCCACCTTCAGGTTCATTGTCCGTTGTAAAAATCGCTTGAGCCACCCAGGGCCAATGTGTCTATATCTTTTTCCATATCTATAAATAATGTAATCACAAATCCACTTGGATGACACAAGGGAGAAATTACAGTGACAGTCCTTATCCAGATGATGCATTGCCAAGCTTAAGGCCTGACCCCCCTCTCTATTTCTGAATGCACTGAATCTTAAGAAGCCTGTACTGTTGTGTGTGGTTGACCCAGCGGAACGCACACATGGCAGTGAGGCCAGCTTTCTCTGCTTGCAAACCCTGTGTCCTACAGTGATTTTCTTCATAATGCAGAGAGTCAAGTCTATAGTGTTTGACCTTCGAAGTCACTGATCCTTCTTTTCCATTTATGGAAGGATGTTGGTATCTCTGTGTTCAGCACACCTTTGGACAAAGGGGACAGGTCTTGTCTGATGGATGCTTCATGTTCAGTGTGATATGTAGGCTCTATTTCTGATTGCTCCTCTCCTAAAGTAGAGTTTCCATAACTTCCTTTCTACCTGCTAGAAACTTTAACCTTTTGTTCTTCAGGCAGAGATTACATTGAGATCCTACTTCAAAACAAAAACTATTTATTGTCATGTAATTCACACACCATATAACTCAAAGGTTTAAATATTTTAAAGGAGTCATAGCCATCAGATCATCACAGCCATCATTTTAGGACACTTTATTTAGTTTTGTGCTCATTATTATTAGCTCCCGTGTCCTGCTCTAATCTTCCCTGCCACGACCCTAAAAACAATTCTTTTCCTCTTTAGCTGTTATCTCTACCTAAAAAACTATTAATCCAGTTACCATCTCTATAGATTTACCCACACTGGATTTCATATAAAGAAAATAATATGGAAACCTACCCCCAACAATGACCAAATAAAACACAGGAAAACCTCCATCCCAAATCCAGTGACCCCCCAGTCCACAGCATCGCATCGTGGACATCTGCTTCATCACACAGGCGGGGCTCTTAGTTCAAGGGAGCATTTCCATTTCTTTCTTCTGTTCCAGGTGTGTGTAAGGTCCAGTTTACTTTGGGATTCCAAATTGGATCTTTCTGGTGTAGCCTATGAAGGATATTTTGTGTCTTCATTATGTCCATTCAGGCAAAGCCTAACATCTTGTTGTTGTTTTTTGTATCACGTAGCCTGTGTCACTGAGACCCTGCTCTTCTGGGGAGGGGTAAGGGACCATTTAGGCCATGTTGTGTATGTATAATTGAATTCTAGGATCATTCGTTTTTCATCTCTGTATCATAGCGCAGAAAGCAGAATCTCATGTGGTCTGGGTCAAATGGCACTGTATTATGAATATGAAGGATCTGCTTTTAGTCTCACTTTACACCCAGATGACCTTGCCAAGACATTTGACTATTTGAAAATTCGATTGTCTCTGCAGTTCTTTACCATGTTGACCTAATAATTCTGTTCATGTAGTAATTTAGAGGGGAAAATGTGCCAGCACTCTACTTACTCTCATTGGATGCTCAATATCTGCCATCCTCTCTGAGAAGATAGCTAACAGTTACTAAGTGCCAGGCACTGTTTTTTAAGCACTTTATGTGCTTAATAATTAATATTATTCTTCGAGTAATCTTAGGAGGGGTAATACTCTCATTTAACAGAGGATAAAACTCTGCTTCCGAGAGGCTAAATAACTTGCCCAGGCTAAGGACAGAGTGGAGAGGCACAATTTGAACTCATGCACTTTGGCCCCGGACCATGCTCTCCTCCGTCCTGGTATGCGCCTCTTTTTGTCCCAAAGTTGAAAGTCATGGTTTCATTTTCTAAACAAGGCTATTGCTCAACATGGTGCCACTCACTTTCAGCATCGCTCTATACACAGAAAAGAACAAAGCATGCTTCCTCTTCTCTCGACGTTTCCAAAATAGCAGTGACGTTGAGAAATGAGAGAGTCACACTTTTCTAGTGCAAACCGTGAGGAAGGAAAAGAAAGTTATTCTCGTGCAGCTTTTTACATTTGGTCACTTTCAGACATTTCTTTTTCTCTATCGTGTCTTTGAATTCCCAGCTCTAGTAACATTTGATCTGCCACATTTGATGTATCTGTTAGGGCTTGCTGGACTGCCTAGTCGTCTGCTTTCTTCCTGCTGATGTGAAAGCACTAGGGCTCTGCACAGATGCATGTCTCCTAAAGAGCTTTACACCATTGCTCCCAGCACACAGTCTCTGAGATTTTTCTCATGGATTATCTAGAGTTCGCCTTTTAAGTCAATGTTTTTCTTAATTCACAGTGCATGTGCCTCTTAGTTGTGGTTGTTCACGGTGGAGACTGAGTCCAGGACAATTTTCCCAATGAACTGTGAGGAACACAAGCCTGCTTTTATCTTACATAAAGAGGCACACCTGCCTGAGAAAAGGGTTGGCTGGGAGAGAAGTCGCGTGGGATACTTTACTACGCCTTTAAAATGAACAGACCAGCAAAGAGACCTAGCTCTTCCTAAGCTGCTCTCTACCATCTGATGCTTACTTAGGAAACCCTATAAGCATGAGTTTTGTCTGTCAGTTTTGTGTGGAACAAATTATTATTTAATCCAGCAGAGAAATAGAGAGATCCGTAGGAGGGACAGTTGCGATCAGAAGTGGTAAAGAAGGGTGAAGGGGGCAGCTATGCCTAACCTCTGCCTGCCTCGCAGGAACTAGCCTTCAACTGATGGTAATGGTGATTCTCCCCACCCCCCCCGCCCCACCCCCACCTCCACTGCCATAGTTGAAGTTAGAGGAGTTTAAATGTCACTCACTCCCATGCCATTCTTGCAGTTATGTTATCTATTGTGATTTAAAAAAAAACTCAAGGCCATCTTTCTCTGCTAATAGATACATATCTGCCTCTTTTTAAATGACAGTATCCATAGCACAATAGTAATGTAGCATTTTAATTGCTAACATGTATTAAGTCTGGTTATGTGTTAGACATGGTCCTAGCAGGACTCTAAGGAACTTTCCCATGGTTACACAGTGTGTGGTAGAGCCAAGGCCATGTGGTACCATATTCGATGTTCTTAACCCCTGTACTATTCATTATAGTTAAGCTACCTGGTTTGCACCAATGGTCTTTGGCTTCTCCTTTCTCATCATTAGAATTGTTTCTCAAATGAACCTTTGGTACACATGTCTTTGTGTACCTGTGAGAATATTTCACAAGAATAGAAGTATTTTGAAATGTGTGAAAATCAACCTATTTTTACCCCCAGCCATTTTATCTCATATTACCATGTACAAAATAATCATTGTCTTTTGGGGCAGGGGCTGATGCCTTATAAGCACAGCAATGTCTCAACTTGATAATGACGTGCATGTCCGGGTTTTTTGCCTTTCGATTAGTTTGTTTTCAGTTTCTCAAAAGGCCAGTCTTTGGTTATCTATTCAGCAGTACTTGCCTTCCTTGCTGCTGAGTCCAGGTTTCCACTTAACAGTGCCCTTCAGACCTGGGACAGGAGATTAGATTCGGAAACAATTTGGGGAACACCTCAAAAGTCAAATCTTCAAGTACATCACCAACACAAAGTTGAAAGAATAAGGAATGAAGTGCTGCTATTTTATGCTCAGTGACACAGTAAAAAACATAGCTTAACTTTTTCATTTTTCATCTGAATGTATTTTAAATCACTAAAATAATGGGGAAATGATATACAGACAAAAAGCTTGGTCTAAAATTTTCATCTGTACTGCTGAGAAAGCAGCAGAATTGTAAAAGTGAGATGACTTTTCATCAATAGAGTGATTAAGTAGTACATCAAGGAGACTGGAGGGTGATCAATAATAGAATGATTGATAAGTGAATCTCCTGCCTCCCAAGTAGCATCTCTTAGACCTCTTTCTTCCCTCCTATCTCCTTGGCAAGCACTTGTACTGGACCAGGTGACTGGTTGGCTGGGCAAGTACCTTTGTGGCTGACTGCAAGAAACCAAATGAGTTCACAGTCTCCCATTGCCAGTCTACATGCTGACTTGTAGAGGGTGAGTGAATCAGGAGTCAGAACATCCCAGCCTTCTCTGGAAGACTGTCTCTAACGTTGTGTTGTCGTAGTCATGTTTCTGTCATCAGCACAGAGAACAGTTACTCATTATTTTCTCAAAGCAAGCGATGCTCTCTTTAGCTTTTATTGTTGCAATCTAGTTTGCCATTGACCTAAGTAAATCTATAAAGACTTGTACTGGCAGCTGTATAAATATGAGCCAGATAATATGCCCAGGTCATTAGGCTTTGTCGAAAAGGGGCTATGGGCTTGGTTTTATAAAGGGTATTGAAGAGTTTCGGAGTCAGTCTGGATAGGTAAAAGTTAGAGACCACCACCCCCCTTACTAAGTACTAACATTTCCTTTAGCATATAACTTAGAGAACCTGAAAAGGTATTGAGGAGATTGGAAATCTAAGAGGCAGAATAGTGATTTAGACCATAAGTTTTACTATCAGACTTTCTGGTTTGAATCTGGTTCTGACCTAGGAAATATTAAACTCCTGTTTTTTGTTTATCTATAAACCAGACTAATAATTATAGTACTAGCATATACTTTGATAATTATAGTATGATTTGCATATGTAAAATTATGTGAGTTTTGTGAGTTAATACATGTAAGGCATTTAGAACAGTTCTACCCCATAGTAAACCCTCAATTCAATGAATGTTAGCTACTACTATGATTGTTGCTGTGATTTATACATTATTATTTTATTATTCTAATAGATTTAATTTCTTGTAATAAGTCAGGAAAGAGACTAAAGCACTTGAAGTAGCATGACTGAAATTTTAAGTGCAAAAACTTTGTTCTCGTATGAAAGGGGGAAAATTATGGAAAGAGTAAGTTTTGAAGCCAAAGTCGTCCAGGAGAAGAGTTCCCTTCATTTGTAAGTTTCCGCAGTTTATTAGGAAATGAAGACCGGAAAATGCCTCCCTACTGAGTTCCACAGTATCTTCCTGAAAATCCATTTCTGAGAATGCTGTCTGACCCATGGGACTTTCCAGCAAGGTATCATGGAGAAAAGGAAAGCAGCGTGGAACCTCTGGCTGTTGGCCACTAACCTAAATACCAACTTTGCTGCCATCGAGTCCGCTCTAACTCAGAGTGACTATGTGCGACAGAGTAGAACTGCCCCACGGGTCTCCAGAGCTACCCATCTTTACAAAGGCCACCCCCTCACCTTTCTGCGGTGCAGTGGCTAGTGGGTCCCAGTTGCCTGTCTTCTGGCTAGCACTCCAACACTTACCCTCTCTGTGGATGCAGTTTCCAGTTCCCGTATTCCTGTGCACTGGTGATAGGAAGTAGGCGTCAACTCTGCCAGCAGGGTAGGATTCTGTTCAGGTAGATCTAGGGCAAAGACACGAAGATACGGCCAATTGGGTAGACCAGCTTGTTGAAACCCCTTGGTACCAAGAATGGCATGCATACGACAATGACAGTAAACTCTTCCGGCATGCCAGTGCTCGCTCTATCAGAGGAAGATGACACGCTGTGTGTGAAGATAACGCCTTTAAAAAATCTTTTCATGCTAATGTATTAGCATGTTAACTTTTCTCATGTTATTCTGCTCTATAACGATTTCATTTGAAAGCCCATAGAGTCAAGAAAGCAAGGGTTTACTCTTTAATACCATTTTCTCTTTTGTGAAACTAAGTGCATGTTTTCCCTCTAGAATGCCAAGATCCTTAGATTGTCATTAAAGCTTTGACCAGTGTATGTCACTGGTTGCCTAACTTTTTCATCGGCATGTGAGGTCGTGCAAAGTTAGTTACCCAGATAATCGACAGGAATTCTCGACAACCTGACAAATACGGAATCCAGGCTTTGTGGAGCCGGTGAGTGTGTTTTTACCGCACACTCAGTGAACACAGTCCTTTGATGAAAGAACAGCAGCGGCTTTGTTTGATGTCCATTAATGCCTTTGGCCTTTGAACTGTAGAAAGGCCTATAACCAAGTTTTATTAACCAGGTCTAGCATGGGAGGAAGCCTTTGGCTACATTAAGATACTTGCTGATTTTAGCCTTTTCTCCCTAAGATCTTATTTTGGGAGGAAGTTTTAAAATAGCCATTGATCAGTTGGCAGAGTTGTACAATCTGGGTATTTCTGACATGTGGGGCCAGGTGCTCATTTTGTGAGGCAGGCCTGTGCCTGGTAGAGGGCTTGGCACAGTAGCATGGCCTCTCCCTCTCTCTCTGCTCCATCAGTCTCCACCTCCAGTACCTTTGCCCAGAGTCACTACAATGAAAACAACAACAACCCCCAAACCCCAACATTGTCAAATGTTCCCTGAGGATGGAAGCACTTGGATTGAGAACTACTCACAGTCAGCAGCACACAAACACCACAGGCTGGGGAGGTGAGGGTCGGGTCAGAAAGCATTAGCAGCAGAGCAGGAGGTGTGGTCTTCATGAAGTATTAGTAATAATAATAGGAATGATACATAAAAATAAAAGTGCACTTAAAGAAGAAATTAGGAAATCATTTATAGTACTTAAATCAAACAGTTAATAGCTTCACCATACATAGTGAAAAGGAATCAATAAGATATCAACAAAGATCAATAAGAAATCAGGACATGCAGCCTGATTTTCATAAAGAAACATGAGAAAAGCTATAAATGTTGACAGTGTCTCATGTATTTTAACTGTTTCTGTAGAATTCAATCCAGAGCCAGGAGAAGAGGTCTGGTCTCTGGGGAGAGATTGGCTGACAGGGCAAGGGAGAGAACTGAGGGAAAGTGAGGCGAGCAGGTGGGTGTGTTGGGGTCGCAGAGATGTGGCTTGATATTTTGGAGTGCGAGTCAGGTAACGGGACATCCACACAGGGAAGGGGCATAACAACAGTATTGATCAAATAAGTCCAAATATTAAAGATAATTAGAACCAGCTATCTTACTGTTAGAGAAAGGACAGGGCATTTAATCCCTCTTTTCTGTTAACCTTTTGAAGTCACCTTATGTGCTACAGATCCATGAATGGGAAAACTAGATGTGAAGAACTATAGTTGTAAATCTTGTATGTTGGGTGACGTACACAGGTGAGGGTTTTTTTTTTAGTTTGCGGGGAAAGTTTATCCTCATTGAAGTCCACCGTCCTGGGAAGTCTTTGAAGCTCCCTCAACTATGGCTTAGTTCTTGCCTGATAGATCCTGGGAGCAGTGGTACCTCGTGTCAAGATCTTGGTCTAAAATACAAATGCCGTTCTCCATGTAAAAGGAGGGAAATGGTTAATTTTAGAGCTGCGTCAGAGAAAGTGGAAGGTGAGTGAGCCGGGAATGTCTTATAGTCCCATAAAGTGAGGAAGCGTTCCAAGAATGAGGTGGGGGGGGGGGTATCAAAAGGACTCAGAGCCTTCCCGAAGGGGTTCCAACATGCCAAATCTGAGACAGTTGGAGCATCAACATAATCGAGATCATAATGGATTATAACTCATTGCATAAAGTAGATAGTAGTTAGTTTACGTTGATTTTAATAAATCAAGGCCTTAAGTCTTAAGTTTGATGAGGAGTGATTTATTTTCATAGTCTTGAAATACCTTCCCTGTAAATACATATTCATAACAAATGGACAATAAATAAGTTCATAGGAGAGAAGCTCGGCAGAGGACCACCTTAATAACCAAGTGATTAAAGTTAACAACAGTAATCAAAAAGACCGATTGATATCCCCTGATAGGATATAACGAAAAAAACAAACAAACAAGCACCAGCTCTATGGTGTTCCTGTCAGAGAGACACAACCCGAATCTGATCGTGAGGGAGCATCAACCAAGCTCATCATTCAGCAACAGTCTCCAAAATCAGTAGCCTATACCCTTTTTAAGTGTCAAGGTCATGGAGGTCAAGGAAGTGTAAGCTGTGATTCCGAACTAGATCTTGTAAGGTCATTGTTAGAATGATTAGCCAACTTCCAGTAAGGCTAAGGATTAGAGCGTATTAATAGGTCAGTGTGAATATGTCATGGTGGCATTGTGGTGTATAGGAAAGACACAAACTGGAGGCACTGGGCATCAGGTTGGCGATACGTTCTAAAATGACTTTTAAAAATGATTTCTAAAAAAATTGATTTCTTCCAGTTTTATAACATTTCTTTGAGAATCTTTCAAAATGGAAATAAATCAGTAAAACATTAGCAATGGCCATGCTAATTGTCTCATGCCTCTCCCATATTCTCTGATAGTAAATGAACACTATGCACCCAAAACGCTGCAGTGCTTATATTCCTGACACCTGGTTTTCTCGTCCATATTAAATACAAAGCAAACTAACAAAAAAATGCTTTTGATTCGCATGGGGCCGGCGGGGTGGGCGGAAGAGGTAGGAGGTGTCAAAATGTGGAAAAATCCCATGATCTGTTTTCTTGTGAACTTTTTTGAAGATCCTTGTATTCTAATGTGAGGTGAAAAGGTCATATTAACAAACTACATACAATGGATTCCTAACTATGTACCAAAGTAACACTCGGAACGGACATATTTGATAAATAAAGGTTAACAAAAAAAAGAGGCCAGCCCTTACCGAGAGAGATCAGTACAGTACAGTGGGCTCAGATGTACCCACAGGCCAGGCAGCATTTTGCTTCTTTCTCCATAAGGTCTCCCTGAGTCAGCAACTAACCCACCAAAAGCAAATGTCATGTTAGTGGCCTTGCATTCTTTCCCTTCCAAGGCAGCTTGATTCCTGCACTTTCTTCAGTCTGCCTTCCTCTCTGCCCCTTTGCCCCTCTTGCCTCTCCCTGCCCCTCTTTCACAGAGAACTGCCCTTCTCCCATTTTAGGAAGGACATAGGATTTCTTCTGTTTGCTCAGCCGAAATGTTTTCAAATATGTGCTGCTGATCTTTCTGTGTCTGCTAGCATGAGGCTCGCTTTCCTTCGCCTGACACTGATTTTTTTTTTTTTTTATAGATTCCATGATCATGCTTTCCTGTTTTTAGTCTGCATCTGCCAGTAGACAGACAGGACAGGACACCCACTTTCTGGATCTAAGACTTTTAAACGTTATCCATTCTTGATTCTTTTGTGAGCTGGTTCAGAAATAGAATTCTTGTCACCCACGCAAGAGACCCACACTGGATTCCTAGCCGTGGTACCACCTAGTGTTTCCCCGAAAATCAGACATACCTATAACATAAGCTGTAGCAGGATTTCTACGTGTTTGCGCAATCTAAGCCATCCCCCCAAAATAAGACACAATGATAGGGGTGGTGGGCAGCCCTTCTCACCTGCCCCGTGGGGACAGCTGCCATCTCGGAGGGGACGGGGAGGTGCGGCAGCCCCATCCACAAGGTCACCCCCCCTGTCCGGACCGGTCGTTCTGGGCGTGCTGCAAGTTGAGGCGCAGAGGGAGACAGAGGCAGTGAGAGTCGAAGTCCCCTCCGGGAAGTGAGGAGCAGGACGCTCTGCTCTAGGTGTTGTGAGTCGTCATAGGGAAGAAGGAACGCTGGGGCGGCCATTTGACTCAGCACTGTGGTCCATGTTCCACAAGAAGACGACTTCACTATATCTGAAAAAGTGTACATTGTTGGACCACAGTTAATGAAAATAAGACATCCCCTGAAAATAAGCCATGGTGTGTCTTCCTCAGGATAAATATAAGACAGTGTCTTATTTTAGGGGAAACACGCTATCTGTCACTGAAGACTTGAGTGTTGCTATGAGACTGAACAGGTTTCCACAGAGCTTTCAAACTAGGAAGAAAGGGCTGGTGATCTACTTTGAAAATCAGCCAGGAAAGCACGTTGGGTCACAGTGCTCCAGTAGGCCACTAACCGTGGGGAAGGGAAAGGGCGGCCTGCAGCTTGTTCCATTGTGCACCGGGTGGGTGTCGTGAATCAGAGGCTGACAAAGCCACAGCTCGTAACATCATCGTCACCACCATGTTAGACACTGGAACACAGCTCCCCATGCCGTCCTGAAAGCAAGGTTTCCGGGTCCTTGGATATGAGACCGGCCTCTTTTGGGTGCGTAATACTGTGGCTAGATTCTATATTTCTTCACGAGGATTTTAATGGAAACTTAAAAGAAGCTTGGTACCGAAGTCAGAAGACCTGCAACTAGCATTTGGTAAACATCTACTCTGTATACGTCCTGGTGGAGTGGAGAGTTATAAGTTGGGCTTCTAACCACAAAGTCAGCTATTCCAACCTACCAGCCGATCTCTGGGAGAAAGACAGGGCTGCTATCGGCTCCCAGGAAGATTTACAGTCTCAGAAACACAAAGGGGTAGTTCTACTCCGTTCTACAGGGTCACTGTGGGTCAGAATCAACTCAATGACAATGACTTTTTTTTTTCAATTTGTTATAAGCAAATAATTTCTATTAGTCATAAGCATTTTATAAACACACGTGAGTGGATTCTGACTCACAGTGATCTTACAGGACAGGGAAGGGCTTCCCCTATGGGTTTCTGAGGTTGCAATTCTTTAGGGGGGATTGGAAGCCTCATCTTTCTCCTGGTGGTTTTAAACTGCTGTCCTGGTGACTAACAGCCCAACGTTATTGTCACCGTGTGACAAGTTAGGAAACTGGGCTATAGAGAGGTTAGTAACGTGACTGTGGTTAACCAGGTAGTAAGTAGTCGAGTCGGGATCAAGCCTCTGTCTCTTCACTTCCTCTAGAAAACTGGAGCACCTAGTATTACCTGATCACCAGGAAATCGCACAGGCTGCAATCCACAGTGTTGTTGCTTTAGGACACATACTTTGACGTGGGACAAAATCGATCATAAAAGCCAAATTGCATCAAGACCTTTGAATTCAGACTGTATATATTTATATTCTTCTGTATGTACTTTTCTTTTTGCATCTGCAAAATAATATTAGTAAGGCACCATCAGCACCCTCCTGCATGCAGGATGGCCTCCGGAGTGGCATTCTTCCAGCCTCTGTTCTCAGAAAGCATTGTGTGGCCCTGTATTCCCGCATAGCAGGGGTGCAAGAACTGTGGTAGACAAGCGCATCTTCTAGTCTTCGCTCAGCCTATGATTTTCATGTAATTTTCCTCACGCCCTCTCGTCCAATTTACATGAATGTGTTTCTGAGTACTTCCCCAGCTCCACCTGTCAGTCTGCTCCCTGCTGGCACTTCCCCTTAGGCTGTGACTCGCCCATCAGTCAGTTTGATCTCCTCCTTGCTACGTTGATAAAGTCCACAAAATCAAAATTAAATACAGTTTTATATCAGTAACTTTCTCCTACAGTAACTGCTGGTACATAATAAAATTACACACGCAGATGTAAAAAAATGAGCCATACATGTTGAATGAGTGATTCTCGACATAGCAATTTTCTCATATTTAAATGAAAGCACACACACACACACACACACACACTGTGAAATGTAATCTGTCTTCTTGGCACATTCAAAAACCAGTCCTGAATTCTCTGTTTTCCTTGTGGGAATGTAACCGCTGTGCCTATCATTCCTTCCAGAGAGCAAGCATGCTCTTTTGGTGCGGAAGAGTGAATTCTGTGCTTAAGAAAAATGGATAGTCGTAGAACTTTTTTTTCCCCTTTTTTGATGTGAATTGAAAAACATGACAGGTTTCCCAGGGCTGGGTTTCTCAATCATTAGCCTAAAATTCGCCTCTGTGCCTTATGATATAGTTGTTCTCTTGGGTGCCCACAGGGAGACCAAGGGTGGGGTGTGGTGCGGTAAGACACGTATGTAATTGAAGATCAGGACAAGTACGGTTGACCTTTTTTTCCCTCTGCATGTTCCTTGCTGTTATGGTTCCTGAGGAAGATGACTCCAGGGTGCAGAGGATTGTGTATGTGCGTGGGGAGGGGGCGGTGGGGGCTTGGTGAAAGCACATGTACACAAAACCCAACACTTCTCTACTGTGCTTTCGTTTACACACAGGAACATATGTGCATGATATCAGTGGAAACGATTACGAAAACTGCTAATGCCTCCTGGAAGGTGAAATTGCAAACTGCAAATGGGGTGTTGTCAAGGGAACATGTAGAAATGGCAGCGCCACCTGTTGTTTAAACCTGAGAATTGCTTGAAGTTCAGTTGCAAACCCCACTGGGCAACGACTAGGAATATGCTTTTCTCTCTCCACCCGCCACCCCCAACCCCACATTTAGAAAGACCTGCTCCTTATTTATAATTTCATATATTGCTCATAAAATGGGTCATCAATATGGGTTTTCAGTGTAGAAGAAAACACTTTAAATGTAAAAATATCTATCTGGACCTTATTTATTTTGGGTGTGGTTTTTAACCACTTAGTGGTACCCAGAGTGGAGTTTCCATGAGTGCCAAGGTAAACTCTTCAGTAGCAACTGAGGCCTTAACAGCTAAAGCCCCTGATCAAGGGCAATGTAACCGAGAAGAATTACTGAAATCCAAGTGAAGGCTGAACATGATAGTGGGACAAGAGGAAAGTAAAAGGAAATAGAGGAAAGAGCTAGGAGGCAATGGGCATGTATGGAGGTCTAAATAAAGGCATGTACATATGTAAATATATTTCTATATGAGGATGGGGAAATAGATCGATATGCATATATTAATAGGCTTAGTATTAAGGTAGCAGATGGACATTGGGACTCCTCCACTCAAGTACTCCCTCAATGCAAGAACACTTTGTTTTATTAAACTGACATTCCATGATACTTACCTTCCTGACACAATCGCTGAAGACAAAGCAGGTGCATAAGCAAATGTAGTGAAGAAAGTGGATGGTTCCCAGCTATCAAAAGATATAGCATCTGGGGTCTTAAAGGCTTGACGATAACAAGTAGTCATCTAGCTGAGAAGCAACAAAGCCCGCATGGAAAAACCTCACCAGCCTGTGTGATCATGAGGTGTCGATAGGATCAGGTATCAGGCATTAAACACCCAGATAAAAAAATCATATCAATTTGAATGAAGGGCATGTGGCGTGGATACCCAAAGCCCATCTGTAGGTAATAGGACATCCCCTTCCAGAAGGGTTGTGGGGAGGAGAGAGCCAGTCAGGGTGCAGTATAGCAATGATGAAACATTCAACTTTCCTTTAGTTCTTTAATGCTTCCTTCCCCCCATTCCCCAGCCCCCCCATCATGATCCCAATATTACCTTACACATCCAGCTAGACCAGAGCATGTACACTGGTACAGATAAGAGCTAGAAACACGAATCCAGGATAGAAGAACCCCGTAGGACCAATATTGAGAGTAGCTATATCAGGAGGGGAAGGGGAAGGTGGGGGGAGAACGGGGGACTGATTACAAGAAAAATGGGTGAAGGGAGACATTGGCAGTATAAGACATGACAAAATAATAATAATATGTAAATTATCAAGGGTTCATGAGTGAGGGAGGGAGGGAGGGAGGGGAGAAAATGAGGAGCTGATATCAAGGGCTCAAGTAGAAGGAACATGTTTTGAGAATGATGATAGCAACAAATGTACAAATGTGCTTGGCACAATGGATGGATGTATGGATTGTAATAAGCACTATATGAGCCCCCAGTAAAATGATTTTTTTTAAAAAGCTAAAACCCCTATCACTACTCTTCAATGTCAGCGTAGAACAGTGTTATTGTGGACTCTGTTATGACAGTTGACCTTGGGGTCTCTCTAGACTACAGTCTTGAGAACCCAGCTCTAGCGACTTATTCCCTCACAGTGTTTGGCCACATTTAAGACTTTTCATAACTTTTCTCCTTGTATACACCACCACATTCCCTGCTATCTTTGCAACTTAGGCCAGTATACACGTAAAGTCTCTTCGATCAGACCTCTCTCTCTCTCTGTGTGCAGATACTGCCCCACTTTGCCTCCCAAAGACTTTTGCCATTTTTCATAGTAGAGGTAGGTTGTTTAACTTGAACTCTAATATTCTTTCCATTGTCTTATATGAGGGTTGGTTGAGTGTTGCTACAAAACCATATAGACTTTAATTAAACAAAAGCAAAGGTGAAATTATTTATTGACAGATGCTCCATATAGACCTATGTTGTGCTGAAGGCAATGTCTCCATCTCTCTATCTACCCCTTCCTTGAAGAACCCTGGGCTCTTACACCATGCCCAAATGCCTTGTTGGCCATGCTCAAGAAGCCCAAATAGTAGGTATTTCAAGACTCTTTGATTTGGGGGACAAGAAGAGCTCTGGAAGGTAGGATCGGGCTGAAAAGGTGGACGAGGTGAGATTTCCCAACAAAGTGACCAGGGGCAGCCCTGCTCCCCTCGAAGAATTGGCAGGTGTATGGCCATACTCGGGACAATTCCCCGGTACAACTTTTTTAGCCTTAGTCTCACAATGAAGTTTTCAGCATTCTTCAAGCCACGGTTGTCTTGTGTCCTTGGAGGAAGTCTACCAATATTACCCCTAAGGAATAAAGCCAAACCACCACAGCTACAAGAAAAACAGTTGCCTTATCCTTCTGAGCGGATATCGCTGCTGTGCTCATCTGTGAGGTCTTTCCGACCGTCCTTAGAACAGCAAGTGCATTCAGAGGCCGCTGCTGATGTAGGGCAGCATTCCCATAAATTTATTGCAAAGCTTCAGTGATTCTGGAAGATTTCCACTTGAGTTTTGTTTAAAATCTGCACTCACAATAGTTTGGTGTGTTTTTTTTTCTCTCTCTCCCATGGCACACACAAAATATATAATTTTCTGCAGGCCCCTAAAGAAACTAAGACATAGCTGTTCTGGAGAGAACTTACTTGCAACTATCCATGGATCACAGCGACAGGTATACACATGATTTATTTGGAGTAGATCAGCATTTTCGTGAACTTGAACCCTAGTGGTAATGCTTTTTCACTTATCCTAGGAGGTTACAGATTAAACAACGTCCCACTTTCAAACAGGTAAAAATGTTTCCATGCTTTCAAAAATGTGAGGGGAAAGAACCCTAGTTTTGATGGAATTGTGATGATAAAATCTTTCCAGAATTGGAAGAACTTTTATAGAGTAGGTTGATTGGGTTGTCGTGTTTTAGTCTTGATAGACTAGAGAAACAAATACATAGACACACTTATGTGTATAAGAAAGATATTTATATCCAGGAGCAATTGAACATTGCGAAAACATCCCAGCCCAGTCCAGATCAAGTCCATAAGACCTATATTAGTCCATATGTCTGACAGCAATCTATAAAGTCCTCTTCAGACTCATGGAACACATGCAAAGACACCAAATGTAGAGGATCACAGGCCAGTGGGTAGAAAGTCTTTGGATCCATTGGCATTGGAAACATCTCAGTGCTGGCAGGGGTCTCTGTGTGGCTTCTCCAGCACCCAGGGCTGCATCAGGGTGGGTCCATGTGTCTTGTCAGCTGCTATGTCTCCCAGGGTATGAGCAGACAGTCTCCCACCTTCAAGGAGGAAATACCGGAGTTCCCAGAATCCTTAGGGGAAGGCTATGCCCACACAGACACCTCATTGGCTATGACCTGATTGACAGACTAGACTGCACCACTCCATGCTTAATCCTTAAATGGACAATTATGTAACTGCCACATCATCTCAGGCATGAAAACAACTTAGACAATGTCATTGAATGTCCTGAACGTTGTCTGTGTTTGCCCATTCCAATGATCCATAAAGTATTACTTGCCTATTCCAATCAGAAGCACTGGAGGCAACATAATGAAGGTTGCCTTAAGTTAACTTTTGGCATAACTTTGAGTTTCACATCATAGCCCAAGATTACACTTTCCTATAGGATTTTGTTAGTTTGCCATTGTGTAATACAACTCTATAAGAAAGGGTTTCCAAAATTAAATCTTAATAGGAGCGAAGAGCCTTCTCTTTCTCCCACGAAACAGTGAGAATTAGATTGCTGACTTGTAGGTAGTACCCCCTTGCACTCCCTGGGCTGCTGTGTTTGATAGGATCAAGACAGGAGCCCTGGGAGCTTCCTGGTTATACATTAGGCTGCTAGCCCCAAGGTCAGCAGTCCAAAGCACAGCTGCTCTGCGGAAGAAAGAGGAGGCTCTCTGCTCCTGTCAAGTTTTACAGGAGCAGGGGCAGGCGTCGGGCCGGTCTGCCTGTCTTTATAGGGTCGCTGTGAGTCAGAATCCACTTGGTGACAGTTCATTTGGTTGGGGTTTACTGAGGAGAGTCCAGGCATTCCACAACAATCCTGTTTATCAGCTAAAGGAGAGGATATCTGAAAACTCAAACTCACTCATATTCAATTCTGACTCATGGTGACCGTAGAAGGCAGAGTAGGACTGCACTGTGGGTTTTCAAGACTCACTCCCCCCCACACTCCCGAGTCTGTTATTTATTTATTTATTTGGTAATTTTATTGGAAGCTCCTACAGCTCTTATCACAATCCATACATACATCCATTGTGTCAAGCACATTTGTACATTTGTTGTCATCATCATTCTTAAAATGTTTGCTTTTTACTTGAGCCCTTAGTATCAGCTCCTCATTTTCTCCCCTCTTCCCCACCCTACCCCACCTCACAAACCCTTGTTAATTGATAAATTATTATTATTTTGTCATGTCTTACACTGTATGATGTCTCCTTTCACCCATTTTTCTGTTGTCCATTCCACAGGGAGGAGGTTATATGTAGATCCTTGTGATTGGTCCCCCCTTTCTACCCCACTTTCCCTCCACCCTCCTGGTATCGCCACTCTCACCACTGGTCCTGAGGGGTTCATCTGTCCTGGATTCCCTGTGTTTCCAGTTGCTCTCTGTAGCAGTGTACATCCTCTGGTCTAGCTGGATTTGTAAGGTAGATTTGGGGTTATCGTAGTGGGGGAGAGGAAGCATAAAGAACTAGAAAAAAGTGTGTTTCATTGTTGCTACACTGCACCCTGACTAGCTCGTCTCCTCGCTGCGACACTTCTGTAAGGGGATGTCCAATTGCCTACAGATGGCTTTTGGGTCCCCACTCCACACTCCCCCTCAGTCACAATGATATGATTTTTTATTCTTTGATGCCTGATCCCTGATCCCATTGACACCTCATGATCACACAGGCTGGTGTGCTTCTTCCATGTGGGCTCTTTTGCTTCTCAGCTAGATGGCTACTTGCTTATCTTTAAGCCTTAAAAGACCCCAGATGCTATATATTTTGATAGCTGGGAGCCATCAGCTTTCTTCACCACATTTGCTTATGCACCTGCTTTGTCTTCAGTGATTGTGTCAGGAAGGTGAGCATCATGGAATGCCAGTTTAATAAAACAAAGTGTTCTTGCATTGAGGGAGTACTTGAGTGCAGGCCCAATGTCCATCTGCTACCTTAATACTAAACCTATAAATAGATGTACATAAATATATTTACCCATCCTCTTATAAATATATTTACATATGTTCATACCCATATTTACACCTCTATAAATGCCCTTTGCCTCCTAGTTCTTTCCTCTATTTCCTTATACTCTCATCTTGTCCCACTATCATGCTCAATCTTCATTTGGGTTTCGGTAATTCCTCTTGGTTACATTACCAGGCCTCTTATACCCCCTTTGCCACTGATTTTGGATCACTTGTTGTTCCCTGATCCCTGGATTTGTTTAATCTCCACTTCCTTTCCTCCGCCTTCCCCTCTCCTATGTCCCCCCAAAACCATTGGTCCCATTGTTTTCTCCTTCGGATTGTTTATCCAGCGTATCTTATTTAGACAGACCTGCAGAGATAAAATAAGCACAAAAAAACAAGACAGAGCAAAACAAAGCAAGAAAAGAAAACAACAACAGAACCAATGACCAAAAAAAGAAAGAAAGAAAAGCTTGTAAATAGTTCAAGATCTGTTTGTTGATCTTTAGGAGTATTTTCTGGTCAAGTTTGATGGGGTGCCACATCCTGGCCCCAAAGTCTTTTGGGTACTCCCTCGTACTTCCTTGCTCTGCTTCCCTTGCTGTTCTGTTGCACGCCCTTAATGTTTTGCCTGGATGTGGCAGGGTCAGATTGGGTGCAGTTCCCACACTGTTTCCAGGGTTGGTCCCCCTAGGGCTGTGGGTCAGTGAGGGACGTCGTGCAAGACTAACTTTTTATGAGAGTAGGAAATCTCATCTTTCTTCAGCGGATTGGCTGGTGTTTTCAAACTGCTGACCTTGTGGTTAGCAGCCCAATTTATAACCACTACACGGTCAGGGCTCCTAAGGGGAGGAAATGGGATTAAATAACGTGCCCAGGCTCCTACTGCTAGCAAGTCGCAGTAGCTGAACTGGTAATTGAGCTTGTTAGGTCTGTGCCGCCAGAGCCTAACCTTGTCCCCACATGTCCTTCAATGCTTCACCTCCAGAGGGTGCTGCTCTGTCTGGGGAAAGTGGGCCTGAAGCTACAGGTCTAAACAGAATCAATCTCGCGGTTTAAGTTCTTAACAGGGACGCTGAGGGCAAAGGAGAGGCTCCTATTTTCAAAACAAATGGCTCTGGCACTCATTAGAAACGAAACCTCGGAAACTGCAGTACCTGTCTTTGTTTGCAAACACTACGGCTTTGTTTCTCTGGGCGCAGCATCTCACGCAGAGGCCCCCTCCTGGTATTTTGGGGAAAGGGAGGGCACACTTCAGAGGTGCAGCGACTCCTGGAGCACTGTTGTTGCCAGAGCTGCCAATATTTACTTTGCAAAGTTTGCAGACTAGCAGGGGCATTCATTCTGCCCTCCCTCCTCCAGGAGCCCAGTGGGCGTCCAAGCACAGAAACGTTCACGGTCCTAGGGCGGTATGGACACAAGCAACCCCCTTCCCAGAAGCTCCCGCGTAGCCAGTTCTTAGCTCAGGTGCCTCTGGCTTTCTGTGAGGGCCTTTCTTTTGTATTTGTGTTGATCTATCTATCCGATGTTCTAAGAGGACTCAGGAGTCACATGGGCAATGCTAACAGTACCAGGTACTATGCTGTTATAATAATAGTTACTGGTGTTTTCCCTCCCGGGAGCTTCAGCCACCAATGAGGATAAGTCAAAAAGTTTCGCTACTGGGGGTTCCATTCACACATGTACAGTTTATTCCACACACAGCATGTTGGCTCATGTCTCTGCAATCAGTGGATGGTTGCAGGCAAGACGTCTCTGTAATACTAGGGGTACCAAGAAAACATGGGCATTTTTCTCAGTTATGTATTTTTTCATTTTACATAACAATTTATCAACTTCAAAGTACTCTCCATTACACTTAATACATTTGTCAAATCTGCGATTCTGTTCTTGGAAACAGTTTTCAAACTCATCTGTTTGGATGACTGACAGCACCTCTCTCGTTTTTTCCTTCACCCCTTCTAAGTTGGCAAATTGCTGCTGTCCTTTCATGTCTCTCTGCCTTCACAGAAACAAAAGGAGGTCCCACAGATTGAGGCCAGGTGAGTCAAGTGCATGGGGAAAGGGAGGCATTGCTGATTCTTGCTGGAAACTGGCACCCTGAGGTGGTTGTGTCAGCAGGTGTGTGGTCGTGGTGGCAAAACCAGTCCCCCGTCTGTCACAAATCAGGCCTTTTTTGTTACACACCATTATATTATCTTTTCAGAGCCTCTAAGTAGAAAGCTTAATAATCACAATCTGATCTGGTGGAATGAACTCCAAATGCACTACAGGTCGACATTTTCGTCCATTCGGAAAGTTGACAGAAGTCCAGAACGAGATTTGCTATCAATCGCCATTTCACCTTTTTGGAAACAAGAAAATCACTTGTACACTTGAGTTTTTCCCATCCGCTGTCCTTGTAAGCTGTGTGCAACATCACAACCGTTTCTGCAGCATTTTTCCCAAGCAGGAAACAAAATTTCACAGCTGCACGCTGTTCTCTTAAATTGGCCAACACAAAAAAACAAGGTTTGAGTGAAACTGCTTTTACGAAAAATTCACCGTGACCAGAGAGAACCTTCCCAGATGATGCCACCGGGTGCACTAACTCAGAATGAGTTGCCTGATGCTCCCCTCATGGGGGAAAATTGTGTGCTACGAAAACTCTGCCCAGCTGAGCTTTTGTCCAGTTTTCTGGGGTACCCACTCATACATCCGTGTTCGTCTCCTTAAGGTACTTTCAGAGACAAAGTCCAATCACAATGGTGACTCTAACGGGATCTGTTGGGCTAGGTAAATTCGAGGCAGAGATCTCAGATCAGTTTAGAGTGAATGTCTTTTTTGGATTCTAAAGGGATCATCTTGATAGATCTTGCTCAGAGAACATGGGATGATCACAAGACTTACAAGGAAAATATTTTAAGAAAACGGACTTGGCGAATAAACCGCCAGGGAAATTGCGTTGAGGAATTTCCCCCATAGCTTCATTTGTACCTGCTTATCCCTAAGTAGCAAGGCATGTTTGGGGAATCTGCCCCATCCACCCTGCAGCCCCTGTGCAGGCCTCTTTCTGTTCTCCAAACTCAAAGAATATTGATTGTTATTCCGGAGAACTGTGCATCAAAGAGCTCAGGAATCTTCAGGAGAAGACCAGAGAGAAGGCCACACTGCCTTCAACAGCGTGTAGCCCTAGAGGAAGGCTGTATTGAGAAATAAGAGTATCACGTTTTGATATGTTTGTTCCTTGAATGTTTTATAAAGTTATAATTGACTCAACGTCGTTGAGTATGGTTTTAAGTCAATGCCTTTGACTTAGCCCTCCATCCTATGGTTCAGGGCAAGTTTGGCCTCAGAACGCTTAGAATGGTAAACCTAGTTTGCTGTTCAGCATGACCGCCAGGGCTAGGAACCCCTGACTCCTTCAACCCCCGCACCCCCTCCTCCTGGGCTGCTCTCTTCTGTAGGTCGCGAAGGGCTGAAGAACTGAAGGAATTTCAACATGGCCACAGAGATGAAGGCCCCATCATCTGTGCCCTGGCTTTCTCGTTTGTTCCCTGGGCAGGGACCACGCCTTCCCTCTCCCTCTTGCTCAGTCCTTTTATCGACTCACGACTGCTCTCCAGTATTTCAGTTGGGTTCTTTCCTAATGTATTTAATCCTGCTCCCCAGTTCAAGTGCAAATTGCCTCCAGGAGATCTCTTGTTTACCCTCTGCCTTTCCGTTCTTTTCCGCCTTCTTAGCTAATCTTCCTCCAGTTTCTCCGTCTCTCCCGTACCAAACGCTCAAGTGCCATATCCAGGAATCTGCCTTATTCAGGTGCCTCACATGCTGTAGAGTATAAACATGATGGGTGTGTGTGTTATTTTTTTTATTATTGCTACCAGTTGCTCTGTGCTTAGTCTCCTTTTCTTGAATATAAGTGAGATTTTTTGGCCACTCTTCTGGGTTTCCTGTCATATTTTGGTTATTAAAATGTATCCCAACCTGTACTCTGACTCAAATATATCTTTCTATCCATCCAGACTTCTTAAAATTCAAGGAGGTTGGGTGGAAAGGAGGCAGAGCCTGCGTTTTCCACACTATAGAACCCCTAGGGAGCACTGATTGCTAGCGTGGTTGGTTGCTGACTAAAGGGGTGGAGGTTTGGGTGTCCCCAGAGAAAGCCGTGGGCCAGCAATCGACTCGTGAAAACGCAGCCACTGAGAGGCTGAGGAGCACAGTTCTCCTCTGACACGCGTGGAATCAATGGCCGTGAACCTGAGTTGACTTTATGGTCACGTTTTCTAGGGGTCAAGTACTGGTACTCCCTGATGCTCTAATGCCCCTTCTTTGAAAACCGACCCCACTGACTTAACCTGTGTCTTTGAGCAGTGAGCAAGCTTCGGCCGCTTCTCCAGGTTGATGAAGCAGAGCTCTGCCACCAAGCCCGGCAGCCACACTGCTCTTCCCAATCTGTGGCACCACCGGATGCCTTCACTTCTCAGAGCCTTTCTGCGGTCACGTGTTGACCCCCAGTTTAGTTCCAGGACATGGTCCCAAGGTCAGGCAGCCAGTTATTTGAGAAACCAAAATTGAAGTAAAATCTTCACATTCTAACTATCCTATTATCTCCGCTCTCTACCGTGGCTCCCCATCTCTGTACATCTGTGTAGAGGGGCAGCACAAAGCGAAGACAAGATGGATTGCTACCACCATGGACTCAAGCGTCATGTGAGGATGGCACAGGATCAGCGGGGTGTTGGTCTGTTGAGCACAGGGTCGCTACGGGGTGGAACTGACGCAATGACATCTAGCAAAAGCAGCAGCCAGTGCATTTGCATTCCTACCATGAGAAAAAAAAATGTGTGAGTTAGTCATAAAGTAGTGCTACACACTCATAGAAAGCTTTATTAAGCAAAACTATCAACGGGCGACGCAACTATCTCTTGACATATCCTCCCTCTAGCTGAATACCCTTCTGAATGAAGGTGGTGTTTCCATCTCTCTAGCTCCAGCTTTCCCCAAAGAATTCTGTGCTCTCCAGTGTATTCCACATCAAAACAGTAGCTTTGGCTTCCGTGGGGGAGTTACATCATGGCCCATGTTCACTGTTCTTTGAGTCTGAGGAACAAAAAGAAAGACAAAAGAGGCAAGATCAAGGCTATAGGTCCAATGGGGGGTGAAGTTTCTCAGCTAGATTCTCTGAGGACAGCCCTGCGGCCCCCGGAGAATGAGCACACACATTGTTGTGATGGGGGCAACAATCCACACACACCTGCCCTGACCTTGTTCTAATCAGTGAAGTTTTCAGTTTTACTAAAATCTTTTTCACATAAGCCCCCACGATTGTCCTTGTGTCTTTTGAGAAAGACTCTCAAGGTTACACTTTGGAATCTCCACTCCCAACCACAGGCCCCCAAATAGTTTCCATTACTTCTGAGTTGATCTCTCTGCCTTGAATTTAACCGGCCCAACAGATGCCCTCTGAAGCCATTGTTCTGATTGGGCCTCTTCTTTTAAGGCAATCTAGTGAGACCAAGACAGTGCATTCCTGCGAGAACTTGTTGGCAGCTCACAGTGACATGTTTGAGTGTGTTTGTAAGAAACCTCCTGTTGGAACGGAACCCTCCTTGTATTATTTTTTTATTGACCCTAGGAGCCCTGGTGGCATAGTGATTACGAATGGAGGTGCGGTCCACATAGTCAGCAGTTCAAAACCACCCGGAGCCCTGCAGGAGAAAGACTAGGCTTTCTACTCCCCTAAATAGTTACAGCCTCAGAAATCCACAGGGGTCCTTATGAGTCAGCCTTGACTCAATAGCAGTGAGTTTGGTTTGATTTGGAGTAATTGCTCGCGGAATGGGAGGAGGATCTGAAACACTTGCTGATAAAGATCATGGATTACAATGAAATGTTAAGAAAACAAAAACAAAATCCTCAGAACTGGACCAATAGGTTCATCATGATAAGAGAAAATATTGAGGTTAGTAATGATTTCCTCGTGCTTGGATCCATAATCGGTGCTCATGGAAGCACCCATTAAAAATGCTGCACAAGAGCTCTTTAGAGTATTGAAAAGCAATGATGTTATTCTGAGGGTACAGTTGTGCCTGACTCATGATATTTTCATTTGCTTCATATGCAGTCAAGGATAACGATATGAGCTCAAAACCGAAACAGGACTCATTTAGTACCGAGGACAGTGTGGTGCCAGGGCGGAGGGCTAATTAAGGACAAAGCAAGCCAAACCTTCCCCTGTAATGTTATATATAGGCTGCGATTAAAAAGATATATTGTTGTTAAACAAGTGGAAAGTAAGAGAGAAAACCTTTATTGTTTAGACATATATAAGTCCTTGGGTACAAAAGAGCAAGCTATTTTAGAAGACATACATGTATGATCCATATAGTGGTTGGAGAGCCATGAAGTAAATTATGCAAACCTTATAAGCTACATTAAGGATTTTGCCCTAACAAAAAAAGGTCCAGGAAGTCATTTACTCTAAATCTCAAGGGAGGAATGGTTTCAGAATTTCAATTGTGAACACCCAGCTTGCAGAAGGCTGCGGATGGCAGTGGAAACCCAAACAAAATCCATTTGCAGGCTTCCCACATGGATGAAGCCTCTGGTGAACCTTCTCTGCTCATAGTCCAGGGATATGGACACAGAGATCAGTGTAAAGTGAATTGTGGCAGGTATAATTAGATTAAAATGTAATACCTTAAAACAAAAGAATAAGGAAGACTAGTGTTACAGCTCTTTTAGAATTTGTCTAGCAGGTTTTCTGCGTTTTTTTTTCCCAGATCCCCTCCCCCTGTCGCCCCCTCCTACACACAAGAATATGGAAGACTGAAGGAAAATCAATATATTTGCACTGCGGTGCTGGTGAAGAATATTGTCAGTACCACAGACAGGCAAAAAACAAACAGATCTGTCTTGGTAGAAGTATAGGCAGATGCTCCTTAGAGGCTAGAATGACGAAGCTATGTCTCACATACTTTGGACATGGTATCAGGAGAGACCAGTCCCTGGAGAAGACTTTATGTTTGGTCAAGTGGAGGGGCAATGAAAGGGAAAGGTCCTTGTGAGGATGGCACAGGACCGGTGGTGACTGGTTCTGTTACACATTGTCGCGTCGACTCAGAACTGACTCAATGACATCTGAAAACAAGCATGCTTTATCGCTCCAGTTGCAGGGCGGTAGGAATACTTGAAGCCTGCTCGATCAGGATTATTATGCCATGGCCAGAAAAGAAAAAAGATGCAAAAGACCAAATTTGTGACACCATTTTGGGGAAAACATTAACACCTTTAATATAACCTTCTCCCTTTAAAAATATTATTATAGGTCTCTATTCTTTTCTTTCTGGTGGCATCCATTAGTCTGGATTTCTCCCCAGAGAAACCAGGTGTTCACCTTGTAACTTGCTCCCCATTTTATGTGCTAACCCTCTAGTTCATTGTCGTCCAGCCTCCCCTACGCAGCCCTTCATGTGCACATGTATTCTCTGAGCTTGTCTCCTGCACGAGGGAGCTGGATCAGAGCCTGGAAAGGTTATGCTGCCTACATTCTTCCCTTGAAGTTGCTTTGGGGAAGGAGCCAGTCTGGAACTCACACCAGAGCGGTCATGTCCCATAGTTACCGTGTAATTCATGGTCATTAAATTGCTCCCTTTGAAGTATAAGAAAAACCAGAGCAACTTTTATGGCCCTTTAACCCACAGCATTATAGTACACATGAATTAAAGTTAAGTGTGTTACGAACTCTCCCAGGTACTGGGGCTGGCATAATTCCATCTTCACTTGTGTCCTTATTAAATGGTTGGCTTTCAAGTGAACATTGGGGTGGGGGAGGGAGATGTCAAAATGCTAGAGGACTTTTCTTATCTCTTTGCTTTATTTATTTTTAAGAATCTAAGGCGAGATGGTTTATGAGAGCTGTACAATGAAGCATTATGATTTCTCTGCTGGGCTTCTTTGAGAAAGGGTAACTAGCTATGTACTGGCTGCTGTCATCCAGTCACTGGGTGACCCTAGGACAGACTGGAGCCACAGCCTAGGGCTTCCATGTCGGTGACTCGTACAGAGGCAGGCTCCCAGTTCTTTCTTCTGGGGAGTGCTGGTTGGTTCCAACGGCTAACCTGAGGGTCCACCATTGAGTGCTTCACCATGATGCCACCTGGGTTCCTAAAAAAATATACTTGATGAACTGCTAACCACAAGATTGGCGGTTCAGAGCACCAGCCCCACTGCAGCAGAAAGATGGGGCGCTCTGCTCCTATAAAGATTTATAGTTTCAGAAACCCACTTTGCCCCATGGTGCTGCTCCAAGTCAGAATCAACCTGATGGCAGCACGTACTTTCTAAATGGTCATTCCATCTCCTAATCATCTCAGGACGCCACTATGACCATTTCCCTTTTACAAACATGAATTCTGAGGCAGACTTCCAAACTGAAAACCAAACTCAGGGCCCTTGAGTTAATCCCGACTCATAGCAACCAAAATAAACAGAGTAGAATTACCCGTGTCAATTTCCCAGACTGTAAGTCTTTATGGGAGGAGAACGCCTCATCTTTCTCCGGTGGAACATCTGGTGGTTTCGAACTGCTGCCCTTGTGGTTAGCAGTCCAGTGTGTAACCCCCTGTGCAACCCAGGCCTCTTGAGGCAAACTTACAGAACTTCTATGCTAAGCCCAAGGTCACTTAGTAAGTCACAGGGACTGAATTCTAACTGAGAGCTACATGAAGCCATTTGCTTTTGCCTTTGCCTTATGCTGCCTCTCAAAACTCGTACCTGATGTCTCAGGAGAAAAAATAGTAACGCTACTGGAGTACAATGTCCCAGACCATAATATTCTTCCTATAATAGTCTGTAGTATAAGAAATCACTGAGATTTATATTGTTTTAACAGTTTTAAGGGAATTTCCCTGCAAGATTGGGTAACTAAAAACTGCAAAAAGTGATATATTAATTTCTAATACTTATTACATGTGGGATGTTTATCTTATGCATATATATTAAACCGTGTTTATGACATTGATCTCTATATCACAATGTAGATATATATGTCTCTGAAGCTAGTTTTAAGAGATCCTTATATATTACTGGCAAAATAGGAAAGGTGGTTTGATATTGCTAGAAAGGGTACATGTCTTAAATAGCACTGACTTTTTCATTAAGAATTTATTTGATAACCAATCTAAAGTGTTTCTGAGGGGGAGGGGTCTTTCAGAATATAGAATGTAAAGTTAAACTTCACTTGCCCTGAGAAGAAGTAACCTGCATGACATAATTTACAATTTTTCATTTACCCATATTCCTTAGTAATACATGTGTCATTTGTATTTATGACCAACAATCTTTAGAATACGGACATACGACTCCTGGACAGTTTTAGTTAGGTCTCGGCAAGTCCCACCACCCCACTAGGTGGCACTGTGGTAGCATGGATATGCCTGATGCCCCACTAGGTGTGTGAATCTTTGAGAACCGTATTTCTCAATGTTGCGTTCCAGTGGGATACTCATGAGTATAAATCAGAGCTCCCCAATATAAAAGAACTCTTCATGGTTCCCGTCTGCTTCCAGTTCGTCTGTGTTTCCCAATCCGCACTTGGTGTTTCTTCTCACCTTGACCACTTTTCTTCTCTCTCTCCTAGCGTATCTCTTCCTAAGGCTTGCCATGGGTACCTTTAACCTGCCTCTTCTCTCCCTTACCCTTCAGGTCTCTCTTTTAAATGGGCATAGAAAACACTTAGAGAGGGGCCATGGCCAATGAGAAGGTGCTGTCTAAGTCACACAGTGTGACCAGCGGAGGAGCACTGCTGCCCTGTTGGCACCGGAGTCTTTCCTCACACCTGGTCTGGTCCCCGCAGTGGCTTCAGCTCGCTTGCTGCTCTCCCCTATAATGGATCCAGTGCTGCTTCAGAAGAGGAAGGTTTGCTGCCAGCAGAATCGGGTTATAGACTGAGGGAGGTCTACAAAGTATCTGTTATTTCCATGGTGGTCTTCCAGAGTCAGCTGGAAGGCAAGCAGGGCTCCTACTCTCTATCCCTCATTTGAAAAACAAGGAAAATCCAGAGAATCCCAGCTCTCCCTCCAGTTCAAGGCTCTGTTCTGAAATCCCTCCAGCTCCTAAGAGAGACGGTTCATATTCAGAGGAATGAAGGAACATCTGTATTGTAGGACCTGCAATTCTGAAGATTAACAGGTCCAGGAAGTGACTTCTGTTTGACTTCTCATTTATAACTCCAAGAAGGATCCTGAGAAACATGGAAAATATTTTCAATGTCCCTCTTAAAGCCATTATTATATGGGTTTAGTGTCATTTCCATCTTCAAACCACAGTTCTGTAAAGAGAGGGATTGCATCATGGGGATAGCCTTCTTACTTGATTTCGGCTAGAGTGGCTAATGGGAAAGCACCTGTTTCCTAAACCCCTCTTATCCCTTAGTTTGTAGAACGAAGTGAGACACTGTCTCTGATCATCCTCAGGGCAAAAAGAAATGTTCATGACTTAAAAAAAAATCATTTTATTGGGGGCTCATACAATTCTTATCACAATCCATACATACATCCATTGTTTCAAGCACATTTGTACATTTGTTGCCATCATCATTCTCAAAACATTTGCCTTCTACTTGAGCCCTTGGTATCAGCTCCTCATTTTCCCCTCCCTCCCCACTCCCTATTCCCTCATGAACCCTTCATAATTCATAAATTGTTATTATTTTGTCATATCTTACACTGTCCAACATCTCCCCTCATCCCCTTCTCTATTGTCCATCTCCCCTCATCCCCTTCTCTATTGTCCATCTGCCAGGGAGGAGGTTATATGTAGATTCTTGTAATCGGTTCCCCCTTTCTACCCTACATTCCCTCCACCCTCCAAGCATCGCCACTCTCATCACTGGTCCTGAAGGAGTCATCTGTCCTGGATTCCCTGTGTTTCCAGTTGCTCTCTGTACCAATTATACATCCTCTGGTCTAACCATATTTGTAAGGTAGAATTGGGATCATGATAGTGGGGGGAGGAAGAACTAGAGGAAAGTTATATGTTTCATCGTTGCTACTCTGCACCCTGACTGGCTCATCTCCTCCTCACAACCCTTTAAGGGGGTGTCCAGTTGCCTACCGATGGGCTTTGAGTCTCTTCACTCTGCACTCACCCTCGTTTACAATGAGATGATTATTTTTGTTCTTTGATGCCTGATACCTGGTACCTTCGACACCTCGTGATCACACAGACTGGTGTGCTTCTTCCATGTGGGCTTTGTTGCTTCTGAGCTAGATGGCCACTTGTTTATCTTCAAGCCTTTAAGACCCCAGACCAGGGGTCCTCAAACTTTTGAAAAAGAGAGCCAGTTCACTGTCCCTGAGCCCCATTGGAGGGCCAGACTTTAGTTAAAAACAAAACAAAACTATGAACAAATTCCTATGCACACTGCACATATCTTATTTTGAAGTAAAAACTAAAATGGGGCAAAAACACCCGCCGGGCCGGATAAATGTCCTTGGCAAGCCGCATATGACCCATGGGCCATAGTTTGAGGACCCCTGCCCTAGATGCTATATCTTTTGATAGCCGGTCACCATCAGATTTCTTCACCACATTTGCTTATGGACATGTTTATCTTCAGTGATCATATTGGGAAGGTGGGCACCCACTGGTATGATTTTTTGTTCATTGATGCCTGATACCTGGTCCCTTCTGTACCTCGTGGTCACACAGGCTGGTTTGCTTCTTCCATGTGGGATTTGATGCTTCTCAGCTAGATGGTCACCTGTTTATCTGCAAGCCTTTAAGACCCCAGACGCTGTATCTTTTGATAGCTGGGCACCATCAGCTTTCTTCATCACATTTGCTTATGCACACATTTGTCTTCAGTGATCGTGTCAGGAAGGTGTGCATCACAGAATGCCAATTTAATAGAAAAACGTGTTCTTGCATTGAGTAAATACTTGAGTGGAGGTCCAATGTCCATCTGCTGCTTTAATACTAAACCTATAAATATATGCACATAGATCTATTTCCCCACCATCCTATATAAATATATTTACATATGTACATGCCTGTATTTAGACCTCTATAAATGCCCTGTGTTGCCTAGTTCTTTCCTCTATTTCCTTTTACATTCCTCTTGTCCCACTATCATGCTCAGCCTTCATTTCGGTTTCAGTAATTTCTCTCAGTTACATTGCCCTTGCTGAATCCCTACCATATCCTCCTTGCCATTAATTTCGGATCACTTGTTGCTCCCTCTCCTTGGGTTGGTCAGCACCACCTCCTTACCCCTGCCTCCTCCTCTCCCATATCTCCCACCCCCCTGAAACCATTGGTCCTGTTGTTTTCACCTCCAGACTGTTCATCCAGCCTACTTATCTAGATAGATCTGTAGAGATAATAATATGCACAAAAAATCAAGGCATAAAAAGACAGGCAACAAATGATAACACAACGATGACAACATAAAAGAAAACCAATGACCTATAAAAGAATAAATTAATTAAAAGGAAAAAAAGAAAAAAAATTTTAAAAGAAAGAAAATCCTGTAAATAGATCAAGGTCTGATTTTTGATCTCTAGGCGTGTCCTTCAGTCAGCTCCGATGGGATGCCACGCTCTGGCCCCAGAGTCTGTCCTTTGTACTCCCTCGGGGGCTCCCTGCTCTGCTTCCCCCATTGCTCTGCCGCACACCTTTAGTGGTTTGTCTCGGTGTCGCAGGGTCAGTGTGGGCCAGTCCCGACACTGAGTCTCCAGTGTTGTCCTCCATAGGGCTCTGGGCCAGCGAGGAATGGAGTGCATGACTTCCATACTCTGTAAAGGAGCCAGTGCTGACTCATAGCGACCCCATGTGCTTCAGAAACTGTAACTGTGGATGGAAGTAGAAAGCCCAGTCTTTCTCCAAATAATCTGCTAGTGGTTTTGAACTGCTGGCCATGGACATTGCATCCCAACTCGTAACCACTGCAGCACCAGGGCTCCTATAGGTAGACTGACATTGTTGGTGGGCAGATCTTCATGGACTTGCCTAGCAATTTTCCTCTCTTGTGGAATTTACCTTCTATTGAAATAAAGCTTCCTCTTTAGTCAGCAGCAGCATTTCTCATGTGTCATTTACTTCACACCCACAGATGACAAAGAATGGGGTTAAAGCGGAAATGAATAGGTTGGAAACGTTACTTGAAACAGGCCCGTGTCTTTCTACATGTCCTTGTGTCTGGTGACTTGATGGGCATCATTTGCTCGCCTTCTCTATCAGAAGTACAGGACCATGACCCTATTTCATAAGACGTGGTAAAGTAGTTGTTGTCAGCTGGTGGGGTTTCCCTTGCCATTTGACTCAAATGAAAATTTAAAACCCTCCAGACTCACTACCCTTAAGTCAACACTGACCTGTAGTGACCCTGGAGGACAGAGCGGACACCCCCCGTAAGGTTTCCACGTCTTTCTCCACCAGGACAAGTGCAGTCGTCTTTACTTAAGGCCCCCGCATATCGGACTGATGTAGTCTGTTGCTTCAAAGCAAGGTGATTTTTTTTCCTTCTTTTAACGCTGTAAGTATTTTAAATTGAGATATAGATGAACAAACACTCATTGATACTTTATGTTGCTAGACATGTTCTCTACCTTCCCCAACAAGATGAATAACCAGTAATCAATGGGAGGCTTTGTCTGCCTTGGATTTGCATTTCCTGTTATCTTGATTAATGAATACTACAGAAATGAAAGTCCTTAGTAACTATCTTGGCCACACCTGTGACACCCACCCACCATTTAAATATGTATATGGTGGTGGTAGTGATAGGGAAGACACCAAGGAGTTAAAGCTCCCAGTTGAGTACAAGGAAGCTGTTAGGGACCCAGAGAAATTTCCTGTTGCCTTCAGTTGTGGGGCATGGCTGGGGCGCTGGGACCTTCCAGAGAGAAATCGAAGATGAGAGTTCTTGCTAAGAGGGAAGGGAAAGAAGTTAAACCTCATCTCTATATCCAGTTTCCTGTGTTCTTCAATATTCCTTTTTTCTTTGAAACTTCGCATTTCTGTTCTTTTTTTTTTTGCCCCCTCTCTTCTGGAAATGAGAAGGCCCGGCACTTATCAGTGTCTTGCCTATGTCATGATCAGGCTAGCTGGAGGGTAAGAAACAGGGTGGATCAGAAGCAATGACGTGGCCCTTGGTGTATCTTTGTCTACAGCCTGGCAGGCGCAATGCATCCATTGGAAAAATAAGCTCCAAGATTTATATAGTTGATCCCTATCAAGGATTTCTTTCTATTCTGAGGCGTGAGGCAAGAAAAATGTAGTCAGGCAGCCATTATTGAGTGTCACCTAAGAGTCACGAATGATCACACCTTATCTCATTAACTTTCATTAGCAGCCTTGCGGTGCAAGTATAATGATTCCCGTTGTGTAACAGAAAAACTAGGACACTAAACATAAAGTGAACCAGCCAGCTGTTGCCCAGTGTCTAGCTTATACTTGATAAATGGTTGCTAACTGCAGAAATAAGTGATCCAACTCACATTTAAAATGAGATTGTATAGCCTCAAGTTCACTGGTTTTTTTTCTACTTTATTGTTTGTCTTTCTGGAAGGGACTTGGGTGAGCCTAAAAGATCAGGAGTATTATCTGCTAACAATTAATATTTGATTCTGGCATCAGAGTGATGCGCTAGTTTCATTATTTTTGCATTTGTTATTAGCCTAAAATTATACATGCATCCTTATGCTTAGCCTGGGAGAAAGAAGGGGCTTTCTATTCTCATAAAAATCAGAGTCTTGGAAACCACAGAAGCAGCTCTGTCCTGTCGACTCACTGTGAGTCGACTCGATGGCAGTGAGTTTGGTCTTGTCTGGTCCTTGGCCCTGGTGGTGTGGTGGCTTATGGTATTGAGCCTCCAACTGAAAGGTCAGTGGCTTCGAGCGCCCCAGCTGCTCTGTGAGAGAAAGGTGAGGTTGTCTGATCCTGTAAGTTTCCAAATCTCAGGAGGGCAGTTCCACTCTGTCTTGTAGTGTCACCATGAGTCAGAATTGACTCAACGGCTGCAATTTTTCCTCTCCTCCTCCTCCTCCTCCTTCTTTTCTTTGCTCAACCTTACATCCTTTATATTGGGAGTAACTTACTTATTAAAAGTGACCCTGGTTCTAGACTTCTTGGGTTTAAATCCAAGCTCTTCTATTTATTAGCTGTATGAGGTTGGGCAAGGTACATAATCTCTGGGTTCCTCAGAAGCACTAAAATGTGCCTAACAATAGACTGTCTGTTAGAGGGTGACTGAGCATTCTAAGAGATAATACATACACACCACTTAAACTCCTGGTATAGAGTGTACGAGTATCTACTGAGCATATACACTTTACACCTCGTGTCGTGGTACAAAGTGGGTACTATAAATAGAATGAGCACCCCCTGCCATGCCATCAGCTCCAGCTCATGGTGCTTTCCTATAGGGTGTCTGAGACTGTAAAGCTTTACGGGAACAGGCAGCGTCATCTGCCTCCCACGGAGGCACTGGCAGGTTTGAGTTGTCGATCTGGCTGTTAGCAGGCCTGTTCCTAATCCCCAGCACCACTCAGGCTCCTTGTAGTGAACACGGCACAATGAATATTATTGCTTTCTACTTTGGGAAATTACACTCAGGTCAACGGAGTGTGTCTTTTTCATCTGCTACTCTCTGAAGAGAAATACAGTAATTCAAGAAGATGAAGAAAATATGTAATAAAAATTAAAAGACACAAGCTGTGTTGTCGGCAGAAGTCCCTGATTAGGTCCTTGACTTAAATTCTGGATTCCACAAAAACCACGCCCTGGGAGCTTGGAAAACCAAGCGTCCTAGTAAAGTTCCCCTCCAGGGATCTCCACGGCCTCCCCAGAGGTGTAAGAGATGGGTGGGATGTCACCCCCTGGGGGCTGCTAACCAGAAGACAGCTCCTGTCTGCACTCCCATCTGCTGAAACCCAGGGAGCCGCGTCTGAGAGGAGCCAGGCCATGACTGTACCTTTTGGAATTCACTTGCTCCCAGGTGTTGGCAGCCCTGGCCCAGGCCCGGCTCGGGCCCACACCCACATTTCCCTGGAGGAATGCCACGCTTTGGATTTCCTTGTCTACAGACATTGTTATTGTCAGACCCTTCCGCGGGACACAGAACCAGGCTGGCTTGTCTGTGCCTTGTCTAGTGCCTACACATGACCTCTCCTCTGAGCATGCCAGTTGCTCTCTCTTCAGGGGACTGTGGCCATAGAAGCACGGTTGGTAGTGGCTCCTCCCTCCCCAGTAACCCTGCACACCCTCCTGAAGGTCTTCTCTCTTTCCCTTTGTACTTCTCTCCCTCCTGTGCTGACAGCGGCCTGGAATGGCTTCTTGTCTCCCAGGCGCTGTGGCAGGCCCTTGCCTGGGCCACATCGGTGGCACTGCAGAGGGACCCTAGAAAGCCCCTTTCTGCATGCAGCCTTCCCTGCCCCACCCGGACCCATCCAAGCCAAAGTCTTGGTGTTCTCAGCGAAAACAAAGCCGGCTTGGCAGATTCACAGCTGAGATGCAATGAGATCATGTGAGGTGACCACATGCTAACCGCAAGGGTGAATCGTTGGGCACGCTATCTCTCCAAGTGTCTTGAGGAGCTAGAGGGTCCATTCTGTGTCTCCATCTTTTAGTGAACTCATTGTAGAAGCCCAAAAACCACCATCCCCCTCCACTCCCAAGTGAGGGGTGGGCACTGGGGCTGTCACAGTGGGGGTGGCTTTCCAGAGCCCTCCCCATTGCCTCAGAGGCTCAGGAGCTCTGAGAGGCCTGTCAACAAACCAGTCTTTCTTCTTCTGTTCCTCTTGCTTTTTCTGTGTATAATGGGACTCTTCATATTTGGCATCATGGAATAAATTTATTAATATGGTGCCAGTTTTTGTCATTTCCTCAGATAGAGCCTATGCCGCAAACTGAGTTCTGAAGCCCTGATTGAGCCAGAGCAGGCCGTGGACAGCTTCCCCGGAACCAGGGGCTCAGCACACTGCATCAGCCTATGCAGCCCCTGCCCATTCCTACATCAGAACTCTCCTGGAACAAAGGTCCTGCCCGAGTTTCAGAATCTGTGGGCAGATTCCTCAATAGTAAGCCCAGAGCCATCTTGCCAAAGACAGGCAGGAGTTGAAGGAAGGTTACACATGGGCCTTTATACTGAGATCCTTTCTTACCCACCCTGCCACTCTCCCACAGGCACTGAGTGTACTGTGTCCCTGGGTGTGTCCCTGGGTTGGATAGTGACCCACAAAAACCAAATTCTCAAGGGTTCATGAGGGAGGGGGGAAAGGGAAGGGAGGGGGAAAATGAGGAGCTGATATTAAGGGTTCAAGTAGAAAGCAAATGTTTTGAGAATGATGAGGGCAACAAATGTACAAACGTGCTTGAAACAATGGATGGATGGATAGATTATGATAAGAGTTGCACAAGCCCCAATAAAATGATTAAAAAAAACAACAACCCCCAAACCAGCCAACCTTTGTTCTGCATGCATAACTTGATTTGTCTGTTGCCCTTGAAAATGAGGCTGGGCTGTAGTCGTGCTAACTTCAAGTTCAGCAGCTCAAAACCACCGGTTGCTCCTCAGGGCTTTCTACTCCCGTAAACAGTTGCAGTCCCAGAACCTCATAGGGGCAGTTCTACCCTGTCCGATAGGTTCCTATGAGTCGGCATCGACTTGATAACAGTGAGATTTTTGTTTCTCCGACTATAGAAGTCTGTCCTCAGTCCACATGTATCAGATGTTCACTGAATTCCTACTTTATGCCTAGTGCTCTTCGAGGATCTGGGGATGCATCCAGTAACTAGAGAGACAATGCTCCTGACCTTGTGGTTCTCGATTCTTTTCTCAAGTGGTTAGGTCACAGGGCTAACAGGAGCACCCATGCCATGCTGCCTGCCCTATGAAAGCCCGCTAGCACTGCACATGACACCTCGAATCCTAGCCAAGTAATTGACAAGCGTGTGCCTTGGGAAATGGTAAGCTGCTCTAGACAGTTTGTCACCAATTGGCCAACAGGCTGTATTTGCACATCTTCTATGTGCTTAGCAGCCCAGATAATAATTTCAGAATGTGCGCTCCACTCATGTTCTTTTGGGGCGAACAGCACAATATGTGAGCTCTTTTTAATCAGCAAAGATGGCTTGCATGTCCACATTTGTAAAGCCAAACAAGGAAATGCATTGAATATTCATTACATGGAACATTGTTAACTGACAAGCAGATGCTAGGTATTAAGGAAATTAGACATTGTAGTGCGTAGGACTCCGTCCAGAAGCTCAGTGTGTAAGAAATAACACTTTAAATGGTTTTCTGTGAAGCAGCCCTGTTTCTGGCTCTGACCCCTCTTTCTACTGGCGTGTGAGATCAGTTGTCCCGGTGGATGCAGAGTTTGGATGTAGTGGCTGTTACACTAGTCCAGGGAGCTTCTGCCATTCAGTGCTTCTTCTCAGGTTGTTCTGCTGCTCGGGCGGACCCACCTCTGGTGTTTCACACTAACATTTAGTCATGAACATTAGAAATACCTGGGGAAATGATGTATTTTGTTTTATTGATTCAAATTTTAATATACTCACTGTCACAGAGTTGATTCTGACTCAGTGGAATAGACTAGAGCTACTCTGTAGGGTTTCTGACGGTCAGTCTTCATGGGAGCAGATGGCTTTTCTTTCTCCTAAGGAGCAGCTGGTGGATTTGAACTGATGAGCTTGGGTTTGAAGCCCAACACTAGCCATATGCCTATTTTTATATATTTACTAAATTACAAGTGTTCTTTGAAAGTTACCTTTTACTTATGTGTTTTCTCTCCCTCTGACTCTCTCCGTACTACCTCGTATTGTGATATGTGTTTGAGTGAATAATAGCAAGGGGATATGATGGAAGAATTTAATAACAAGAGTTAGGCTGAGTTCACGAAAGGTCACTGCATGGCTAGAAGCTTTCTCCTTTCAGAAATGAGGCAAAAGGACCATGTTAGCAGATAATTTGCACCCCAAATATGGAAGATGAGCAGGGCAGTAAGGAAGAAGCTAGAAGCCTTAGGCTGGGATACCCTGGGTCCATGAGGCATCAGGACAAAGGGCTTATTCTAGAGAAATGTGCAGAGAGCAGTCCTTTAAGTTGAGATGGCTGACCTTGAGACATTCAGTCTTGTCACATCTCCTCTCATCAGCCAACACTGCCACAGCAGTAACAATCAGAAACCACCCGACAACTGCCAACAGCCATTTCTTGCTATGTCATTTTACCCCAACGGCCCGGTTCTCTCTCAGTTGACTTCGCGGCTTTCAATTTGTTGGGCCAGACCTTGACTCTTGAAACACACAGGACCATCTGGGGAAAGGTGTAAATAATGGTAATCACAGAGTGGGAGCTAAAGTATAGGCTATGAAACACTTAATAGTGTGGGCAGGTTTTCCCTGGGTTTAGGAATGGACTACAATTTCCACTTTTAAATTGCTACTTATGTAACGCGGGATATAAAAGCATCAGGGAAACGATTCTAGCACCCCCTCCCCACCCCAAAGCCCCTTTAGAAAGAAAAAAGTGGTAAGACTAAGTTGAGAGAAAGATGAGGGACCAACCAGAATAGCCGAGTCCCTTTGGATTGCTTACTCTGCCCTAGAACTAAACAATTTTCTAAGACTCTAAAGTGGATAGATATGTACGTGGGGATTTCCGTCTGAGTCACACTCAAATGGAATGTCAGATACTGCCATTTATTGTCTATATTTGAAACCCATTTTTCAAAGGGGGGGCTCCTTCTTTCAAATTTTAATGCTGATAAGTTGAACATTGAATAAAGAGGACCACAGAAGAATCGATGCGCTTGAATTGAGGGTGCTGGTAAAGAGTATTGAAAGTACCATGGACTGCCAAAAGAATAGACAAATCTGTCTCAGAATAAGTTTAGCTAGAACGTTTCTTTGAAGTGAGGATAATGAGACTTCTTCTCAAATACTCTAGACATGCTGTCAGGAAAGACCAGTCCCTGGAGAAGGACATCATGTTTGGTAAAGTAGAGAGGCAGCAACAAAGAGAAAGAGTTTTAACAGGATGGATTGATGTAGTGCAACCATGGGCCCAAACATGTTTTGTTCTATTGGACATAGATAGGGTCACTGAGAGTCAGATACCAGTTGATGGCACAACAACAGTGAGTATATAAGTACTTTATTTACTTGCATCATTTCTATATTCTGTGATAGAGACAAAGGAGCTCGGCTTGTGCAATGGATTCAGCATTGGGCTGTTAACCACAAGGTCAACTTTTCAAACCTCCTAGAGAAACTAGGGAGAAAAATGAGATGTCTGCTCCTCAAAGATTTACTGTCTTGGAAAAACCTAAGGTATAGCCCTACTTTGTCCTCTGGGGTCGCTATGAGTTCGAATGGACTCAGTGGCCGTGGGTTTGGTTTGAGTTTTCTGTTAGAGCCCAAGAAGAGGATGGATTCCAGTAATCATGTCGTTTCAAAACCCAGTTTCTTCTTACAAGTCATAAAGTGATGAGCCCCGATGGACTAGTGGGTACAAATCGGGTGCTAACCTCCAGCTCAGTTCTTCAACCCCCTCGCCACTCCAAGAGAGCAAGAGAAGATCTTCTGCCCTCGGAAAGATTTACAGCCTCAGAATCCCTTCCCGCAGGGGCAGTTCTATTCTAGCCCGTAAGGCTGCTGTGAGTTAAAATCCACTGGGTGGCAGTGAGTGAGTGACAGAGCTTGGACAAGTAGAGGAACCTCTCTGTGCTCAGGTCTCCTCGGTTTTCAAATAGGGTGAACATGGAATCCATCTCCCAGCGCTGTAGTGAAGAGTGAACTAGTTAGAAAGGGTGCAGTGATGAGAACAACGTTGAGCATCTGGTTATTGTTCTTATTTTTAGGTTTCATCAGGTCAGCTCCAACTCATCATGTTGTTGTACAACAAACAGAACAAAGCACTGCTCAGTTCTTTGCCATCCTCAAATCATTGTTATGTTTGAACCCATTGTAACCACTGTGTCAGTTCATCTTGAGAGTCTTGGTATTTTTCACTCATCCTTGACTTTAGCAAGCATGTCTTTTACCTGTGACTAGTCTTTCCTGATAACATGTTCAAGGTCTATGTTCCCTTCCAAATAACAGTCTGGCTGTACTTCCTATAAGACAGTGGTTCTCAACCTTCCTAGAGCCATGACCCTTTCATATAGTTCCTCATGTTGTGGTGACCCCCCCAACCATAACATTATTTTCATTGCTACCCATAACTGTCATTTTGCTACTGTTATGAATTGGGTGACCCTTATGAAAAGGTCATTCAATCCCAAAGGGGTTACGACCCACAGTTTTAGAACCACTGCTCTAAGATGAATCGGTTCATTCCTTTGGACTTGCTTGGTGCTTTCAATAAGCTTCACCAACACCATTAATTCAAATGCACCAATTCTTTGGTGTTTCTTATTAATTGTTGTGCTTTCACTTGGAAATGAGGTGATTGAAAGTACCATGGCTTGGGTCGAGTGCATGTTCATCTTCAAAGCAACATTTTTGTTCCTTTACACTTTAAATAGATCTTGTGTGACCAATATGTCCAGTGGAATATATCTTTTGATTTCTTGACTACCACTTTGATGAGCATTGAATGTAGATCCGATTAAAATGAGATCATTGACAACTACTCCACTTTTGCCATTTATTATGTCATGATGTTGCTTATTGGTCCGGTTGTGAGGAATGTTTGGGGTTTTTCCATCGAATTACAACCCATATGGAAGACTCTGTCCTTGTTCCTCGTCAGCAACTGCTTTCAACAAGTAGGGTTGTGTGATCGGCATCACCTTGTTGAGTGATTAATGCATCTTCTTTCACTTCTGATGCCAAGTTCTTCAGGCAGTTAAGTTTCTCAGACTCTTTGCTCAACCTACAGATTTAATAAGTCTAGTGAATGGGTGCAACCTGGACACACCTCCTTCCTGATTTGAAACCGCCATTACCCCTGGTTCGGTTCACACAGCAGTCTTTTGATCTGTGTGATAAGTTACCTATCGCACAATGAAATGTTCTGGAAATCCATTCTTCTTGATGATTGTCATAGATGGTTATGATATGCCTTTGCATAGTCAATGGAGAGCAGATCAAGTTGTTTGGTATTCTTCGCTCGCAGCCACGATGCAGCTGACTTCAGCAATGGTTTCCCTCATTCCATGGCATCTTCTGAATCTGGCTTGAATTCCTGGCAGCGCTCTATCAGTGTTCTGCTGTAGCTGTTTCATTAATTATCCTCAGCAAAATTTTACTTGAAAGTGATGTTAGTGAAATTGTTAGACCACCTCTACATTTTATTGGGTCATCTTTCTTCGGAATGGGCACAAACATGGATTTCTTTCAGGTAATTGTCTTCTAAATTTCCTGGGCATAGACTAGTAGTGCTTCCAGTGCAGCATGTTTTTTAAAATGGTCTTATTGGTAATATAATTCACATATCATACAACTTAATAGTTCAATCATATTAAGAAGAGTTGTGCCATCATCAACAATGAATTTCAGAACATTTTCTTCTCATACTCGTTGTTGGTTTTCTCCCCATTCCCCATCCCCTAACCTCCCTACTATGATCCTTGGTAATTATTAATCCAGTTACTGCCTTCATAGATTTACCACTCTTGCATCAGCTTTAAAAAATATCTCGGTTGGTATGTCATCAGTTCTTAGAGTTTTGAGATCTGCTAATGCCGTTAGTGCATCTTAGACTGCTTCCTGCAGTGCTATTGGTTCTTGATCATATGCTACCGCTTGAGATGAGTAAATGCTGACCAAATCTTTTTAGTACAGTGCCTCTGTGTATGTATACCGTCCATCTTCTTTTGTTGCTTCCACCCCATTCAATATTTTGCATACAGATTCCTTCAGTATTCTAACTTGAGCCTTGAATTTCAATTCACTAATGAGGAACCCTATTGGGGTAGTCGTTATGAGTTGGGCTATGATCCACAAGGCCTGCAGTTTGAAACCACCAGCCGCTCCTTGGGAGAAAGATGGGATTTTTCTACTCCCATAAACAGTTACAGTCTCAGAAAGGCACTCTAAGCAGTTCTGTCCTCCCGGGTTGCTGTGAGTCAGCATCTACTCAATGGCCGTGGGTGCATGAGTGAATGACTGCAACATTAATCTTCATATGTTGCATTTCATTTTTGATGAATACCAGTTTTCCTATATTCGTACTTCGTACATTCCATGTTCCAATTTTCACTGGATATTTGTAGCTGTTTCTTTTATTTTGGGTTGTATCCAATCAGTAAATAATGGGTCCTGAGGGTTTGCTCCATCCACATCTCTGTGGTTGACTCTAAGGAGGCAGTTATATTTTGAGAGCCTTTCTACCTACTATGATGTGTCTCCTCTTCAGCTTTTCAGTAGCTAATCCTTCAGAAGTAGACTGTCTATTTCTTCTTTCTAGACTCTCTTAGTCTGGAGGGCTTATTGAAATCTGTTCACCATGATTGAACCTGTGTTATAGCTTCCAGCATCACAGCAACAAGCAAAACACATATGACAAACTGACAGATGAGTGGGGTTGATATATCATCAATCACCAAACCAAAAATCTGCTGACATCACGTGGATTCTGATTTATAGCAACCCTTTATAGGGTATTCGAGGCTATAAAACTTTATGGGAGCGGATCGCTTCAAGTTTCTCCCAAGGACTGGATGGAGCATTTGAACCACGGACCTTGCTCCTAACAGTAAAATGTGTATTCAGTAGCACCACCAAGACACATGGTAAGTACTCGCATGTTAAGGAGCAAGAAAAGCAGTACTCCTGCAGTACTCCTGCTACCCAATGGTTTTAAACAAAGGGACTCCATTCGCCGAGCAATAGGAGTGAGATCTTGGCAGTTCATAAAAACAGAGAGTAACAGTTCCATGACTGCTCCAGACATCTGGACCACCATTCTAGTGCTGTTCTTGTTGTACTCTATGACTTTCCTTGTTGAAATGTTTTGACAAAACGTGATGTGATAGCCAGTATCCTAAGCATCCCCACCTCTTAATATTCATACCCTTGTGTCAACTCCTCCCACATATACCAGAATTGGTCTGTGTGTCTGGTCGAATGTGGCAAAAGTAATGGTGTGTTTTTTCCAGAATTAGGTTGTTTCGGTCTCTCGGCAGCTCACCCTTACTCTCGCTCTCTGGCCATTCTCTTAGGGATAAGCCGCCTACCTCTTTGTAGCAGGCCTGCAAGAAACGAAAGCCTTTTGCATACAGTCAGTGAGGACTGAGGTCTTCCAGCAGTCACACGAGTGAGGTCAGAAGCAAATCTTTCAGCCCTAGCTCAGCCCTGATTAGCTGTAGCCCTAGCTGTCAGCTTGTCTGCAACCTGGTGCAGCATCCTGAGCACGAACTGACGGGCGAAGCCACTCCCAGGTTCCTAACCCTCAGAAACCGTGAAATGCTTGTTGATTTAAACAGCTAATGTGTTGTTCATGAATAGATAACAGCTGTGACTTATCTCGCATAACTTGGAAGCTGCCATTCAAGTCCTAGTTCCATGTTAGCATTGCTCTTGCTCATAGAACGTGGAAACATCTTGGTGGAGGGAAATCCTCAGGAACCTTCACAGTGCCCTGGCACATGGAATTGGCTCTTTAAGTTAGTTGTTGAATTAACAGAGATGTGAATTTTATCCACACGAAGAAAAGGAAAACGGTAACCAAGGCATTTTGGTTATAACAGCTGTGAATTCCAATCTGTTGAAAGAATATGAGGAGAATGTTTGATATTTGCATCTGGGCAGTTACCGCAGGTTTCCTCGGTTTGAATTCTGGATGAATTATAATGTTCTCTGTTTTCTAACTTGACTTTGATGTGTAGCCATGCCTTATCATTATGCTTTCTGTCCAGCAGTTTCCTTTAAGCAGTACCTGTCACTAGGTCTGTCAGTTTGTCATACTGTGGTGGCTTGTGTGTTGCTGTGACGTGGGAAGCTGTGTCACTGGTATTTCAAGTACCAGCAAGGTCACCCAAGGTGAACAGGTTTCAACAGAGCTTCTAGACTAAGAAGAGCCTACAAAGAAGGAATAAGCTGTCTACGTCAGAGGATTTCGTTGCTGAAAACCGTCTTGATAGTAGTGGAGCATTGTCAGATATCGAAACCCGCGTGAATAGCTTCAGATCATTGTCAGATACAGTGCTAGAAGATGACGCCACGCACATTACGACTGAGGAAGGCCTGCCTTCTCAAAGTAGAGCCGACCATCAGGACACGGATGGAGTAAAGCCGTTGGCAGTAAAGCCTTTGGGGCTTTTATTTGCTCTGGGGCACAATTTAAAATGAGATGGAAGAACTTCAACCATCTATTAATAATTAGAACTTGGAGTGTATGAAGTGTGAATCTAGGAAAATTGGAAGCCATCAAAAATGAATTGGAGAAGGGAGGCACTGGGCAGTGTAAGATATGACAAAATAATAATAATTTATAAACTATCAAGGGTTCATGAGGGAGGGGGGATCAGGGAGGGAGGGGAGAAAATGAGGAGCTGATACTAAGGACTCAAGTAGAAAGAAAATGTTTTGAGAGTGATGATGGCAACAAATATGCTGGACACAATGGATGGATGTATAGATTGTGAGAAGTGTTGTACAAGCCTCCAATAAAATTATTTAAAAATACTGTAAAAAATGAATTGGAACACATAGAAATGGATATCCTAGGCATTAGTGAAAGGAAATGGCCTCTGGTTTGGGCCATTTTAACTCAGGCAGTTTTATGGTTTACTACACCGGAAATGACAGATTCACAAAGAATGGGCCTGCTTTCGTCACCAAAAAACCACATTTCCATATCTATCTTAAAGCACAATGCTGTCTGTGATAGAATAATATCTGTCCCCATACAAGGAAATCCAGTCAGTCAGTACAGCTATTATTTAGTTAATAATACTGACCACTAAAATTAATAGTGGGGAAATTTAAGAATTTTGCTAACATCTTCAGTTAGAAAAATGCCTGGCTAATTATTGGCAACTGGAATGCAAAACAAAGAGGAGGGGCCAGTAATTTGGAAAATATGGCCTACGTGATAGAAATGAAGCTGGAGAACACATGAGGGAATTTCCCAAGGCAAATGGCTTCTTCATCTCAAATTCCTTTTCCGACCACACAGAGACAATCCATGTGTACGTCTCCAGATGGAATACCCAGCAATCAAATAGACTCCATCGGTGGGAAAGAAAAGATCAAAATCCTCACAGGTGGGCCCCTAGGAAAGTTGTCAAGGAGTTCACCGTGCTTGCATCCACAATCAATGCCCGTGGAAATGGCAGTCAGTGGATCAAACAGGGCATTGCATTGGGTAAACCTGCTGCCAGAGACCTCTAAAGTACTGAAAAGCAATGATGTTACTTTGAGGACAAAGACGTGTCCGACTCAAGCCAGGGTATTTTTAGGTACCTCATGTGCAAGTGAAAGTTGGGCATTGAATAAGTAAGACCTAAGAAAAATTAGTACATTTGAATTATGGTGCTGGCAAAGAATATTGAAAGTACTAGTTCTTTGGTGCTTCCTCCCCCCGACCCCCACCCCCAACTATCATGACCAGAACATGCACATTGCTACAGATAAGGGCCTGCAACACAGGGAATCCAAGATAGATTAACCCCTCAGGGCCAACAAGGAGAGTAGAGATACCATGAGGATTAGGGGAAAGTTGGGGGGAAAGGGGGAACCAATCATAAGGATCAATCTATAACCCCCTCCCAGGGGGATGAATAACAGAAAAATGGGTGAAGGGCAATGGAGGGCAATGTAAGATAAGAAAATAATAATCTATAACTTATCAAGGGCTCATGAGATTGGGGTGGGGGAGAATGGAGCGCTGATATCGGGCTCAAATGGAAAGAGAATGCTCTGAAAGTGATGATGGCGGCATATGTGCAAATGTGCTTGACGCACTGGACGAATGATGTATGGATTGTGATAAGAGATGTAAGAGCCCTCAATAAAAGAAAGAGAGAACTAAAGACTGCCAAATGAACACACACATTGGTCGTGCAAGAAGTATAACCAGCATACTCCTTACAAACAAGGATGGTGGAGCTTCAGCTCATGTTCTTTGGACATGTTATCCGGTGAAATACCTAGCTACGTCATGCTTGGTAAAGTAACAGGGCAGGGCAAAGTGAAAGGGCCTCCACAAGGCGAGTTGACACAGTGGCTGCGTTGATGGGCTCAAACATATGAGCAATTGTGAGGCTGGTGTACGACCAGGTGGCATTTCGTTCTGTTGTGTGTCAGGTGGTTATGAGTCAGCGCGGATACTATGGCCCTTAGCAACTACACCAACCATTTAGTTTGGATAAAGGGACACTATCAATTCCAAAGAATCAGCAGTCGGAAACAATCAGTATACAAGTTTTCTAGCATTGGTATAACAAACGACCACATACTTAGTGACTTATGGCAATACACAGTCAATATTTCATAGTTCTCTCGGTCAGAAAACTGACACAGAGTTCACTGGGCTAAAATCAAGATGTCAGTGGATTCCTTTCTGGAGAACCTGGGGTATAATCTTTTTGAGCTACTCCAGTTTCTAAAAGCTGCCCATTTTCCTTGGCTTTTGGCCCCTTTCTCCTTATCAAAATAATCCATATAAATTAGGAAGTCTGAGTTTCAGGAAAGAACCTTGTCACTGAGAATTTGATATAATGATGAAATGTGACTAACAAATTTAATTCGTAGTATACATCTCCCTCCTATCATCTTCAGTTGAAAACATGTTCGTTCCAGACATTTTATTTAATATCCATGATCCAGATTCCTCTTCTTATGTAATAAAAAAAACTAGATAGAATAAATTTAGAAGAAGCACCTCCCAAGTACATCAGATATCATGGGATGGAGGTTAGGATGCATAGTTATGATGTATTTCAGGAGAAGCGATGCTTTTGTTATGTCTCTCTAGCGGTCATAGACTGCAATGTGCCTTATTTGGCATGAATAGTGTCTTTTAAAAAATCACCTTTGTAGCGTCACACTGAGTATTTCTACCCACTGGCAGCAAATCATTTCTGACTCATGGCCCTAGAGACAGACAGAGTCAAATTAGAAATTTCTAGGTTGCAGTCCGAATAGAAGCAGATTTCCAGGTAGTTCTTCCTGCAGAGTGAGTGCTGGGTCAGAACCAGACACCTTTTACTTAACTACTAACCACTGTGTGGCCAAGTTCTTATGCCTTAAGGCAGAGTATCGAAAGGACTTGAGTTTTCTACTTTTATTAGAGATGTCGGCTTCTGAGTAAGTGTAGTACCTTTAGAAAATACTATAAACTCTTCTATCACCACAATCTAGTTGCACCTAAATTGACCCATAGGCCTTTGGGGGAAGGATGGGCAACAAATTTAATTAGAAGTCAGTGGTTCAAGAGAAAGAATCTATTTCTCTGTGATTTTTTTCAAGGCACAAGATTGAGACATCTAGGAGGCTAAGGCAGAGCCTTCACTGTGTCATTTTCCTCCCATTTATTTAAATAACCTCTCATTTGCCCATTAATGAATCAATAGTAATTTATTGAATATCTACTATCTGTCAGGCACCACATTAAGCACTGGGCATTCAAAATAAGCTGGATTGTGTGAGTCTGCTAGATCGTTAGCCTGGAAGGAAATCATGCCTAGGTCGAGGGATGGACATCCTCACAGGTGAAATTTAGCGGGAGATCCCACTCGCTGCCACCTGGTCAATTCTCCCTCATAGCAACCCTGTCGGACAGTGTAGGGCCACTCCATCAGGTTTCCAAGATGGGAATATTTTTGGAACAGGCAGCCTCATCCATGGAGCAGCAGGTGGGTTTGAATCACCAATCTTGTGGCTGGAAGCACTGTGTTTAATCCAGAAGGGAGATAGGCACAAGAAGAACTCACAGTAAGATTAGGGATAAAGGAGAAGAGCAGGTACTGATGACATAAATTGGCTAAGAAGTCACGGAGTCATAAAAATGCAAATGACCTAAGTGGTAATATCTCATCTCTACCATTTAGTAGATTTTGGAGACATTTGCATGTTATTAGTCTTGGTAATAGAAAAAAAAGCAGCCTAAAGCCGATTTAAATGTAAGTGCTTGGAGGGAGCAAAACTAGCTGCAAAAATACAGTTTCTTGAACTAGTCCATCTTAACATGGAAGCTCCACAGAAATTTATTCAGTATGACAGCAGCACATAAGCCGCCACTGATGGTTGGTGGCTGGATTGGCTGGGAGTTTCCTCAAGGAAGGGGAGAACCCGCTGTGGAAGAAGACTGCCGTGTCACACTTGGGCATTTGCTTGCTCAGGCTTTTGTGTGGTGCTCTGGTGCTGCCGCTTGAGAGCCAGGATGACTGCGTTCCAGTCCTGTCTCCATTTACAGCAACGTCATGTGCCTTGGGCAAGCTTCTTAGTGTCTTTAAGTCTTAGTTTCCTTGTCAGGTGGGTCTAAAAATGGAATATACGAAAGAGTAGTTGTTATGAAGAGTAAATGAAGAAATACAGCATGTACATAAATGATAGATGTACACAGCTAGAGTCCGTATAATTCACTCACAATTACTAATTATTAAGCTTCCCTGATTCCTTTGCCTCCTTTATAGTGTTTTCTAGATTATTCTCTTTTACCCCTACTTTTCCGTGCATTCCAACTTTTCCTCCTAAAATACAATTCCTCTGCACTCTTTAAAAAGATAGGGGACAGAAGTTAGCCGAGCACGACACGTGTCTGGCCCTCAGGTAGACCACAGGGCTATGGCTTCCTCTGGTCTGAATGAGAAGGTTCTCAGGCTGCTAAACATCTGGTAATTTCTCATCCTTATTCAAATTCTTTTTTCTTGGGAAAGTTATCAGTGGGTGATTACAGGAACATCTGGATTCTTCAAGACTTTTTGGACAGTCTTCAACTTGACTTCAAGCCCAAGCTGTATTTGGCGACTTGCATATGAAAGTTGTTTGCACCATAAAAAGTGGGTTGTTTCCAAGACAGCACAATCTGTTTTATCTTGCATAGATCTTATTTGGCTACAGGTGATGACTGATTTGAAGGAAATGAAGGGTATACTACAGTGGACTCAACTTGCCCCACAACATGTGCACGGACAATTAAGTAGAATGCAAATACACTTGCTTAATTCTATTTATTTTTATCTGTTGATTCCCAAATCCCTGTTCATCTGCAGTGCCCAGCTGTGTGAATTTTCTTTAACATGTCTGTGAGGCATGGCCAGGACAATTTTAAACTTGACAAAGGCAGGCATGGTCTTTTGAGAAGAACTTAGCGTTTTCTCTTTGAGGATGACGCCTTAGTGCCAGCCTTGCTCTTGTTTGTGGTCACATCACCTTTATCTGGAAGGAATGGAGAGTGCAGAAATGGAGACATTTTGTTTTGATTTGATAGTTTATGGATGTGCATCTCTGGAGCAATAAAGCCTTCACTGAAGGCCATGAAAATATACAAATGTTTGATATTTCAGTCAATTAATTGAAGTCTTTAATAATGCCCTTAAATTTTCATATAATTTTGTTTATGATATTATAATAACATAAAAATAATTGGGCTCACTAGGGGACTGTGTAAAACTTGGGGACAGTATAATACTCTAGAGAACTTGGACCCACTCTAAGAAGAACGGCAAAGTTTGATTTAGTGGAAATATATTTTGAGGAACTTATCTGTGATTACAATGTCCACAAAAAAAAATCAAACAGAATGTGTTACAAAAAAGGAGGGAAAATCTTCCTCTTCTTCTTAAGACAAGAGAAGAACAATACTTATTATGAGAAATTTTTTCAAAATAACTTCTTTAATGGATTCCAGGCCATAGCAAAATCTAATTTCAATGTCTTCTTCCCCAATTCCTCAAATAAATGAAGTAATCCAGAAATTAAGCTTGTTCAAATTGAGATGAAATAAATATGACATTGACTCAAAATGTTAGTGAGGGTGTAGTTAAAAAGTGACCATGATCCTGAGATGTTTACGGTTTAGTCCCTCACCAGTCTGCCGGGGCAGTGTGTTCTTTGTTTAGAATCACTGATACGTGTTATTTTAAAAAATATTCCCTTTGACCCAGGTGTTAGCCCCAGGGACTTGAGGATGCACCTTTGAGACCCAGGCACTCAGGTATTATAATGGGCTTGGAATCAGGTAAGCCCTTTCATGGAGGTGAATTCCAGGGAGAATGAAAGGAGGTAAGGGACCTAAATCCAAAAGGGTGGGGATACTTTGGAAAGAAGGTAGTGCTTGTGCAGGGATTTCAAGCACAAAATGTTTTCTGAGAAGAGGGAATAGAATATGTAGAAATTGCTTTTCTCACAGTGAGAGAGCATGACATGTTCAAAGACCCAGTGAAATAGTTTGGTGTTGCTATGGAGCTTACACATGAGGAGCAGGTGACTAGAAACAGGCAGATGGAGCAGGGAGCCAAATATTGAAAGTTCTGAATGCCATGAAGAAGAGTTGAACATTTTTTCCATAGGTATTAAGGGACCCTTGAAGAATTTCCCATAGGGGATTCGTTAAGTGTGATTGAAGGGTCCCTCTCTCAACAGACTCAAAATTACAAGAGAGTAGAGCTCAGAAGTAGGAGGGCCTGAACAATGCATGTTATTTTGGCCTGGTGATATGAGGCTGACCTAAATTGGGGGACAGGTCATGGAACCCGGGACATAGACAGACTTGAGAGAGAATTCGAAGTTGATTTCACAGTCTGTGGTACATGCCTGGGCATGATACTTCAGTACAAAAGAGAAAACTGAAATGAGTCCAGGGTCCTAGTTTGTAAGACTGAAGAATCCAGGAAGCCAGGTTATTGGACAGAAAATAAAGGAAGGGGAACAGGAGTGGAGAGAAAGGTAATGGATTCACATTTAGGCATGACTAGTGTGGGTTACTTGTTGGGCATATAGAATTGTCTAATTGGTGACTAGTTACCTATATTTGTATCTTAGGAAATAAATGTGTTTGAGAGTCCTCAGGATGTAGACAGGAGATGAAAGATGATCATGAATAAGAATTCTCAGGGAAAATGATAGAGTAAGAAGAGAACCAAGGGCCAGACCCTTGGAGTTACCAGCATTTTAGAGTAGCTACTGCAGACATTGCAGGGTCATTGAGAGAGGTGGTAGGAACATCACCTAGAGAGCTATTAGCAAGTCCCAGCGAGGAAGGAGCACTGTGGAGGTGAGTAAGCAATGCCAGAGAGATGAAATAAGAGATTGAAGAAGTTGAGTTGCCTTTGACCTGGCAACTAGAAGTTTATGCAAGACCATAGGATGCGCAGGTGCAGTAGAGCTGAGGACAGATGACAGATTGCAAAGCAGTGAGGAGTAAGTGGGATAAAGGAAAGAGGCGTGTGTAACACGTGTTCTTAAGAATTTAGATGTGTCTCAAAAGAAACTTGCTGACATTGAGTTGATTCCAATCCATCCCCTGTAGGACACAGTGGAACTGCCCCTCTGGGTTTCTAAGGCTCTGTCTTTACAGGAACAGAAAGCTTTGCTTTTCTTTCGTGGAGTGGCTGGTGATTTTGAACTGTGACTCATGAATTGGGATGTGTGCTCAGAAGGGTTCATAAAGGACATCCTGATGGTCGAGGGTCAGCACCAAAGAGAAGGACCCTCAGTGAGATGGCTTGGCACCGTGACCGCAGAGAGAGGATACATGTTAGCAACTATCCAGAGGATGATACAGGACCGGTGGTGCTTGTTTTTATTGCAAGCAGGATTGCCCTAAGTTAGAACTGACTTAACAGCACCTAACAACAATGACCTCACACCCAAAACAAGGGTTTTTAGATAGACTAATGATTAACAAGGCAGGAAAATAAATAGCATTATTTGAATGAATTATTTTTATATGGCTATAAGTAGATTTGATATTCACACTGAAAATTTTCTTTCTCCTAAACAGCTTTAATTTATTACCTTTTGCAGAAATGTTGAGCCTCCAAAATAATTAGAAACCTTTTAAAAACTTCATTTTATTGGGGGCTCGTACAACTCTTATCACAATCTATACATCCATTGTGTCAAGCACATTTGTATATATGTTGCCATCATCATTTTCAAAACATTTTCTTTCTACTTGAGCCCTTGGTATAAGCTCATTTTCTTCTACCAACCCCCCCTCCCCCCCGACATGATCACTGAAGACAAAGTGGGTGGTTAAGCAAATGTGGTGAAGAAAGCTGATGGTGCCCAGGTAACAAAAGATATAGCATCTGGGGTCTTACAGGCTTGACAGTAAATAAGAGGCCATCTAGTTCACCAGCCTGTGTGATCATGATGTGTTGATGGGATCAGGTATCAGGCATCAAAGACCCAGAGCAAAAAAATAAATCATATCAGTGTGAATGAGGGGGAATGCAGAATGGAGACCCAAAACCCATCTATAGACAATCAGACATCCCCCCTCACAGAAGAATCACAAGGAGAGATGAACCAGTCAGGGTGCAGTGTAGCACCAGTGAAACATACAACTTTCTTCTCGTTCTTTAATGCTTCTCCCCTCCCCCCCCACCCACCTTGTCCCCACCCCTATCATGACCCCAATTCTACCTTACAAATCTGGCTAGACCAGAGCATGTATATTGCTAAGAGCCTGCAACACAGGGAATCCAAGATATATAAACCCCTCAGGGCCAACAAGGAGTGTAGCGACACCATGAGAGTATAGGGGGAAGGTGGGGGTAAAAAGGGAAACTGATCCCAGCACTCCTGTTGGGAAGGTGAGCATCACGGAATGCCAGGTTATTAGAACAGTGTTCTTGCATTGGGGGAGTACTTGCATAGAGACCCAATGTCCGTCTGCTGTCTTCATACTTAACATATAAATATAGGGATACAGATCTATTTCCCCATCATTATATATAAATATATTTGCATGAGAACATTGGTCTTGTTGTTGGTACAATGTGAAAAGCGCTCTTTTCTTTCCAATTGTTTATTTACCACCTGATTATCATTAAATCATATTTATGAGTCCCTTCTGAATGGTGTACAATTGTCTCCCAACCTAAAAGTTGGTTGTTTCCGCCCTCTCACTGTCACTGAGGAGGGAGGAGCTTGCAGTCTGCTTCTGGAAGGAGTGCAGCAGAGACCCTGTAAGGAGTTCTACACTCTGGCTCAGGAGTTAGCATGCGTTGGAATTGTCTGGATGGAAAAAAAATTATTTTCACAACTGTATCACATACTTTGGACATGTTGTCAGGAGAGACCAGTCAGTCCCTGGAGAAGGATATCAGGCTTGATAAAAGAACAGGGCATCCCAATCGAGGTAGGCCTTCAAGGAGCTGGATAGACAGAGGGGCTTTATCAATCGGCTCAACCCAAGAACAATTATGAGGATGGCGCAGGACCCAGCAGTGTTTCCTTCCACACAGGGTCACTGTGAGGTGGAGCCACTAATCTCAATCACACACACCTTCTAGAACAGATAATGGTCTAAACGTCATGACTGCAAAATGTTATGACTATTATGCGGAAAGTTTTCCCCTAGTCTTGACTGTATTGGCACCAAGGGTTTAATTTTTCTTCAAGGCCTACCAGGATTCGTTCCAATTGTGAGTTGTAGACAGCACACACTAGCACCGACTTCAGCAGGGTAGAAATCTGGTTTTCTCCCATGTAACCGAGGTGTAGAGATAAGCCGCCCATGGTGGTTCAGATGCTCCCCAGGGTGAGGCACCCAGGCCTCTGTAGTCTGTTCGGTGTGTCACTTACTCCAGGGTCTGCCACTTCAGATTCATTCAGTGGTGGCTGCTTGACCTTCAGCGATCATGCCTAAGGAGAAAGCCGGAAAGAGGAAGGGTACAGAGAGGAAGGAGGATAAATCTTCTTTTTTGGAAACTTTATGGAAGTCGCATACCCTTTTATATCTCATTGGCTGGTTCCACAGCCACCCTTGGCAGCAAAGGAGATTCAAAAGGACATCATCTATTTGACTCAAGATAGAAGTTTATCCTGAATGTTTTGAGATTCAGAGAGATAGAGACCCGATGATACAAAGCAGAAGCTTTTTTATTTGATGTGGGTTCCATTTTGAGCTTGACACTAACAACGTTGGATGACTCAACGGGTCACCTCGCTTCACTGAGACTTATGCTACATGTTCATTCAATGACATCAGTGGATGTATTGGTTTCTGATTCCGCAATGCTGAAGTTAGTCGATCATGCCATGTGTTTGCAGGCTCACTGCTGTATCTGTTTTAGATTGTTTGTTTGTGGTCTGGGTGGGGCTTGTTAATCTTTGTCTTACTCATTGTATATGTTAAGGAAATTGCTGAGATTTTATCGTCGAAAACCAGCACAAAGAAGGAAATTTGATCCCAGATGGATCATACCAGTATGAGAGATTTACACATGTTAGATTTTATTAACACTCCCACATAGAAGGTTTAAAATGACTAAAAGAAAAACAGAATATAGCTTTTAAGAAGAAACATTAAGCAATTTAAAGGTCCACCGTGGACATCCGGTTAAAGGTTCTAGTGATCCACGAGCTGCTCTTTTGATCTCCTCAGACGTATTTCTAAACCGGCCATTAAAAAGTGTCATTTCACTTGGAGTCACATGGATTTCAGGTCCATGAAGGATTTTAATAAACAGTATTTGGGTTTTGGGGGGTTTTTTTTCTTCTGGAAATAATGAATCTGCTCTAATTCACCATTAGTTCCTTTTTCATATTGGGGGGGGGGCAAATGAAGGTATATTAATTATTATATAGGTGCTCCGCGCCCCGAAGAGTTTAAGTGTCTGAAAAGTTACTGGTTAAAAACAATGTCCTGAAGAACACAATGGTAAGAGAAGGTGAGAAAGACCAGCTCTAGGCTTTGCTAGCCCTGCAGTAGGAGGTGTCTTCAACTGAGAGTGGGGATCCAAGATCAACTCCTGCCACACAGGCCGAGCGCCTTACAGACTGCCGTGAGCGATGCCTGACTACATCTCTAACTAAAGAGGGCAGCCCCACTCCCCAAAGCAATGTGGTGTCGTCAGTTGCCACTGAGTCAGCTCTAACTTAGGGCTAGCAGAAGGAAAGCTGCCTAGTATTGTGCGATCTTCACTAAGCTCATTGATCGGTGTACTCCATTCCGGCGGCTACCCTGCAGTGCTGTTCCTCGCACATTTCCCCTGTTTTCCTTGACTCTTTGCTTCACTAAACAAGATGCCCTTTCTTTTTTTCTTATCATTTTGTTAGGGGCTCATGCAACTCTTATCACAATCCATCCACACATCAATTATGTAAAGCGCATTTGTACATTCATTGCCCTCATCGCTCTCAAAACATTTGCTCTTCACCTAAGCCCCTGGCATCAGATCCTCATTTTCCCCCTCCCTCCCCGCTCCTCCTTCCCTCATGAATTCTTGAATATTTATAATGTATTATTTTGTCATGTCTTGCCCTGTCCGATGTCTCCCTTCACCCAGATTTCTGTTTGTCTGTCCCCCAGGGAGGAGGTCACATGTGGATCCTTGTAATCCATTCCCCATTTCCAACCCACGCTCCTGGTATCGCCGCTCACACTGGCCCTTTCCTAGTGATCTGCCTCTCCTGGTGAGGAGCCAGCACTGCACAGCGCATTCCAGCCGTACTTCTTCTGTGACTGACACACGTACTTCTTCTGTGACTGACGTGTCTGTTCTTCTACAAGTCCACATTTTAGTCACTGTTCCTTGGCAACTCCCAAGGTCAAATGCATCAACTCTCCTTCTGTCTTGCGTTTCTATTGTTCAGCTGTTGCGTGCAAATGAAGCAATTGGCAAAGCTGTGACGTGGTTCAAATTCACCTTAGTCATCAATGTGACAGCTTCACTTTTTAACATGGTAAAGAGCTCATTGGCAGTAGATTTGATTTGAAGCATCATTTGCTGCTTCCATTGATTTTGGATCCAAGTAAACAGAAATCATAGACATCCTGTGTCTTCTCCATTTTTCATGTTTATCAGTCTAGCTATAAGAATCTTCCTTTCTCTGTAGTTTGTGCCAAAGAAATATTTGCCCTTCACCAGTAAGCGCAATGGCTTTCATCACTAAGTGAAACGAAGAGGAATTTTAACATTCCTCAAAGCTAAGCTAATCAAACCTTCTCTGAATTTTTACTCCTCATATGGAATATTTCTTCTTCTGTTTTTTTTTCTTTTATTGAGAAAAGCAGTTGATGAAATAACTGTGAATCAGCTATAAACTAAATAGTATTAGGAGGGGCTTAGTACAAAAAGACCTTCTTATTTTGAGATTTTTTTTGATAGAATATTTAATTTTTAAATAATCCTTGTGCTGTTATAGTAGGTGAACTCTCAGAGTAGCATTTTGCTAATGTTTAACTAGAAACAGAGACAATAAGATATTACTTTTATTTAAATCTAAATGTGACCTTATCATAAGCATATAATTTAAACGTCCATTGCTCATAAGAATGGTAATTCAGTACTTTCCAAACATTAGGGGAAAATATGCCTAGATTATGGAAAAGAGCCATAGCTCTCCTACCTTCCTAAGAAGGCACTTTAATGCTCAATAACCCAGGAATCAGGGGTGCCCCCAGCGCTAGGCTGGAGGTGGAACCAGAATGTCTTCTACTGAAGCCCAATTTGAAGACATGTGCATGAAAGCCTGGGCTCTTTGAAGGGGGGAAGAATAGAGAAAAAGAGCAGTAAAGTCTTCCTTTATGCAACGTTTATGTGATTAATTCCCAAGTTAAAGGACCCCTTTCTCATTTTAATCTAACCATAAACAACTTTATTGGAGACAGAACTTGCATATGCTTTTAATAAAAACCCTAAAAGATCATTTTCAGAAATGTCTGACTCCCCCACCCCCAACTTGTGTGCGTGTGTGTGTGTGTGTGTGTGTGTGTGTGAGAGAGAGAGAGAGAGGGGGGGGGGGAGGAGAGCGAGATGGCAGGGTAGATTGGACTTTTGCAGATCTGAAAATCTCTTTCTCTCTTTTTTTAGCTGAGTACCTTGAGCATTTACGTTTATAAATGTTTGGCGTCCAACAGCTGCGTTTAGTTCAGCTGTGTATGGGAACCTTTAAATGCGAACTGCTCTGCAAGTGTTTATTCTCTTAAAACCTTTCTAATGGAAATGTATATACACAAAAGTTCAATTTAATCTATCCTGACAGTTTAGCATTGTAGAACTCTTGTAATCATTACGTCCTGGTTGTCTCTCTAGCCTCGGGCTCACAGAGGGCTCCTGAGTAACCAAAGGACAGTGGTCTTGGTACTGCCATGTTCATGGGCAGAGCTTCCAGACCGGGAGCTGCTCCAGCAGACATCCCATTCGTTATTCTGTGTAGTAGTAGTCGTAGTATCTAGCATAGAATCTCAACACGTATTTGACTGCATATCCCTTCTTCGCTCAGAGGTTTGTCGATTATATTCTCTAGGCCACATATTTACATATTTTGGTAAAGATCTAAACCAGACAGACAAAGTCTCAATCCTCTCAGAGCTTGCTTTTCAGCATAATCACATAGGATGGTTGAAAATTATTTTGTAAAAGATAATAAATATTTTAGGCATTTCCGGGTATGGTCTCTGTCATACCTACATTACTCAACCCCGATAACACAAAGTCCTCATAGAAGATATATAAAAGAATGAATGGGCTGGGAACTGATGAGACTTTTATTTATGGCAAAAGACACTGGCTGGACCATTGGCCATAGATTGTTGGGCCCTGGTCAAGTGATTGCCAACACCCCAGTGGGCCAATATTCATATTCCGCAGCTCAGACTAGGACATTTCTCACATAATTTTATTATGTTCACGTTTTATTGTGCTTGAAGCAAAAGCTTGCATAGTAAATTTGCTTTCTCAGTCACACATAAGTTAGTTAGTTGTTCAGAGTATTTTTTTTCAGACAGTAAAATAATCTAAAGTCAGGGTGAGACAGCCAGGTAATCTGTGTGATTTTCAGCATCACAAATTTCAATACCAAGGAGGTATGGAAAATTACCAACAGCTGCATTTGCTGTGATCTTGAATTGTTTCTCAACTTCAGGGTCAATAAACCCCAAACTCACCGCCAGCAAGTCAAGTCAAATCCTGAGCAGGAGAGTGTCACCTGAGTTGCGATGAGCAGTAATGCGAACAGAAAACTCAGGTCCAACCCCGAACTTGGGATGAGTCCCTAGCTCCTGCTCCTATTGTAGGCTGGGAGAGGAGAACGTCAGACCCACTGACATCCTCTTAGTCGAAAGACTTCCATTTGGTTCTTGTGGAGCCCCTTAGCTGGGGCTGAGTGTGTGGATGACACAAAACCTCAGGGAGTTCACAGTCACAGGAGTCAAATCAATGCAGTGCACCCTGCCTTTGTCACCACCCCTATCACACACGGGCAAGGAGGTTAAGAATGACCAAGGCACCGCCCCTCTCCTAGCAGTGAAGTGATAGGAGCCATTACAGAGCCCACATAGCATGATCCAGCATGCTGGTTTCCTCTCTTCTGTCTCGTTCTGAAGCTCCCAGGATGCCCTGTTTCCTGATGGGAAACGGAGACACACAACGCCCAAAGCGTCATAGTTAACAATGGCAGAGCCAGCTTGCAAACGCAGAGTCTGACTGCGCAGCCTGTAGTCGCAGCCTCCCGGCTCTGGAAGATTATTCTGTTCCCTCTAAGTATGCATACTGATGTGGAACATCCGGGAGATTGTATTTGGGGGCTATCAAATAAATGAGAATGAAAAAGCTGGGTGACCGCATTTCTTTTTTTAACAAAAATATGACTCTCCCTCCCCCCACTCCCCACACACACCCACACACCCCATGGTGAGCTCAGCTGTTACGGGCAATTTGACTGCTTGGGGTGTGGCTGGGGGTTTGCATCCAGCCCATAAGTGTGCTATTTGGATAACACAGGATTTTGGCAGGCTAGAGGTTCCCGGCTCATCCCCACCCCTACCTGCAGTGTTTATTTCCAGAACAGGCTCACAGATCTGCTGCAGCTCCCTCCTCATCAGGCATTTGAGTCACTGCTCCTGCCTTTAAGAGAGGAAGGGGTTAGATGACAAAGCACAATTTCCTTCCACGTGAATCTGAACTTGCCCTTTACATAAAGGCGATTTCTACCCCCTCACTGAGTAGGAAGACATTCCACGAAGTCTCTCTAGTTTATCCCAACAGCTACATGCTGTATAAAAACCCATGTTGAGGGAGAATTGATGCTTCAGATTAGTCTGTGCTGTCTTGAGTTTTAATCCTTTTCTCAAGTGTTTCACAAGGAGGGGGAAGTTATTTATTAATTAAATAGAATGCACCGTTTGTCATCTAGCCCCTTAAATTTGGTGTAGCAAAATACGAAGGTAAGGAGGAAAGAGGAGCAGAAACAGGGCAGTGAGAAAGGAGACAGAGAAGCAGGAGGGAAAGGGACTTGCAGGGAGCAGGCTGCTAACAAGAAACAAGGCACTTGGAGGATGAAGCCATTCTTTCTATTTCTCATCCCAAAGGCATGCCGTGCACTCTGGAATCCCTGCCCTGCCTGTGGCAGGACAGCGGGGCTTGGCACTGCCCACTCTGGACCATTTAGGACAGACAATAAAAAAGCTTTTGAAATACTTTCTACTCACACACGTAATTCTTTCCCACTAAAGACGATTCCTACCTGCTTGTGAGTAGGAAGCCACACTCCATGAAATGGCTCTTTTGTTGTGGCATAGAGTGAATGCATACTCTAGGATTGAATTAGCTCTCTAAGTGACTGGAATGGTAAATGACGACTCTGGTATACTTATTTTTTATAGGATCACTTACTTTAGTAGACCATTATTTTATTGCAACTGTGGTTAATTTCTATTGACTTTCAATGACTAGGACCCCCGCTGGCATTGTGATTCTGCGTTGAGCTGCTAAGCACAAGGTTGGCAGTTTGAAACCACTGCCTGCTCCTCAAGAAAAATCTGGGGCTTTCTACTTCTGTAATGAGCTGCAGTCTCGAAAACTCCAAGGGGCAGCTCTAGCCTGTTCTGTTTGTCACAAGGAGCCATTATCGATTCGATGGCAGTGAGAGTTTGGGTTTCCAGTGACTACATAATTAAGCAAATCTTTTTGAGCATCCACTATTGTTAATGTGCTCAGCTGCTGGCGGAAAAGTTGAAGGAAGGTTAAAGGTTCGAGTTTACCCAGAAGCACCTCTAAAGAAAGGTCTAGTGAGCTACTTGAAAAACATCAGCATTGAAAACTCTATAGGACACAGTTCTACATTGACCCACATGGAGTGGTCGGGCGTTGGAATTGACTTGATGGCAACTGTTTGGGGATTGATTTTTTTTTACTATTATGTTGAATAATGGAGCACTAGTGGTCTAGTGGTTACTTGTTTGGCTGCAATCCACATGGTTGGCGGTTCGAAACCACCAGCTGCTCCACAGGATAAAAACTGGGTTTTCTACCCCCCGAACAGTTAAAGTCTCAGAAACCCACAAGAGATCACTAGGAGTCATCGTTGACTTGAAGACAGAGAGTATGTGGGGTACTACGGAAGATGTGAAAATGAATAAATTACAATCCTTGCCCTAGAGGAGTGGATCCATCAGCTCGAGCGAGAAGATGCACAGGAGCCTAGCTAAGAGAATGAGGCAAGGCTCAGGGGACTGTGCTAGTTAAGCTTAGGACTAGACCAACTGGTTTGGCAGATGCTACATACTATGTAATCATCCTCTTCTTTGTGATCTCACGTGAGCAGCCAATCAGCTGAAAGGAGAGTTTTCTTGGGGGATGTGGCATGCATCCAATATATATTGGATGTTCTGGCAAGCGTTGCTCTCTCTTGATCCTACATTCAACTTGTCACCATCTGGTTTCCAATGTAAATGAACACACACACACATGCGCACACACACACACATACACATGCAGGGGGAGGGCTTCAAAAAGTTTGGGAAATTTTTCATTGTTTTTGAATTCTATTTTCCCAGGAACTTTTTGAACACTCCCCATAATATACATATAGGTATTTATATCTCTAACCCCTATCACATAGTATATGCTTATAAGTGTCAGTTAGTGCTGATAGTAGTGATTCTATTGATATTATTATGAACAAAAGAGAAATGCTCCCTGCCATCCAGGTGTTTACCTTCAGAGATAATAATAACAGGTAAATGAAGAACTGGGAATATTATTACAAATCGTGATAAGTGGAGGGCAAATAGAGGAGGGGATTACCATTGCAATGAAAATAAATTAGTTTAGATAGTATGATCATAACTAGTATCCCTACAAAGGTGCTAAGTATGTTGTACCCAAAGGGAACAAGTCATGGGAAGAGGAGAAAGAGTGAGGGTGATCTTTGAATAAGAGACAGGGGCTGAATTATGGAGAGCCTTCTAGGTCTTATCACGAAGTTACTTTTTATTCTAAAGCAGTGAGAATACATTTAAGAGCTTGGCGTTTGTGTATACCCTGCTATAATTTTTTACAAGACGCTTCTGACATGTAGAGAATGGACAGAAGCAATCAAGAGTTTAAGTAGATCCACGCATGGCTACTCCAGTAGCACAAGAGTTAGAAAGAGGTCAGTTTTAACTGGGATGCTGGTGTGAGTCAGGGCAGAATTCAGACATGATGTGTGTGATCATGACCAGATCTACCAGTCTTGGTAGATCTGAAATACATCTTATTGTGAGGAAAAGATTACTTGGAGGAACTTGACTCAAATACAAGAGATGGAACAAAGGTTTTCTAGATGGAAAAATCAACATAAATAGAAATAGAGATCGTTTCCGTCAAGTCAGTTATGACTCATGTCAACCTTATATACATGTTGCCTAGTCCCACCCCATCCTCATGATTGCTGGTACATTTCAGTGCATTCTTGAGGCTGCCATGCCAAACCATCATGCCAAGAGTATCCTTTGTCTTAGTCTCCTTTCACCTTGGAGATGGGACAGGACCAGGAGCCAAGTCAAAGCCAGCCACTAACAACAACTTTGTGCCAAGCCCTGTACAAACCTACCTAGAAGATATTGCAAGGCCAGTTCCATACCACTCCAATAAAGTCAACATTGCAATGAAGCTAATTAAGGGAATATTTTGGTTTCTTGGTGCTGGAAAAGTTACATTTACACTCTACAGTGGTCTATTAGAAGCTCTGATAGTGCTACTGGGTAAATGTTGGACTAGTAACCCCATGGTCAGTGGTTCAAACCCACCAGGCACTTCTCAGCAGAAAGATGAGATTACCACTTTAAGACAGATTTACAGAGTTGCTATGATTTAGAATTGACTCGATGGATGTGGGTTTGACTTTTATTTTTTAATTTTTTTCTGGTAGTCTAATAAGTTGGACTGCTTTCCACCAGGTCAGTGGTTCAAAACCACCAGCCACTCTAATCTTGGTTGAGGTCAGTGAGTGGGGAGAGTTTTTTTTTTTTTTTTAATGTGATGCAGAAACACAAAATGGTGCCAGTAGACTTGCTAGAGGCCGGAATGCCAGGCATCTTCAAATTGTATGAAGCAAAGTATCCATGAAGTATGATGTAGCAGAGTACGATAAAATGTATTATAATCCTAACTGACCAAAGCTCACTTACTTTCTCTTGTCCGCTTGTTGAAGGAGAAAGAGGGGGTGATAACACAATCCGGTTTCCAGGGCATGGCCTGGGGTTAGGATGCATTCAGATGAGTGCTCCCTGCCTACTGCCTACCTTCATAATGAGCGGTCAGCCAGTGGTGCGTGGAGGCATTGCAGGAAGACCCGCAGTTATCAGGGAGAGGGAGGCGCCATGGCTGCAGGTGTACTTAGTACGAGGAGCCCTGATGTTCTTGTTGGGGGCCCCCCGTCGCTTCTGACTCAGCGAGAGCCTGGGAGGAGCAGAATGAACCCCTCCCGGCTGCCACCATCCTCACACTTGTTCTGATGCTGAGTCCGTTGTTGGAGCTTCCGTTCCAGTCCACCTCCATGGGGCTCTTCCTCGTTTTCACTGCCCCTCCACTTTACCCAGCACGACGTCCTTCTGCAGGGACTGGTCTCTCCTGACGACATGCCCAAAGTATGTGAGACAACGTCTCGCCATCCTTGCTTCTAGGGAGCCTTCTGGCCGTATTTCTTCCAAGACAGAGTTGATGGTGCTTTCAGTATTCTTCTCCAGCACCACCATTGGAATGCAGCAATTCTTCCACAGTCTTCCTTATTTCCTGTTCATCTCTCACAAGCATATGAGGTTATTAAAAACACCATGGCTTGGATCAGGTGCACTTTAGTTCTCAAAAGCAACACCTCTGTTTTTCAATACTTGAAGAGATCTAGTGTGGGGTACAGTGGCGGCAGTAGAGTAAAAGGGAGACGATATCAAGGAGTCCACGTAGAACAAGAATGTTGCAGAAAGAATGTTTGGAAACTGATTGTGGTCGCAACTGTACAATTCTACTTGATGTGATTGAAATATGAAATGATATGTGTATTAAATCCCAGCTAATAATAATAAATAAAAAGGTCTTGTGTAGCATATTTACACAATGTGTTGTTGGATCTGTTGACTGCTGCTTCCATGAGCATTGATTGCGGATCCAAGCAAGACTAAATCCTTGATAGCTTCAATCTTTTCTCCACTTATCATAGTAGATATTGGTCTGTTTGTGAGGATTTTTGTGTTCTTTTCACTCAGTTGCAGTACACACTCAAAAGCTGAAGTCCTTGTTCTTCATCAGCAAGTACCCAAGTCCTCCTCCCTTTCAGCGCACAAGATCTCAGGTGATTACCCACTCGGCTGCTAATTGAAAGGTCACTGGCTCGGAAGCCTGCCGGAGAAAAGACCTGGCAAGCGGCTGCTGTAGATTTCAACCCAACAAACTCTGTGGGCAGCTCTGCTCAGTCACGAGGTGCCTGTGAGTTGGAATCAGCTCAGTGGCACAAAACAACGACTGACGAACAAAGCAGTGTTCTTTGAGATGCTCTTTTCATCAGACTTCGGAGTTTTAAGTTTCGTAGTCATCGCCCACGTAGGACTTTTGAAAGAGCGCTTTGATCTTTCTAAGCCATCGACCCCTGATCTGAAATGTGGGGATAATTATATCTACTTGCCAATATTGCTTCATCATTGATCATGGAAGCAAAAGCGGGACAGTGAGAAGGGAAGAGCAGAGAAGGATTGGTGCCCAGGAAGTGCAGTGCCGGTGAAGAAGACAGAAAGGACTATGGACTGTCAGGACAAACAAATCTCTCTTGAAAGCAGTCCAGCCAGATGCTTCTGAGCAGAACAGTAAGACTTCATCTCACATATTATGGACTTGTTGTCATGAGAAACCAGGTCCTGGAAAAGGATGTCATCTTTGGTAAAGGGTCAGCAAAGAAAAAAAAAAAGAAGAAGAAGAAAGACTCTCAATGACATGGATTGACACAGTGTCGGCAGCTATCAGCTCCTACATAACAACTGAGCGGACGGCGCAGGGCCGAGCAGTGCTTCCCTCGTGGGACACAGGGTCACTGTGAGTTGCAACCAATGCAAAGATATCTAACAACAACAAGCAAAGGACCTTGCACAGAGTAGCATTTCATTAAGTGATTGTTGTTACTATTATTTTTTAAATTATCTGATGAATGTCTCCTATATGTTAGGCATGCAGGTAGATTCTGGAGATTAGAAATAAATGAAAGCTCCGGGCTTACAGGAACATTCGGTTAATCGGGATGTTTTTACATGGAAGAGTGGCAGAAAGTCAGTGTTTCCCTCAGGAAGGATAATGCCATCTCATCAGATGAGAGTGTGTGTTAAGGTAATAGATTCTGCAAACTAAAATTGCACAATAGCCAGTTTGGGTGCAACTAGGTATTCAAATGAAACATTGACATTTTTATATGTTGTTTTAATAGTCCTTATTATAAACGCCAACCAAATAATCCTTTTTAGAGACGCTCGGTGTTTACACACACTTTGAGAGGTAATAAAATTTCCCATTCATGCTAATAGCATTCTGACAGAGTGAAGACTTACTGTGTGACAGTGAGGAAAGCACCTTGCTCTTTTCTTAATGGAATCTGTCTTTAGCACCACACACAAGAATGCCTTTGGTATGTATTCAGGGATGTGTGCACATTGCAAAGATACCGTTTATATTCAACAGGGGAACATAAATCCCTGGCCTTTTCTCCCTCGGTTTAGTTTGGATTTCCTCAAGCCCCTGTGCCCTTTGAAGGGAGATGCTGTTAAGTAAATGAATGGGATTCATTTCTGAATTGGTTCTGACTGATTTACAACCGGATGGCAAACTCAGCATGAAAAACAGGGTTAGACAAATATCCTGGCTAAGCGACATAGATGACTCAGACAGGAAGGCTTGACTTGGTCCTTGCATTCCCTCCAGGAGCCCTGGTGGCATAATGGTTATGCTTTGGGTTGCAATCTGCAAGGTCACTAGTTTAAAATCACGAGCCTGCTCCCTCGGAGAAAGACAGGGCTTTCTACTCCCATAAAGAAACTCACAGGAACAGTTCTGCCCTGTCCCATAGGGTTTCTATGTGTACATCTGTGTGTGTGTGTGTGTGTGTGTGTGTGTGCCCTGTGCTATGAGTCGGCATAAGTTGATGGCAATGAGTAATTGAGTTTGTCCCCTACAGTAGAGAGAGGTCTTGACTGAGCCTCAAAAGCCTACATACTACTGGCCCAGGCAGACCATTTTCATCATGGCCACTACTGTACAAAGTGGTTAGAATTGGTATATTGTCACGTATCATGTGTTATAGCATGTTAATAATACAGGCTATCCTTTGCTGTGCCCTTTCTATTCCATAATCTTGTTGTTGTTAGGTGTCATAAAGTCAATTCTGACTGAGAGCTTCCTTATTTGTGGGTAGCAGAAACACTACTCAGTCCTGCACCCTCCTCACGATTGTGTGTATGCTTGAGCCCATTGTTGTAGCTACCATGTCACTCCATCTTCTTCTTTTTTTAATCATTTTATTAGGAGCTCATACAACTCTTAACACAATCCATACACACATCAATTGTGTAAAGCACATTTGTACATTCATTGCCCTCATTATTCTCAAAATATTTGCTCTCCACTTAAGCCCCTGGCACCAGCTCCTCATTTCTTCCCCTCCTTCCCCACTTCTCCCTCCATCATGAGCGCTTGATAATTTATAAATTATTGTTTTGTGATATCGTGCCCTGTCTGGCATCTCCCTTCACCCACTTTTCTGTTGTCTGTCCCCCAGGGAGGAGGTCACATGTAGATCCTTGAAATCGGTTCCCCCTTTCCAACCCACTCTCCCTCTACCCTCCCAGTATCGCCCCTCACAGCCCTGTTCCTGAAGCGATCATCCGCCCTAGATTCCCTGTGTTTCCAGTTCCTATCTGTACCAGTGTACATCCTCTGGTCTAGCTAGACTTGTAAGGTAGAATTGGGATCATGGTAGTGGGGGAGGAGGAAGCATTTAGAAACTAGAGGAAAGTTGTATTTTTCATCGTTGCTACATCGCACCCTGACTGGCTTGTCTCCTCCCCGAGACCCTTCTGTAAGGGGATGTCCAGTACCCGACAAATGGGCTTTGGGTCTCCACTCCACACACACACACCCTCATTCACTATGATAAGATTTTTTGTTCTGATGATGCCTTATACCTGATCCCTTCGACACCTCGTGATTGCACAGGCTGGTGTGCTCCTTCCATGTGGGCTTTGTTGCTTCTGAGCTAGATGGCCGCTTGTTTACCTTCAAGTCATTAAGACCCCAGACACTATCTCTTTTGATAGCCGGGCACCATCAGCTTTCTTCACCACATTTGGTTATGCACCCATTTGTCTTCAGTAATCGCATCATAGAGGTCACTCCATCTTCTTGAGAATCTTCCTTTTCGCTGACCTTCTGCTTTACAAGCATGATATCCTGATTCCAGGGCTTTGTTTCTTCTCCAGTTAACATGTCCGAAGTATGTGTCTCGCCATCTTCCCTTTCAAAGTATATTTTGGCTCTACCTCTTTCAAGACAGATTTGTTCATTCTTCTGGAAATCAATAATACTTTCAATATTCTTCACCAACAGCATAATTCAAACGCATCTCTGGTTTTCCCTGTTCGCTGTCCAACTTTGGGTCAGGTGCACCTTGGTCTTCAAAGCGCTCTTCAATACATTAAAGTGGACTGTACAGCAAATTTTCCCAATGCTCTACTTCCTTTGATTTCTTGACTGCTGCTTTCATGAGCATTGATTATGTATCCAAGCTAGATGAAATCCTTGATAACGTCAATCTTTTCTCCATTTATCATGATGGTGTTCGTTGGTCCAGTTGTCCGGATGCTGATTTTCTTTATGTCCAGTGGCCACATCCAAACTGAATGCTGCAGTGCTTGATAGTCATCACCAAGGGCTTCAAGCCCTCCTTGCTTTCAGCAAGCAAAGATAAGTTATCTGCATATGGCAGCTTGTTACTAAGCCTTCCTCCCATTTGGACACCACTTTTCCCCTCAATAGTCCAGCTTTTCGGCATACAGATGGAATAAGTGTTGTAAAGGATATACAACTCCCGGCACTTAGCTCTCTTGATTTAAACCATCAAGTATTCCCTGTGTGGTAACACTGCTTGTTTGTCCATGTATCTGCATGAGCACATGAAGTGTTCTGGAATTCCCATTCTTCACAATGTTATCCGTAATTTGTTATGATTCACAGTCAAATGACTTTGCCTCGTCAGTAGAACACGGGTTGCCATCTTTCTCCTGTTCTCTGCTTTCAGCCCAATCCATCTGTTTCAGCAATGCTATCCCTCATTCCATGTCATCTTTGGAATCTGGGGCTTGAAGTTCTGGCCGCTCCTTATCAATGTACTGCTGAAACTGCTTTGCATTATCTTCAGAACGACGTGCATGTTATATTAATGATCTTGTTCAGTTATTCATCCTGTTTGGTCACCTTTCCTTAGAATGGGCACAAATGTGAATCTCTTTCAGTTAATTGAACAGGTAAGTAGCATGGACAAGTGAGTGCTTCCAGTGAGTGCTACTTCGGTTTAGAAAACATTGCGATTTATATTCCATCAATTCCTGGACCCTTGATTTTCACTCATCCCTTCAGTGGAGTTTGGACCTCTTCCTTCAATACCAGTGATTCTTGATCATATGCTACCTCTTGAATTGGTTGAACGGCCACCAAGTCTTTTTGATACAGTGACTCTGTATATTCCTTCTTTCTTCTTGTGATGCTTCGTGCATGGTTCAATATTTTGTCTGAAGCATCCTTCAATGTTATAAGTCAAAGCTCGCTTGAATTTTTCTTTTAATTCTTTCAGCTTGAGATATACTCAGAGTCGTTGCCATTTTTTTGTCTTTCCATGTCATTATACTATTTTACTTTGTCTTTTTCAGCTGCTCTTTGAATTTTTGTTTGCCTTTTTTTTAAGTCATCTTTTGCATTACTTATTGTACATTTAAGAACAAGTTTTGGAGTCTTCTGAAATTCACTGTGGTCTTTCCTTCTTTCTTTTCCTTTAGTTTATTGGCTTATTGTTCATCTCTCACTGAGGCAGACCTCCTCCCTTTCCTGTCTTTCTAATGACCTTTGCTTTCGTCATGTATGATGTTCTTCATTTTATCCCATGCTTCTCAAGTCATCTGTCATGAGTGTTCCACGTGTCAAATTGTGCTTGAGATGTTTTCCAAATTAAGGTATAATGTACTCAAGATTGTATTTTGGCTTTCGTGAGTTTGTTTTAATTTTAGTCAGCTATAACTGAAACTTGTGTATGAACAATTGATGGTCTCTTCTACTTTCAGCCCCAGCCTTGTTTTACCTGTTGACACCGAGCTTTGCCATTGTCACTTTCCATAGAGATAGTCAATTTGATTCCTGTGTATTCAAACTGGAAAATCCATGTGTATGGTCACTGTTGATGTTGTTTTAAAAAAGGTATTTGTTATGAAAAACCATTCGTTTTGAAAAATTGTATCATACAATCTCCAATTTCCTTTCTCTCACCAAGGCCATTGTTTCCAACTTTCCAATGCCAATAACCAGTGATTATCAATGTATTTTGATTAAATGTTTGATCAATTTCAGATTGAGGAAGTTGGTAAAAATTTCAATTTCTTCATCACTTGCTTTAATGGTTCATGTGAAAATTACAATAATAGTTGTATAAAGTGAGCTTCCTTGTCTGCATACAGACGTTATTCTGTCACAGAAAGCATTGTCCTTCAATATGTTCTTTTCATCCAGAAGTGTGCTACCATTTCTCTGGAATCAGTCGTTTCCAGGAAATTGAGCCATGTGATTTTCAAACTCAAAATGGCCAATACCAGTCCACTTCAGTTCACTAATGCCTATGATATCAATCTTTATGTGTTTCATTTCATCTTGATGACTTTTAATTGATGTAAAGCTCTCAGTTTCCAAGTTTAAATTTTGAAGGTAGCAACATCATTTTATTTGGCTTTCTTCCTGGCTCATCATAGAAAAGTCACAAGTATTTATATTTCTGACAAAATAGTTTAAATATTTAGGAAAACCAGTTTAAATATTATTCCCGGGGCAACACTTTCTTCAGAAGGAATCAGTCAAGATTATCCACAGTTCACAAGTTGCTTTCATGTGGTATAGCAGCAGTCCCTAAAGTCTGGAAGTCTCCCAGTTTTACGATACAGCATATTACTAATGCTTCTCTCCTACTCTCATGGGTAGGAATTAGGGGTTTTTTTCCCTCCTAACAGTTTGTAGAGACAATTTCCACCAGTTAAGCCACCAAAGGAGAAATATCTAAGACCCCCAACATTTATACCAGGAAAAGACATGGACAGAACAGAATTATTAGATGGAAAGTGAGGCAGATATGTGTTGCATCTTTTATCTTTACCTGTGACTTTAAAAAATCACACCAAACATACTGCCAGTGAGTCAATTCTGAGTGATAGTGACCCTATAGGACAGGCTGGGACTGCCCCTGGGGGTTTCCAAGACAAACTCTTGATGGAAATAGAAAGACTCCTCTTTCTCTCATGGAGTGGCACTTGGTTTTAAACTGCTGAACTTGCACTTAGCAGCGCAACTTGGAGCTACTGTGCCACCAGGGCTCCAGACTTGTGGCTTAGCTATCATTCATTATATCTCTTATACAGGTGAGAAAACTCAATTTCAGAAAGGCTGAATAACCTATCCAAAATCACACGTTTTTTAAAAAGTGCTGCAGCCACAGTACAGAGATAGTATCTCTGACTTCAAAGTCAATCCCCCTTGCTTTGTTTGTCTCACGGTGCTTTCTCTATGTGTGTGTTGGTCATGTGTATTTGCCTTTGGACTTTCCTCCCCTCTTCCTTGGGTGGTGTCCTTCTTCAAAATAATGCAAATGTTGTATCATTTTTATCAAATAAAATGTTTAGCCAGTCTTTCTTTCAAAAGGAGTTTAGGTCTCGAAAGAGGATTGATATTTCAGGAGTTGGAGAAAGGAACAGCCCGGGTGAAGGCAGAGAGGTGAAAAGGCTTAGTGGATAAAGAGTATCTCACTTTGAGATCTTAGTGTAAGGTCAAGCGGGGACCATATCATGGCATGATCGATAGCCGAGGTGTGTTAGGCCAGGTTGACTAGAGAATCACATCCAGGGACACTTATATATGTAGAAGAAAGAGCTTGATATCAAGGAGTAATTGTATATCAAGAAAACATCCCAGCCTGGTCCAGGTCAAGTCCGTACGTCTGCTATTAGACCATAAGTTCGATACTAGTCCATAAGACTCTTGTAGACTTGCCCAGCCGCATGCAATGATGCATGCGTGATCACAGGTCGCTGGGTGAAAAGTCTGTGGATCCAATGGTGGTGGAAGCATCACAAGGGCTGGCTCAGGTCTCCTCTGCATGGCTCATCAGGTCTCAGCATGATGCCCCATGGCTTGTCAACAGGAAGTTGAAAAGGTGAAGGAGAGAGAGGGGCGGGGGGGGGGGCAGCCTCCAGGGAGAAAGAGGGGAAGTTTCCAGAATCTTCCTGAGAAGGCCACACCCACAAGGAGGTATCATCAGGCTCTGAGGTGATTGACAGGCTAGACTCCCCCCTACACTTATTTATCAAGTTGACATGAAATGATGTCACTTCCACACTAGGTAAGAAGCCTGTAGGATGTGGTCGGCAGAGGGGGACCATTCTGAGGAGAGGATGAGCATGCACAGAGCTGCGCTCTAAGATTCTCTTGGCAGCAGCATGTAGATGTGAACTGCAACCCAGCCGGGCTAAACGGAGGAGCGCGAGGTCACACTCCCAGGCAGCTGGTGAAGTTTGGATTTTCGTTGATTGTGGTGCAGGCACCATTAGCCTTTTCCCATCCGTATATTTCCCTGGGTTGTGAAGAAATGCTGCATGCTCTCGGTGAAAGAGCCAAGGTCTGAGGGAGTGAAATCCTCATGGGTGCTCAAAGTTCCATTTTTCACGAGGAATGGTGACCAGCAACGAAGACAAGCAAGCAGTAATCCCGGCCATTCTTCTGCCTGTTGCCTGACAGCGACCATTCCATTGACACTTGCTGTCTCCTGTGGCTACTTGGGGGAATTAGTCACCAATGGAATTCTTTCCAGGAATGATGCATTTAAAGCTCTGTCATCATCCTTCTGTTTCAGTCTTTGATCTCTGTTATTTTAATGAAAAAATACATTCTTGGGTTATGGCTGCCCGTAGTTGGAGAGCCCCGGGAAGTCTGTGTCATGTGGTAAGCAGTCGGGTCATAAGTCCTTCAGTTGAACTAAGTGTGTGTTAACGATGGTTTGCTGGCTACAGCCCTGCCCAGCCAGATCACACCAGATGTGGCCACAGGCTAACCTTTCTAGCTCCCAGCCTTAGATAGGTTCACAGACAAACGATTTGTCAGCAGCACACCCAGGCGTCTCTGAATGGACATAGGACAATGACTTCTCTTGCCCAGGTGGCGTTTTCATGATCACTCTACAAGTGTTGAGCACTAGCTATTTGGCTGCCGTTGTCTAGGAGATGGTGGAAGAACTAGGTGGGAGGTAAATGCCTACAGACGTAGACATCTGTGCAAAACAAGCACATTTCTCATAAAACTGTGGAAAGGCACAGATAACGGAGGAGAATGGGTTGGTGACGCAAGGCTAATGGAGAGGGAGTGCTTACAAAATTGCATAAGGATCCAGTAGACTGCTAGGTCTTCCCTTCAACTCCGTAGGACCAGGGCTTTCTTACCTTCAAAATTACGTTGCTTCAAAGTAGTGAGTCCCTGACAAAGGCATAGCTGGGATTAAGAGTGAGGTGGAGCTAGAAGAATTACAGTTTATACTCAAGTATAAGCCGACCTGAATATCAGCCCAGCACCTAATTGTACCACAAAACTACATTAAAATATGCTGAAATCAGGTATAAGGCATCATCAGAAAAAAAAATCCTACCATAGTGAATGAAGGGGGAAGTGTAGAGTGGAGACCCAAAGCCCATTTGTCGGCCAATGGAGATCCCCTCCCAGAGGGGTCTAGAGGAAGAGATGAGTCAGTCAGGGTGCAATTTTAGCACCGATGAAGAATACAGCTTTCCTCCAGTTCCTAAATGCTTCCTACCACCCCCACTACCATGATCCAAATTCTACCTTGCAAGTCTGGATAGAGCAGAGGTTGTACACTGGTGCAGATAGGAGCTGGAGGCAAAGGGAATCCAGGATGGATGATACCTTCAGGACCAGGGGTGTGACGGGTGACACTGGGAGGGTAGAGGGTGAGTGGGTTGGAAAGGGGGAGCCGATTACAAGGATCTACATGTGACCTCATCCCTGGGAGACGGACAACAAGAAAGGGGGTGAAGGGAGACACCGGATAGGGCAAGATATGACAAAATAATAATTTATAAATTATCAAGGGCTCATGAGGGAGAGGGGAGGGAGGGGGAAAAAAGAGGACCTGATGCAAAGGGCTTAAGTGGAGAGCAAATGCTTTGAAAATGATTAGGGCAAAGAATATACAGATGTGCTTTATACACTTGATGTATGTATATGTATTGCTTGTGATAAGAGTTGTATGAGTCCCTAATAAAATGTTTAAAAAATGTGCTGAAAAAACTCAGCTTATACTCAAGTATATACAATGCATTCTGTGAAAATTGGTCTCCCCAAGCACCAGATCTTTGGTATCCAGATTTATACCCCTTATTTATTAAATGTATACTGGGGGGGGGTTAGTTATTACACTCTTGAAAAATCCCCTCTTTTAAAAGAGGATTTACACATTTTTATTTTCCTCAGCACAATGCCAGGAGCAGGAACTGTGTGGCGATCTAGTGGTGGTTTGTAGCTTTATGCAAGCTTCATGTCCACCAATAAAATCCCTTGACTCTTTTGCAGTTCAAATAAAATCCAAATTTCTGTCAAGATCTGAATCCATGGTTTTTTGGGTCACGTATGTAAAATATCATTCAAGAACTACACCCATGAGAGACATTATCATGGAGTTCAAGCTACTGTGGTTTGTGCTTTATGGACAGTTCCCAAAACACAGTAAAACAAAGATGATTTGCTTTGCAGCTATGGAGGTCAAGCCCTGGGCAAAGATTCTGTGTCCCTGATTTCTCTTTACTGTTCAACGTGAGCAACACACTGGCCTGTGTCCCCTTTCCTTCCACCTCCTCTGACCACCATGTAAACAGACACATGACTGGTCCACCTTGTCGCGGCACCTGAAGCCATATGGCGTGTTCAGACGAGAAGCCATGTAGGAATAGCATCACCCCATGGACAGCACTGTACTGGATCTTTCACCACAGAGGTGTGGAGCATTAGAAGGAACTTAAAGACCACCTCGTCATTCCTGTTCCACAGTTCTGGAATCATCTGCTCTTAGAAGGGAAATGATAAAATGAGATGAAGGATGGTAAGCCAGGAGAAAGCCAGCCATTTGCTTCAATCTCCAAGGACAGTGATAAAAAGGCAGAACAAGCAGTCAGATTTATTCCTTTGCCGTTAAGTTAGTGATGCTTCAGCATATGACCCCCTCTCTCTATTCGCCACCCCCTTTCCCATCAAGCTTTTAAGAACAAAACTTCTGATAGAAACAAAGCGAACTGATTGCTGGAACAATACCCGACCAGACAATTATCTTCAGCTTTCCACTTTGACCTCGCCAGACTTCTGAAAGGTTTGGGGTTGTAACTTCATTTTGAATTAGAAGGTGTAGTCAGGGGAGGCCTTTTTATCTTGTCAACACTTGATTTAAGTTCCCTTCTCATCCTTTCTTCCTAAAATATCACTCTGCAAAGACACAAAATAAGGCAAGAGCTGCAAGCTTTCAAAATGGCTAAGAAAGCCTTCTGGCTGTATTTTTTCCAACACAGGATGGTTAATTCTTCTCAAACGCCATGATGTATATTTAATGTTATTTGCCAGGACCATAGTTCCTGCGCATCAATTCTTTTCCAGTCTTCTTTATTCACTGTCCCTCTTTTCCATGCAAATGAGACATTTGAAAACATCATGGCTTGGGTCAGGTACACCTTAGTCCTCAAGGTAACATCTTTGCTTTTTAACACTTTAAAGAGATTTTTTGGGGGGAGCATATTTGCCTAATGCTATCAGTTTGGTGACTCCTGACCACCGTTTCCATGAGCCTTGATTATAGGCTGAAATAAAATGCAATCCTTGACATCTGCTGTCGTTTCTCCTGTTAGTGGTCCAGTTGTGAAACTGTTGGTGTTCTTTACAATGAGCAGTGATTCATATAGAAGGCTATAGCCATTCATTTTCATTAGTAGGTGCTTCGATACCTCTTCACTATCAGCAAGCAAGGCTATGTCATCTGCTGACCACAGGTTGTTAATGAATCTTCCTGCAATCCTGGTGCTGTGTTCCTTCTTCTACCTGTGGGTCAGCTTCTTAGATTATGTGCTCGGCATACAGATTGAACACATGGGATTCGAGGATTCCACCCTGATGCAGACCTTTCCTGATTTTAAACAATGCAGTATTTCCCTGTCCTGTTTTTCTTCTTGTTCTGTTCATAGACACAAGTCGTATCCTGGAATTCCCATTCTTTGCAATGTTATCCATAGCTTTTTATGACCCATACAGCCGAATACCTTTGTATAGTCAATAAAACACAAGTAACCATCTCGCTAGGATTTTCTAATCAGCCAAGCTCCATCCATCAGTTATCATTGAAAATATCCTGTGATCCACACCTTCTCCTGACTTTGGCTTGAATTTATGTCAGTTTCCTGCAATCATTTTGTAATTATCTCTCTCCAAATTTTGCTTCTGTGTGATACTAATGATATTGTACATGGAGGAGATGCTATTATTGTTATGACAGGGTTTCGAGCCTTCTCAAGTAGAGAAGCAGCATATTTAGTGCAGAGGGTACGCGGTGGGGAAAAACAAAGCTCCAGGAATTGACAGACAGCCAATCGAAATGTTCAGCACAGTGTAGTAGTCCTCGAAGCACTCTATGCCAAGAGTTGTGGGAGACAGGTCCCTTGCCAACCAACTGAAAGAGATCCATATTTGTACGCATCACCAATAAAAGGTAATGAAAGAAAGCAGAAATTATGCAACAATATTGTTAGTATCAAATGTGAGTAAAATTTTTCAGAAGATACTAGTTAAATGGTGGCGGCAGCACATTGACAACACTGCCAGACGCTCCGGTTGGGTCAGAAGAGGACCGCGAACTGGGGATCCTACAGCTGAGGGTTGATGGGTCTGAGCTGAAAGCAGGCCACGCAGACTAGTAGTCTCTTTTGTTGCCTGGACAAAGGAGTTTGGCTTCGTGGATCAAGACAAATTATGGATAACATTGTGCAGAATGGGAATCCCGGAAGACTTCACCTTGTTCGTGCAGAACCTGTACGTAATTTGAGTAGAACACAGGGATATGGCATGGTGTCAAACCCGGAAAGGTGTGCGTCAGAGTGGTATCTGTTCACCATATTTATTCAGTCTGTATGCTGAGCAAATCTGAGAAGCTGAGCACAGACAGAGCATCAGGATCGAAGGAAGACGCGTTAAAACCCATAATAAGCAGATACCACAGCTGTGCGTGCGGCAGGTGAAGAGGCATTGAAGCCCTTACTAATGAAAACGAAAGCCTGTAACTCTCAATATGGATTACTACTCATTGCGAAAAAAACCAACAACTTCACAACTGGACCAAGAAACTGATCAAAGATTGAAGTTGTCAGGAATTTCATCTGTCTTAGATCCACAATCAGTGTTCTTGGAAGCAATGGTCAAGAAGTCACTCTATATATTACATTGAAAAATCTGCCAAAGAGCTCTTTCAATAATTAAAGAACAAAGATATCACCTGGAGAAGTAGGGCCCATCAAACTCACACCGTGATCTTTTCAGCAGTGTCCGATGCATGTGAAAGCTGGACAGTGAATCGGGAAGGCCAAAGAAGAACTCATGCATTTGAACTATGGTGTTGGCAAAGAATGTGGACCGCCAGAGAACACACAAATCTGTCTTGGAAACGGTACAGTCAGGATGCCCCTTAGAAGCAAGGCTGATGAGGCTTTTCTCATGTACGTTGGACATGTTTTCAGGAGGATTCCATCTCTGAAAAAGGCATCATGCTTTGTAAAGCAGAGTTCAGTGAAAATCAGGAAGCTCCTCACATGAGCTGGTTTGCAACAATGGCCCCAGCAGTGGGCGCGCACACGGCAGCGTTGTCAGTATGGTGTAAGACCTGTGCACACAGTGCTTCTTTCTGTTCTAGGTGGGGTTGCTCAGAGTCAGAAATCATTTGATGACACTTGACAACAACAAGATCCAGATCACAAAAGAGTTAGTGATTCTCAATGAAATGATAGCTTCACTTAGAAAACAAATGAAGTGTCCAGAGAAGAAAAGTAAGAATAAAGAATAGACGGACTACACTTTAATCCCCTCTAAAGATCTTCAAAAAAGAGAGAGAAATATGGAAGAGGGTGTGAATGTGGTGGAACGTTGGGTAGGAAGAAGAGCAATATTGAATTATGGAAGCATAAGAGCTAAGAAAAACACAGGATTCATAGGTCTTTTGTATCAGAGTAATCACTTTTTTGGCTGAATAGCTAGAGCTACATTGTGATCATGTTACAATGGTGAAGTCAGAGTGAGATGAACTTCTGTGAATAACGTTCAATTTCATGGACACACTTGTCTGTACTTGACAGTCCTCTCTTTACTTTGGATGTATTTAGCTTTCACGATTCCCTCCACCAGTTCTCTTGAAAGGACTTGGCTGGGGCTGAAGATGGAGCACACACTCATTTGGTTTGGAGCCGTTTGTCTTCCCTTAAATCTTCACCAGGAGTGTTATCCTGAGGATGTTTTTCTATTTCAGGAGAATGAAAAAGAGACTAATAACCTGCTAGGGTGGTAGTTATTTTTCTAGGGAGGATGGGTTCAACTGATGGACTGACATCACATATATTAAAATTAAGGCAGGGTAGTTTGAGGGCCTTAACATGGTTATGCAGTGTTCAAACCAAATGGTGGAATTAAAGAGAAACAAATCATCGCCCCATAGAGTAAAATTATCACTGGACTAAGCTAGAGCTTGAGATGGGTAGTCAGAGGACTTGTTGACGTCGAGTCAAATCTTATTCATAGTGCCTCCTATAAGACGGAGTAGAACTGCCTCAGAGGGTTCCCAAGGCTGTACTCTTTATAGAAGCAGATTGCCAAACCTTTTCTGCTGCAGAACAGCTAGTGGGTTCAAATCATTGACCGTTTGGTTAGCAGTGGAGCACTTAGTCACTGTGCAACCTAAAGGTGCTTTGGAAGAAAGGCCTGTCAGTAAAGAAAGGTCACAGACATTGAAAACCCTATGGAGCATACCATGTTTCCCTGAAAGTAAGACACCCTCTGAAAATAAGACCTACTTACAGCTTTACCTCTCACTAAAATATAAGGCACCCCCGAAAATAAGACTCCCCCCAAATAAGGCCCCCTGAAGCTACTGTAACTCTGGACTCTGAATCGTAGCGGCGGGCCCTGCCAGGCAGTTCACTGTTAGTCGCAGTGCAGCTGGAGCAGACAGGAAGTACGAGGTCTCTTTTAATAAAACAATAAACAATAAATGTGTACTGTATTATTCTTCATGGAAAAATAAGACAGCCCCTGAAAATAAGACCTAGCGCATCATTGGGAGCAAAAATTAACATAAGACGTCTTATTTTTGGGGAAGCAGGGGAGTTACACTCTGAAACACATGAGGTCACCATAAATCAGAATCAGTTCAACAATTATGTTTTGGTTTGTTTTCACTATGCATCAGGCACATTGTTATAATTCAATAAACTGCCTCATGCAGTTCCTGGGCTGAAATCTTCATAGGAGCTGACCTCAGGTCATTCAAGAGGTTGACTGGAAAGTCTGACCTTTTAGTTAGCAGCCAAGTGCTTTAATATTTGTGCTACCAGGTAAAAATGTGCTACACATTTTTACGTGCTAATGTAGAAAATAATGTGATTCATTTATATAGCTTGTGATAATGAACATTTAGGTCATTTGCAGTATTTCGCAGTGACAAAGGATGCTACTTACTATCGAAAGGCCTCCCAGAATACATTTGGTAGTGGTTTTTTTAGACAGGGAAACTAAATGTACTACAGCCACCTTCTCGACATACATGAATCTGAGAAGCAGAGCAACATGTTTTGCTCTATATTTGCTTGATACAGAGCAAATCTACAAAAACAAACAAATTGTGAAATAATAAATACAAATAAGTATCTAAAACTAAGCAGGATATGTTTTTAAGAATGCCTGCATGTGGGATGAGATTATTTTATTTTTCAGACAAGGGTATAAGAAGATAGCGGCTATCTATGGAGAGTGCAGAGGACTTGAGATGGGAGGGAACACAAAGGAGATTGTAGTGTTTGGCCAATGCTCAAAGATGCCGGCCATGCCTCTTTCTTTAGTGGATGGAGCATTGGCATGGGTGTTACTAGGTGCCACCAAGTTAGTTTGGCCTCACAGCAGCCATGTGCAACAGACCAGAGCACTGCCTGCTCCCGTACTATCCTTGCAGTCATGGTTATGTTGCAGTCATCATTGCAGCCCCGAGTCAGTCTGTCTCATGGAGGGGCCTTTTCCTTTTTGGCTCACCCTCTACTTTCCCAAGCATGGGACCGGTTCCTCCTGATGACATGTTCAAATTACATGAGACCAAGCCTTACCATCTTGCTTCTAAGGGAAATCTCAGGTATTTTCCTCCAAGGCATATTTGTCCATTCTTTTGGCAGATCTCAGCACATTTAATATTCCTCACGGACATAATATCTCAATAGTATAAATTCTCCGGTCCTCTATTATTCAGATTTTGCATGAATTTGAGGTGATTGAAATGACCATGACATAGGCTAGACACACCGTAGGCCTAAAGTGGTATTCTTTGCCCTTTACTTTTTTCCTAGTATTTTCTACCTTTTTTTTTTTGTTGTTGCCAGACCATTTTATTGGGAGCTAATAGGGATATCATATCATTCCATGATTCAATCACATCAAGCAGTATTGTACAATTGCTACCACAGTCTGTTTCTAAACATTCTCTTTCTTCTTGAAGTCCTTGATTTCAACTCCCCTTTACCCCCGATCTTCCCCCCTCTGGACCCCCCAGGAACCCTTATTCTACTCGCTGTCTCAATAGCTTCATCAATTGTGGGTTTCATATACTGAAAAATTTGTAGCCAAAATTTAAGAGGTTCAACCCCAATGAAAAATACATCTGAGACAACCCCAATAAAACAAAACAAAAACAGAGAAAATGTTGTAAACCAGATCAAGAGGTCTTGGGCAGTAGATTTTTCCAGTGCAATGTCACTTGACTTCTTGGCTGCTGCTCGTTGAGCATTGATTGTTCAGCCATGTAAAAGGATCCTTGATAACTTAATTCTTTCCCTATTTATCATAATATTATTTATTGCTCTAGCTGTCAGGATTTTTGCTTTATTTACCTTGCAATGTCATCATGCTAAAGGCTTTAAGCCTTTGATCTTCATCAGCAACTGTTGCAAGTCTCCCTAACCACCAGTAAGCAAGGCTGTACCATCTGTGCTGTATGGGGATGTCTTCCTCCAGTCCAGATGAGTCATTTCTCCTTATATATCCCAACTTCTCTGATTATTTGCTCAGCCCACAGAATTAATGAGTGTGATGAATATAACTCAGGATATGACCCTGACATCTTTCCTATTTTTTAAACCATTCAATATCCCCACATTCTGTTCAAATGACTTCTTCTTGGTCTTGTATAGGTTCTGCATGAGCACAACGAAGTGGCCTGGAATTTCTATTCATCTCAGTGTTAGCCATAGGTTGTTATGACCCACTCAGTCTAAATCCTTTGCATAGTCAACAAAACACAAACAACCATCTTTCTGGTATTCTTTGCTTTCAGTTAAGATCCAACTGATATCAGCAATAATATTCCTAGTTCTATGTCCTTTTCATAACCCACCTTCAATTTCTGGCATCGCTAACGTACATCATATATATTACAGTTTAATATCTATTCTAATTGCATGTTTAGGAGCCATATTAGTGTGAGAGTGTAGTGTTTGATTGCTAACCAAAAGGTTGGTGGTTCAAATCCACTAGCTAGCTCTATGGGAGAAAGACCAGTTCATCTGCTTCTATAAATATTACAGCCAAGAAAGCCCTATGAAGCAGTTGTACTCTGTCAAATGAGGTTTCCTTGATTCAGAATTGATTGTGTGCTACCAACAGAAATATAACTATGCAAAAGGGGTACTCCCACCAAAAATGGAATTGCGCTGGGCTGAGTGGAATTTTCGTAGTATGAATTTTTCCAGCTAGGTGAACATCAAGCAACTCACTCTGAGTTAGTGCACCCAGACGTGTCGTCTGGGAAGGTTCTCTCTGGTCACAGTGAATTTTTTTTTCAGAAAAGCAGTTTGGCTCAAACTTTGTTTTTTGTGATGGCTGATTTAAGAGAGCAGTGTGCACTTGTGAAATTTTGTTTCCTGTTTGGGAAAAATACCACAGAAACTTTTGAACACAGCTTATAAAGACCACTATGGGGGAAACTCAGGTGTACAAGTGATTTTCTTATTTAAAAAGAGATGAAATGTCGATTCTGGACAAACCTCATTCTGGACATCTGTCAACTTCCCGAAAGGATGAAAATGTCAGCTCGTAGTGCATTTGGAGTTCAATCCACCAGGTCAGACTGTTAATCAAGCTTTCTATTTAGAGATTCTGAAAAGATGGCATAACACTGTGTGACAAAAATGGCCTGATTTGTGGCAGATGGGGGACTGATTTTACCACCATGACAATGCACCTGCTCATGCAGCCATCTCAGTGTGCTAGTTTTTGGCAAAAACAGCATGTCTCTCTTGTCTCATGCACTTTACTCACCTGACCTCACTCCATGGGACTTCTTTTTGTGTCCATGAATGAAGAGGGTCGTGAAAGGACAGCAATCTGAAGATGTAGAAGAGGTGAAGAAAATAACAAAGGAGGTTTTGTCAGCCATCTAAACAGATGAGTTTGAAAAATGTTTCTAAGAATGGAATTTCAGATTTGACAACTGTATTAAGTGTAATGGAGAGTACTTTGAAGGTGATAAGGTTGTTGTGTAAAAAATTTAAATACACAGCTTTGTGGGTTACCCCCTCATATTTAGTTTTTTTTATTAAACAACAGTTTTTAAATCAGCCATGGATGAAGGATCCATGGTTTAGTGAAAAAGAAAAATACCTATAAGCAAATAAATGTCAACATGTCCTTTACAGAGAGGTCCTTTGATGACAGTGCAGCAGTGGGATTTGACTGCTATAGAATTAGCTTTTACTTTAAAGCAGAAATATAGCAAATGCTGTAGTTAATGTATAAATAAAATGTTATGTGAATATATAAAAAATGAAATGATTAGGGAGGTGGCATTTAAATTGCATGAAAGATGAATAAAATTATGAGAGAGATAGTAAGAAAATATGTTTCCTACTAAGGACCATGTGACCCGAAGTATAAAATCCTGTGAGTGCAGCCTATGACCGAGTAAATGACAAACCTGAGTAATGTAGTTGAGAAATATGAGGAGAGCTGGGTAAGTGGGAAAGTTTGAATTATGAAGATCCTCTCATTGTCATGTGCAAGAATTTTGTCTTTAGCATGCAACCACTAGACAGCGTTCATAGTTTTCTTTTTTTTTTTAAATAACACATGTTTCTAAGGAAAAAGTTATTTGGTGGTTTTTAAAACGGCGAGCTGTAAACAGATGGGGCCAGGGAGATCACCTTGGGAAGTTGTAAGCAAGAGCTCATGAATGTCCGAAACAAAGGACCCAGAGCCAAGGAAGGGGCTGAGTGTGAGAGGTGATTCAGGAATATGACATAACCTACTTAATAATTGAAGGTGGAATGAGCTACCTCTTACTTTGTCTTACCCTTTGTGCTTTGGCCTGTGTCTTAGTTACCTAATGCTACTATAGCACAAATACCACAAATAGCCTAAAAGAACCGAATTTATTTTCTTGCTAGAGGGAAAAAAATTTAAAGTTCAAATCAGGGTTCAGTCATGTCTATTCCTTATCAGTAACCCTGTGTATTCCTTGGCTTGTGGGTGTCTCTGCACCTAATCTGATCTTTTAAAAACTCAAACAGTTCATTGTACTCACGGGTGACCTCCTTAGCAAAGAAAATGCATTTGCATGCAGGAGTCCATCCTCGTGTATGGATTCTGACACCTGTTATGGGAGACACCATTGCAATCTCTAAGCGCCTTTTCCTGGCTGAGTCTTACCTTTCTCAACTTGTTCTACATCCTCAGTGTGCATCCTTGCCACAGAGCCTTCAGAGAGGAATTAGCTACCAACTGCATTTGAAAACATTTTAACATGGTAAATGCTATAACATGATATTAGCTATATGTATATGTATGTTTGTATATTCTTTTGAATATTTTATTGTTCTTTAGGTGAATGTTTACATAGTAAATTAGTTTTCCAGCCAATAGTTTACATACCAATTAATCTGTGACATTAGTTACAGTCCACAGAATGTGTTAGCACTCCGTCCATTTCTCCCTAGATTCCCGGTGTCTCTGCTGCTTTCTGCATTCTCACGGTCACTTTTGGGCAAACATTGCCCTTTTGTTCTCTTAGATTGATTGTTCAAAGGAGCACACTCTTAATGGTGCTATTGTTTCTATTTTAGGCCTTTTGATTATTGGGCTGAGAAATAGATTGAGCTTCAAGTTCAAAGGTTTTCTGAGGGCAATAATTTTGGGGTTCTTCCATTCTCCTTCACACTAATAAGTCTGGTTTGGGGTTTTTAATTTAATTTTGCTGTACTTTTACCCATGCTACCTGGTTCCTTCTGTTGTGGCTCTTGTCATCCTGAGTGGGTGTGGTAGCCGGGCATCATCTATTTCCTCTGGTCTCAAGTTTGAGTAGGCTGTGGTTCAGATGCACCTTGGTTCCTTGAATCTTTGGTTTTCTTCGTTCCCTTTTGCTCCAGGGAGGAAGAGACAAACAGTTGTGTTTCAGATGGCCACATGTACGCTTTTAAGACTCCAGGCATTACTTGACAGTCTAGGATGTAAAATGTTATCTTTACGAGCTATGTTTGGTCAGTTGACTTAAATTCCCCGGAGACTGTGCTCTTTAGCCTTCAAGTCTAATAATTCAGTCCCCAGTTGAAGGGCTTTCTGTAACTGTGTCCCCTATGTAGTCTATTATGTATATGAGTAGGCATGCAGCACTTACAAATATGTATGAAGAAATGTCTTTAATCATACATATATATGCTTGTGGGTGTGCTGCCATATGACCACCCTCACCTATTTAGCATACATATTAGCCTATGTGTGCACTCAAAAATTATTGTGTTATTACTGTTACATGATTATTTATGTTATAGCATTTAGCATGTTGTTGATGTTTAGTGACATCAAACTGGTTCCAACTCATAGCTCATCCTCTGTACAACAGAATGAAACACTGCCCAATCCTGTACCGGTCTCACAATTGTTGTTACATTTGAGCTCATTGTTAAAGCCACAGTGTCACGCTGTCTCGTCAAGAGTTCTTCTATTTTTCACTGACCTTTTACTTTACCACATATGATGTTAGTTTTCACAGACCAGTCTTTGTCATCACATGTCCAAAATATGTTAAAAAAAAAGTCTAAACTTAGCAGCATCTAAGGAGTATCTTGACTGTACTTCTTTCAAGACAGATTTGTTTGTTCGTCTTCTGGCAGCCCGTGATACTTTCAGTGTTCTTCACCAGCACCAGAATTCAAATGCGTCATTTCTTCTGCGTTCCTCCTTATTGGTTGTCCAGTTTTCAAATGCAAATGAGATGACCGAAACACCTGGGTCTTCAAAGTGCCATCCTGGTTCTGTGTAGTAGTTGTCCTTTATTCTTGCACACCTCTCAGGAGCATGGGTGACATTGGGTAGGCAAGGAACTGCTAACGGAGTGTCAGCAGTTCTTGATCATCCAAACCCAACCCACCAGCTCCTCTGCCGAATGGAGATGAGGCTGTCTGCTTTCATAAAAATGGACAGCCCCACGAACGCTGTATCGAGTCCATGTGAATCAGACAGAATTGACTCCATGGCAAAGAATTCGCTTTGGTTTTAGACCTTTCCAGATTGGCGATATGGGACTATTAATATGAGATAAAAGGGTATAAGTATTGGAGATAAACATCCTTTTCCCAATTACAGTACCGATTCCTCAGGACTCTGAGCTGTGATTTATATCACATCAGTAAGTTGGTGTGATAAATACTACATAGCACACTTTAAGCCCTTACTACACACTAGTTTTGTCTCACTGAAAAGTATTGCATTAATTTGTTTGTTACTTTTTTTACTCATTCAAGATAGAAAGGATTGCTGAGTTAAAAAAACGCAAACAAAATCCTTTGGCTGAACAAGAATCATTGTTGAAAAATCTTTCTGAAGTTCTATTGCAGTTTTATAGATTCAGTTTACCAAACAGACTGTAACTTTCAGTTTACTAAACACCTGGTGTTGAATTTCTAGACTTCATAGTGATGCATAGTATTGTGTTGAAGAACAGGCAGAGGGCTGATCACAAAATATACTTTGGATAGTGTGAGACTTTTGTTGTTACTGTTGTTCATTAAAAATATAATAATCCTGTTCATGAAAAAAAAATAAGTCTAGTTTTCTTGAGATTTGCGTTGCCTTAACCCTGCTCTTCAGGAAAGACTTGTAGTTAATTTAAAGATTTCTTACAGTGCGCGTTCAATATGTCAATGCATCGTCGGGTTTCAATATTGTAATTAGTTACCAAAGGGTAGATATTATAATCAACCACTGTTATTAAAAGAAAACAATCAAGACGTGGTTTTCACTGGAACAGAAACAGACTTTGAGGGCTACCAGGGCCGGAGGGGGAAAGAGGCACCGGGAAGCTATAGGCCAGAGGGTCAGGCAGCTGGTAACGGTGAAGGGAAGAGACTTTCTCTCTTTCCAGCAAAAGGGATAGGACAAAGCATCGGGAGGTTCTCTGAGCTGCAGAATGGGAAACAGATGATCTGTTTGGTTAAGCCTTCACTTGATACACAATAATTTCTTTTGTTTTTTCAAGGTTTTCTAATGTAGGAAATTTACATTATAGAAGTATAGAAGAGGAAAATAAACACATATCTTCTCTTGCTTTGTTTCTTTCTCTTGATATACTAATAATGTGGTCAAAGAGGTCTAATTTCCCTGAATTTTTCTTCAAGGGAAGTAACCCAAAGGTGTTTATTTTTTATCACTTTCTTGGGGGATTTCATGATTACATGCTTACCAGTTACTTTGTTTTAGATTCTTAGAGCCGCCTGTTCAACCTCTAATTGCTACCTTGTCTGTCTGATACGTACTAATCTGTTTGGAATCTAGTGTCTTACTTAAATTTTACCTTAGCTACAACATCTAAGGCCACACCATTACTACACAAGGAAACACAGACGGGTTCAAAGACGTTGCTGGGATCGCACTGTCTATAGACAGCTGACAGCATTTGAGGAGTTGCGGCTCATCAGTTAATGTGATTGGAGCAGTGTTAACAATGGCTTTCCTCCCCAGATACTCTCTCCACTTGCTTCTGGTGATTACCTTTTGGACTTATTCAGTTAGGTTGACTGTGGAATAAACTGTCATCAGACATGAAGTCTATCTATTCAGAATCTCTGTATCTTTTTCCTAATGACATCCTGGCGGTGTAGTGGTTACACACTTGGCTGTGGTCTGCATGGTCAGCAGTTCGAAACTAGCAGCAGTTCTTGGGGAAAAGACTGAGATTTCTACTCCCGTAAACAGTTACAGTATCAGAAACCCACAGGAGGCCACTATGAGTTAGCATGGACTCAATGGCAGTGAGTGAGAATGCATCCTGATACCCACTTCCCATCAGAAACTCTCATGTTCCTCTCTCCGCTGGACCTTTGAACGCTCTTTTCATGTCTTTTCCTTCCTCTTGTAATTTTGCTCCTTTCCTCAAGCAATTCTTACATTTTCACTTTTAGACTTAAGTCTTGTTGATAATAGTTTGTCTTACGTTCTCCTTTCAAATAGGCTTTACAAGAATAATCCACTTAGAGGTATTTCTGTATTGTTTCCTTGGTTGCCTTTCTCTTGAAAAACCAGCATTTCCTCCAAGTCTTTGAGAGTTGTGCTCATGACATTTGATTCAGAAACAACATATTAATTCTTACTTGGACTCTTATGCTATGCAGAATCTCTGAATTTAAAGCTGGAAGCTCTATACACACAAATTCAATTAAGTTTGTAGCCACCAAACACGGTTTCTTTTTGTGCATATGCTTTATTTTGCATTTAGGTTTTGCAAAGGAAACGAGCAGAGAGTAAATGTAAAGCAAGCAGAGAAAAGAAAAGATCCTTTGGAATTATACAGCTCAAGATTGTTCCATAGTTGTGATATTGAACAACAGAATGATTAATTGAATCTCACAAATTAGAAAATTCAGATTTTTTTTTCTTGGTGAGGCAATCCTGAGTAGTGATAGCATTAGAATAGTCACACCACAGCCTCATCAGATTTCCTTCCCCCCATTTATTTTTTAAGCTATATTAAGATATAATTAACATGCCAGACGATTCACCTGTTTACAATCTATGATTTCATGGTTTTAAGTGAATCACCGATGTGTGCAACTACCCACACAGTCGCATTTGGGGCCTTGCTTTTAATAGTTAGGAATTGTCTATAATCACGAAAATATTTATTAAACTGTAACATGAACAACATACATGTCATGATAAGGTGACCACTGGTTGCTTAGTCACCCTAAGATCTTCATATAACCAGACTTCATAGAACTCTGCAGGGTGGACTCATACCCCAACCTCCAAAGACTGGTGGATTTCTTAGATTGCCTATTCTCGGCTTTGTTGGTAATATGCAATACATAAACATTGTGAACTCCTGTTTATCTCCATATCTCTTTATATTTTCTGTTTACCTGGCATGTACTTTTCATAGGTCCCCATAGATACTCTGTAGCCGTGAGGGCCACCACTCTCAATGTTGAATAGCCAGTGAAGAGCCAGAATCCTCAACACCTCACTGTGTGATTGGTCAGGCGAGTGATGAGGGACTTGGAAATCATACTCAATTCTATCACCCCAATTATCTATCCATCAATGTACTTTCACTTGACTATCTAGAGAGAGTTTTAGACTGAGTGGAAATGAACCTGAACTTGGATGTTACAGTAACTAATTTAAGCTTCCTTCCAAATGAAATGGCCCTGTTTAAGTCAGTATTGAAAGAAGATGCCAGGAACAGGGAAGCATTACTTCACCGCCAGAGTGTGGCCTGGTTTAGCGAGGCCATTTAGCGAGGCACCAGCAATGTAACTTTATATCAGGTTGTTATTTGGGGTTTTGAATAACTTTTGCAAAAGCTGGTTTAGAGATGGGTGAAAGCAAAGAACTGGGGCTGGGTGGAGGGTGTTGGCAGGGGTGCTGAAAATGGTGGTGAAAGCTTTGGGGGTTGTTGAAAGTCAGGGAGAGAACCAACGTAACCCAGTCCAGTCTGTCCAGTGGCAAGGTGAATGAGTGGTCAGAAACACGGGCCCTCATGTGCCCCTGCTGACAGAATCATCCTGACCTCAGATACCAGTTATGCAGATCATAGTTTACCTTCTTCCAAGAACCTGGAGAAATACTTGTGCAGATAGCATTTCCTTCATTCAAAGGTGCACAATTTTATATCCCTGAAATTAGAATCTGTTTTGCAACTGATGGCATGAGATAGTTTGCTTGGCAGTTTTAAAGTTTTATTTATTTATTTAAACATTTTATTAGGGGCTCATGCAGCTCTTATCACAATCCATGCATATACATACATCAATTGTATAAAGCACATCTGTACATTCTTTTCCATAATCATTTTCTTTTTTTACATTTTATTAGGGGCTCATACAACTCTTATCACAATCCACACATATACATACATCAATTGTATAAAGCACATCCGCACATTCCCTGTCCCAATCACTCCCAAAGAATTTGCTCTCCACTTAAGCCCTCTGTTAAAGTTTTATTTTATGGTTGTAAAGTACCGTATATACTTGAGTATAAGCCGGCCCGAATATCATCCGAGGCACCTAATTTTACCACAAAAACTGCATTACAAATGTGCTAAAAAAAACTCGGCTTATGCATGAGTATATATGGTATACATTTTACTATTTTGGTCCTTTTTTGAAAATATTCTTTTATTATTGTTGTTGAGACTATTCCCAGAAAATGTACACCAATTTAATAGTTTCTGTAAATACAGTTCTATGACATTGATTTCATCATTCCAGTTGTGGCGGCCATTTTTCTCCTGTTCTGAGCCGTCCCTCCCCTATTAAACTACTGTCCCCACCCCCACCCCTACAGTTCCTGTCTAATTTTTTAGTTGCTGTTGACAATTTGATCCCTATGTGGCTAGTTCCTAAAAGAGCATGGTGATCAAGCAGACATTCTTTACTAGTTAAGGTAAACTGTTGTTTGGTTTTAAGAAGACTTTAAGGGATTTGGATTTGAAGTTTAAAGATTTTCTCAGGGCTTGTGTTAGTCTGGGTAGACTAGAGAAACAAATTCATAGACATTCATATGTATATGAGAAAGAGCTTTATATCGAAGAGTAATTGTATATTAAGAAGCCAGTCCAGATCAAGTCCATAAGTCAGATGTTAGCCCATAGTGTCTGATACCAGTCTATAAATTCCTCTTCAGACTCATGTAACACACACAATGACACCAAATGCAGGAAGATCACAGGCCAGTGGGTGGAAAGTCTTGTGGATCTAGTGGTTGGTGGTAGAACATCTCAGCACTGGCGTTGGTCTACACATGGCAGGGAGCTGGAGTAGTTCCATGTGGCTTGTCAGTGTAGTTCCATGTGGCTTGTCAGCAGGGAGACGAAGCAGAGAGTGTGTGTGTCTGCCCTCCAGTGAGCTATTGATCTCTGTTGCGCCTCCAAATAAGGTCATCAAGCTGCAGCCTGATTGACAGGCTAGACTCCACCCCTTCCTCAAGTTGACAGTAGCTTATGTAACTACCACAGGGCTATCGTTTTCAGGGGTTCCTTCAGCCCTTATGGTTCCTGAAATTCTTCACTCCATGAAAATTTGAAATTCTGTCTTATATTTTCTTCCATTTAATCAGGATTCTGCTATAGAATCTTTTATCAGAATGCTCGATAATGGTGCCAGGCACATCTCGTTCTTCTGATCTCATGTTAAAGGAGGCAGATGTTCTCGGAGGCAATTAGCCACACATCCCATTTCCTTGTCCTATTCTTGACCTTCCTTCCTCAGTTGCTCAGGCAAACAGAGATGCCATGACACAGTGTAACTAACTCTTAGCAGCATTTTTTTAGTGCTATATGGTATATTTCAAGTTGTCGAACTTCAGTAATAATAATGATTTTACTCCTATTTATTGAGTTTCCTATGTCTCAGGAGCCATTCCAAGTCCTACATGTATCATCTCATGTAATCCTCCCCATTTGTTCATTTTATAACTTCCTGATAAATTCTGGTACTTCATCTGTAGGCTCTTCCTGATCATAATGAATGGACCAGTAGTTTGGAAATGTAGGCCCTTATTCAAGTTAGCACATTTAATCCCACACAAAGTAGCTAAATGTGAGGAGGTGGGAAGGTAGAGGCTCATTTGATGAAACGAGAGGAAAGCAATCGGTTGGAGGAGCACAGGGCCAGTTAGGTGCTATGGGATCTGTTTGAATCTGACATGTGTGAATACCTACTAATACTGGGACATGCACATGACAAAATGTCAAGGCTCCCTCTGCCACTTGCTCATTTTAGCTATTGATCTCTCCCTCCTGCATTGAAAAGAGGAAATTTCCCTGTTGGGGGCACTAAATTGGCACTGCTATTAGACAATGAACGAGTAGAAAACTCGACAACCATCCATTGTCCTTTACCCTCTCCATCTCCGGCAGTAATCCCCAGCAAGCCTTTGCATGGATAATCGACGGGATGTGTGGAGGCCAGTGGCCTCCCAGAGCCGTGGAAGAGCGGCAGACTCGTGGGTTTGTAAATTGATGTGACACAGGAGAGTGCCTTCCTGCATTATTGTCATGCTCAGTTCCACAGAGTGATTTACGAAGAAGCTTGGCCCAGGGTCAGGAAAATAATCTTTGGCAGAGGAAGGCAAAAATGGCCAGTATTAGAAACAAGTATTTTTCACATTCTTATTTCACCTGGATCCTTAGGTAAAATGACAAGAAAGGCGACTTTGTTTCCTTTCTTCCTCATGCCTAGCACGGTGCCTGGCACAGAACACGTCCTTAGTCAATGAAGGAATAGATCTCTATTTTTGATTGCCCCAGGGAACAACACGGTGCCCCAGACCTTGCCTTGTGCTTACCTCCTTCCCTCAATCTGCCCTGCACACATTTCCCTCAGGGCTTGAGTTCTCTACTAAGATGGTTATTACAGCAAACTAGATTGAGAGCATGCGGATATATAGCCTTCGAATGGTCTGTTGATTTCTTTGTCTCTCTTTTTGCTTAGACTTTCTCTCCTCATCTTTAAAACAAAAGTACTGAGCTGAAAGCTCCTTTGAGGGGTGATCGGGAAGCTGGAGGAGTTACCAAGGAGAACATGCTTCAACATGAGTCACGCCATCGTCGTGCCAAGGGTTCCTGTCCCACCCACATCATTTTGGTTTTAGGCCTTTGCCTTGGTGGGTGCATGTCGTGGGGTCTGCTTTGCCAAGCAGTCTCAGCAAAGGGCAGGGCAGAGCTCTGGGGCCTGGGAAGCTCGCCAGGTCCCTGGGATGCTGCAGCGCGGGCAGCTCCCACTTCATCTGATACATCCTTTGCACCCAACCCTTTCTGTCGCTCTTTTCTGGTTCTTTATGGGGTGGGCATTAGATTCTGGTAAACACAAGGAAGGAGCCCCTGGGTGACTGTCCTCGGTTGCTAAGCCAAAGCCTGGAGGCTTGAGTCTATGCAGAGGTGCTGAGAAGTGAGGCACGAGAACTGTAAAGCCAGCTGCGGAGGAGCTTGTGGACACTCGAGGGACCACCACGAGCTACAGTGACGCCATGCGACTGGTCCTATGTTTGCTTGCTTCCTCTTCTTCGATCCGTGGAGAACAGGATGTATTGTCGAGGTTTTGAAATCCTGTTAAACTAAGGGCATCAAAGTGCTGTGGCGGAGCGCTCGGCCCGGCCCCATTCTTCTCACTTTCCACGTTTACTTTGCCGTGTCTGGGTGGTCTTATTGATGTCATCAACTTGTGTCTAGGTAGCAAATTTGTCCCAGTTTTCTTCAAACCTAGGGAAAAAATAAGCTTTTAGAATGTATAAGTCGATGCTGCCCTATGATGTCACACGGAATTAGAAAATTCCATGTGTGCTTGTGCTTCCAGATTCTTCCGCGTTGGCCTGAAGAATGTCCCCTCTGCTGGTGACTTCGGTGGTTTACATGCGTTTGATTGACCGCGGAGTCTGTCTCCTTTGCTTATCTGAGAGCCCCTGAGGCCAAGTCTCATACCTTGCTTCATCTTCTTGGGTCTCCAAACATAGCCTGTGTAGGTCAATGAATGAGTACTTGGTGAAAGCAGTTGGGTAGGACAGGGGGAGAAGAAAGAGGGACATTTCCTAAAACCAAACACATTGCCATTTAATCAGTTCCAACTCTTGGTGACACAATAAGACAGTATGGAGCTGTTGCTCAGGGTTTTCTTGACTGAAATCTTTCAAGAGACACTTCTCCAGGCAGGACTTCCATCTGTGAGTTTGAATAACCAAGTGTTAGAAAACCGTTTTATTGGCATATAATTCACAAATCACACAGTTCAATAATTCAGTCCTATGAAGAAGCGTTGTGTAATCATCACCACACTCAGTTTTAGGACATGTTCTTCTATCATCTTGTACTCATCGTGATTAGCTCCCAATTGCTCCCAACCTCTCCTGCCAGACCCCCAAGGCACCGTTAATATAGGTACTGTCTTTAAAGATTTACCTACCCTGGATTTCATCTACAGAAAAACATAAAAACATCCCTGATACAGTAACAAAGTAAACAGATTTTAAAACTCAGTCTAAGAGAAAGCAGAAAATATTAAAAACTAGAACAAATTTTAACTAGACTAAAAGGGAGGTTGTATAATAAGGTGTTAACTTTTATCCTAACTGCATCTGCAGTAATCCACTTGTCAATGCACTCTGCATGCTAGCAAGGCTGTTCACATCCCTGGTCTCTGGCCAGAGGAGATTCGCCCAAGGCCTAACCCACCAACTTTTACCTTAGCAGCTTGTAAACTGCTAGTACCACCCAGGCTTGAAGAGGGACCATTTCCCTCCTGTAATGACACGGTTACCTCAGCTAGTAACAATAGCTATGGTATTTGCATGATTTCACGTCAACTTGAAGAAATATCAAAGTGTGGAGGAGGTAGGTATTCAACCCATCAATCAGGTCACAGCCTGGGCATGGTGACTCCTTGTGAGCAGGGCCTTCTCTTAAGGAGGACCCTAGGGTGCACACACACACACACACACACACACACACACACACCGCCCCCATCCTTCCCCTCCTGCTGGCCGACCACTCTGAGACCTGATGCTTCTGCAGGACTGTGCACCCACCAACTTCTGCTCTTCCTGCATTGTGCATCATTGTTTGTGGCTGTGTGAGCCTGAAGAGGGGTGTATGGGCTGGTATTGGACTTATGGACTTGAGTTGCGCTGGGCTGAGATGTTCTCTTGATGTCCAGTTGCTTCTTGATATGAAGCTCCTTCTTGCACACATGTGAGTGTCACTGGATTTGTTTCTCTAGTCATCCCGGCCTAACACAGTCACTGACACTACAAGTACTCAGTACATAATCAGCACATAGTCATTCACTAAAACAATTTTAGAGCACACTCAGTATGTGAGATGACCGAGCAAAGGCAACAATTATAACAAGAAAAAAGGGATAAGGTAGCCTCTCTGCCTTCTTGAAGAAATGATAGTAACAGAGTGGGCCAGGTGTGTGAGTGACAAGCAGGCAAGTACAGTGAGAGCACAAGCAAAGGGGGGTCCCCCCCCCACCTGGGAAGTCTAAAGATTCCCACAAGAGCTCTGCTCTTTGGAAACCCTCTGGGACCGTTCTGCCATGTCCTGTACATCACTACAGTCAATTTCAGAACATTTCTTCTCATAGTCATTGTTGTAGACTCCCCATTTCCCCCCAACCTCCCCTGCCTCGCCCCCATCCAGTCACTGCCTCTCTAGATATACCTATCCTGGATTTCATATACAGAGAAGCACACAAAACACAACACAGTCTCACAAAGTAAACAACAACGATGAGACAACACAGAAAACAATCTCAAGGAGGAAGCAGAAAACATTAAACACTGAAACAACTTTCAAAAGGGGGATCAAGTGATAGTGTATTGCATTTTAGCCTAACTACATCTGCCATAATCAGCTTTACCATGCTCTCAAGATCCTAGCCAGGCCACTCATATCCCTCAGCCAGCATCGGAGAGGCTGCACCAGAGACTTCATCCGTGTGCGGACCCTGCTCGTGGATCTTGGGCTTTCACTGTCATCCGTAGCCTTCTGCAAACAGGGTGCTCATATTATTCACAGTCCTTGGATCATACAGGCTGGTGTGCTTCTTCCATGTGCACTTAATTGACACTTCACTTCGATGGCGGCTTGTTTGAAGACAAGCTTTTAAAACCCTAGATGCTATTCTGGCTGATAGCCGGGCACCCTCTGCTTTCTTCACCACAGTTTGCTCTAGCACCCTTATTTTCAGTGATCTCTTTATGAAGGCGAACATCAAGCAGGACCTTATCAGAAGAACTGATCTTAAATTGGGGTTGGAATTCAGTGGGAGCCCACAATCCATTCAGATAGCTACAATGTACATAAGTCTCTGGTTCACTTTGGGGACATTCTTGTCATTTTATGATAGAGAACAGTATAAATCATTTCCCTGGGCCATAAGGTAGTTCTACTGATAGTGTCATTAATTTAGCCAGTGGTATAGATTTCAAAACACTATTGAGGAAGGGAAATTATGCACGAATGGACTGGTTTCAGACTGCAATATATGAATTGTCCTATATAGATTCAACTCTTAAGTGGGAGACACTATTGACACAAATAATTGGAGTAGGTAATAAGAGAAAACTTCCAATAACACTCATTAATAAAGGCTGAACCATGACTACACGTCACACGAAAGCAAGGCGGACATTACAATAGGCAATATATGGTAATCCCAGGCTACCATTTATTGGCCACCCTTGAGGCATAGGATCCACAGCAAAGCTCAACACCCAGTAGGGGGCACTTTCATGTGATGTTAATCCTCCTGGGTTTCCCTCCCTGAGGTGGCAAGGGTGATCTGGATGGCAAGCCCTTGTTTGCCCAAATACCTGCCGGGGATAATGAAGCAAAAGCAAACACCTGTTGCTGTTGAGTAGACGTGCCCGATCCAGGTTCCAGGGCTGTGATATTTGCCACATCTTTCTTCTGTGGAGCAGCTGACTTCTTGTTCGGCCGCCAAGTGCTTATGAGCTGCATTATCAGGGAGAGACTCTGCATACCTTAACTAATTAATTTTGATTGAGATCAACCTTATGGAACTGAGTAGAACTGACTTTAAATTTTCACAGGAATAGACAGAGGAGTGGCTGGCGGATTAGAACTACTGACTTTATGGTGAGCAGCTCCGTGCATAGCCCCATATGCCTCCCTCACTGGCAGGGAGTTTTCGTTTTAGCTAAAGGAATACATTAATTTCTACACTGCGAGTGCAACTGCAGTACACATTTGAATTCATCTTTCCTTTGGGTACGTCAAGCAATTGGCTAGTGTTCATTTTTATATTTCCCATGGAAAAGTTTTCTGTAGTCTTCTTTCCTCCATTAACTTAAGGTAAAATGACAGATGATTCGAGTCACACGGTATTATATTCAGTTCAGCCCCTGTCGGGTGATGTACACTACCTGGCACACCTCATTCATGAATTACTCCTGGGCTCAAGGCCAGTTACAGTGAAGAGAACTGACTCTCCCTGAGGGTAGATGTTTGTACCAACATCATAGAAAGGTAATCATGAAACTAGATGATTATAGAAGAAGACATATTCGGAGAGGCAAAGTGAACATAAGAATTGTTAAGTATTATCTACAGGAGAAATTTGAGCTCATGTTGGTAATAAGCTTTTTACATAGGACCATGACGAAATGACATTTTAAAAAACATTTGATTAGGGGCTCATACAACTCTTATCACAGTCCATACATATACATACATCAATTGTATAAAGCACATCCGCACATTCCCTGCCCCAATCATTCTCAAAGCATTTGCTCTCCACTTAAGCCCTTTGCATCAGGTCCTCTTTTTTTTTCCCCCTCCCTCCCCCCGCCCCCCTCCCTCATGTGCCCTTGGTAATTTATACATCGTTATTTTGTGATATCTTGCCCTATCTGGAGTCTCCCTTCCCCCCCTTCTCTGCCGTCCATCTCCCAGGGAGGAGGTCACATGTAGATCCTTGTAATCAGTTCCCCCTTTCCAACCCACTCACCCTCCACTCTCCCAGCATCGCCCCTCACGCCCCTGGTCCTGACAAAATGACATTTTTAACAGAAAAGGTTCTTGTGGCAGAGCTATAGAAACCCACAACAATAGCCTGCCGTACGCTATTTTAAAATCGCATAGAAGGTCTGAGCCCCAGAATTTTGGAGGAACATTAAACGATGAGAATTATGTCACAGAGCCTTATACTTTTGTACACATTAGACAGACACCTACAAGAGCACCTTCAGAAAGTTGGTGGAAGAATGGAGTTCAAGAACAATAAATCTTTTCCAGGGAGTTTTGAAGCTACCCTCCTCTCGTTATCAGATAGATGACCTATAAGGAGGTGGAATATCGGGGAAACAACAGTGGGCAAATTTGTGAGTATCATTTCTGTTTTGCTTTCTGTTATCAAGGACAACTGTGTATGGTTTAAGTTCTGCTGAGAGTCTAGCCCTTAGAAAATGAAAACATGGATGGATGTCAGAAAGCAAGTCCATATTCTAAAGAGACTTTATTCTCATCCTCTTTTTTTAACATCTGACAGTTTGACCTTGAGAAAGCTGTGAAACAGTAAGCACAAGCGTGTGATTGCTCTTCTCTCATTTACGGTATTGACCTTGGTATTGATTTGAGCCCTGGCAAGTCATTGTGGAGTAGTTTGTCGAGTTAGTGTGTGCTGCATATCTATTGGGGTTGCATCTTAGAACGTGACGAGACACATCTGCAGTTGGGGAGTCAGATAGTACTTGGAGGCACCAACACCCAGAAGGATACATTTTCAAGTTGACTTTTCAACCATATGGGATACAGATGTTATCTTAATATTTTTTTCTTCTATTGAGAATTATTTTATTTTTTGCTTGTATTATAAAGTGTACTTACGGAATCTTTAATAATACCGCTACTACATAAAGACAAATATTTCTTTTTACCATTTAACAAAAGGATGACTTAATTTACTTTAAACTTGTTTTGTATCTCCCCCCCAAATTATTTATCAGCACAAAGTTTGAAATGAAATAGTTTTTGTTTGTACCTTCCATGTAGCATCATGCCCTTATGACCTGAAGTTTAACATTCTTATCATTTACTCTTTAAGAAATCAGCAGAAATTTCACATTGTACTTCTAAATGATGATATAAAAGATGTGAGTGCTAGATGCAAACATACTTAACAACTGGAGACCTCCATCATTTTTATTACATCTGCTAAAAATAAAATTAAACATTCTTTATGTATCCTCTTTCTAACACACATTTTGATCTCAGAGACCACTTTGGTGCTGTATAAGAATTTTGGTCAATAACAGTCACTATATGGAGCATCTTGAACCAAATATTTAGAATGAACATTTTAATGTAACTAGTTCACTTGCTCTCCAGCATCCCTGTTTTCTGTCTTGAAGCAGTGGTCTATTGTGTGTACAAATGAAACCATATATTACCAAGAAACAATTGTAAACGCTCTACTTGTCAAACTCCTGCAAGGCTAGCACCTCTGTGAGCCATGGGCATAGTCATCTGCCCCATCTCCAAAAGCTGGAGGCTCTCCAGCTTCTTCAAGAGAGTAGTTGTTGTACCTATTGATTCTTGAAAATGGAAATAAATGCCATAACCTCTGCTAATGTTGTGAGCCTTCTGGAAGCACTTTTGTGATTCCTGGAATTCACAGACCCCCATTTGGGAAATGTTGCCATGAGCTGACCTCCTCCCCAAGTTGGTGGGACTCCCTCTCATTGTTCTTCTGGGTTCAAGATCACAAACCTTCACCTCCAGGGCAAGGAAAAGATGATGAATGTGTGCCAAAAGGAGGGAGTGGGAGTGGAGACATTAGGAAAGGCTTGAATTGAGTCCTGAAAGATGGATATTTGTCTGTAGAGAGGAGAGATGGGAAGTGCCTTTTAAAGTCTTTTAAGGTATATGAGGAGAATCTGGGTGGGGCGGTGATGGTGATAGCTGTGAAAATCTGTATTTAATAAAATGCCATATACCATGGAAGGAAGCCTGAATAAAATACTTAGTGTGCTTTTAAAATTACAAGCGAGTGGGACAAGAGGAAAGTAAAAGGAAATAGAGGAGGCGAAGGAATTTATAGAGTTCTAAATACAGACATGTATATATGTAAATATGTAAGTACATTGATATAAAATGATAGGGGTCTAGATCTATATACATATTTTATTTCTAAAGTATTAAGGCAGTGGATGGACATTGGACTTCCACTCAAATACTCTCTCAGTGCAAGAACACTTTGTTCTACTAACCTGGAACTATGTGATGCTCACCTTCCCTGTCATTACCACTGAAGACAATGCGGGTGCATAAGCAAATGTGGTGAAGAAAGCTGATGGTGCCTGGCTATCAAAAGATATAGCATCTGGGGTCTTAAAGGCATGAAGAGACACAAGCAACCATCCAGCTGAGAAGCAACAAAACCCAAATGGAAGAAGCACACTAGCTTGTGTGATCATGAGGTGTCGATGGGATCAGGTATCAGGTATCAAAGACCCAAAACAAACCAAAAAAATCATATCAATGTGAATGAGGGGGAGGACAGAGGGGAGACCCAAAGCTTATCAGTACATCTTTGGACATCCTCTCACAGAAGGGCCACAAGGAATAGACTAGCCAGTCAGGGTGCAGTATATCACCAATGAAACACACAACTTTCCTCTAATTCTTTAATGCTTCCCACCCCCTACCCTCCACTATCATGACCCCAATTCTACCTTACAAATCTGGCTAGACCAGAATATGCACACTGGTACAGATAAGAGCTCGCAACACAAGGAATCCAGGATAGATAAACCCCTCAGAACCAATAATGAGAGTACCCATACTAGGAGGGTAAGGGAAGGGGAGTGGGGGCGGGGGGAGTAAGGGAGAACCAATCATAATGACCAACTTATGACCCCCTCCTAAGGGGATGGACAACAGAAAAGTGGGTGAAGGGAGAATGTGGTCGGTGTAATATAAAAATAATAATTTGTAAATTATCAAGGGTTCATAAGGAAGGGAGGGTGGGGGAGGGAGAGAAAAAATGAGGAGCTGATACCAAGGGCTCAAGTAGAAAGAAAATGCTTTGAAAATGATGATGGCAGCATATGTACAAATGTGCTTGACACAATGAATATATGTATGAACTGTGAGAAGAGCTGTATGAGCCCTAAATAAATGATTTTTTAAGTTGTTTTATCAACAGAACATTTGCTCATGCAGCACTTTTATAGTTTGCTAGCATTGGGCACATTCACCATACTGTCCGACCATCCCCATTATTCTCTTCCGGTTATTTTCCATGGACAGAAACTCAGTGCCCCCAAGCAATGACTCCCTCTTCCCCGCTCTCACCCCCCACAGACAACCACTTTGAATTCTCTACATTTACCTCTCTCACCACAGTGGGATCAGATAGTGCTTATCCTTCTATGACTTGCATATTTCACTCCACATAATGTCCTCCAGATGTATTTACGTTCTGGTATCTATCTGGACTTCCTTTCTCTTGAACACTAGGCAGTTTTCCATTGTCTGAGATGGACCATAGCTTGTTGCTCCCTTCATCTCGTAGTAGACATTTTGATGATTTCCATCATTTTGCAGTTGTGAAAAGTGCACTGGTGAATATTAGTATACAAGTCTGTGTGTTCCTGCTTCCAGTTTCTTTGGGTATATATTTAGGGGTAGAATTGGTGAGTTCTATGTTTAGATTTCTAAGTAACTGCCAAACTCTTTTTCATGGTGGCTGTGCCATTTTGCATTTCCACTAGCAATGGATGAGGCGTTCCGACAGTTATTTGGCACATAATCATGGTGTGCCCCATGTACTGAATGAAAACAAACAGGATACACACTCACTGCCATAGAATCATTCCAACCCTTAGCCACCCAAGAGGACAGAGGAGAACTGCTTCAGAAGGGTTTCCCAACCCACTTGTTAACTCACTGTGCTCCAGAACACACTGCATTTGTCCCTGATTAATAAGCAGCAAATCAATCAAGTCTTCGCACTGGTCTGAGGGATCGAACTAAGGAAAACGATGGGCTAGAAGATGAGTTAGAATGGAGAGGAAGAATGGGCAAAGAGATAGGAACAGGGCACGATAGAGCTTGGACACATAAGCTGCTACAAAAATTAATAAAATTCACTGAGTAGGGATCAAGAATGTTTCATGGAGAAAGAGATGGCTGTTGACATTTCCCTTGCTAGATAGCTATTCATTTTTTAAAATCCCACCAGAATAAACTTGTTGTGGAAAAGACTTTAATTTGATTCATAGCTCAAAAAAGTAATGTTTAATTTTCTTTTTTTAAAAACATTTTATTAGGGGCTCATACAACTCTTATCACAATCCATACATATACATACATTAATTGTATAAAGTACATCTGTACATTCTTTGCCCTAATCATTTTCAAAGCATTTGCTCTCCACTTAAGTCCTTTGCATCAGGTCCTCTCTTTTTTTAGTAATATTTAATTTTCATTGGATTCAAAAGTTAAATAATTAGTTCTGTTTTGAGTGTTTTCTTGTTAGTTGATTACTTCGGGTCATTTACTGAATGTACCTTAGTGTATGTTAAAATTCCGACCTTACCCCTCAAGAACTCATACCCAGTTAAAAATGTTTAAAGTTTCAAACAGGGAAACACAGACTCTTTTGTCCAATATATTTCCCATCCATTTTATATGCTGAAACATACACAGGCCGCATACTGTTGCAGCTTAATGCAAAACATGTGCCTGTTTAGCCATTGAACTAGTCTATGTTTAAAATATGTGTATGGACATCAATTTATTTCCTGATTGGAAATTGCAGTTTTATCAAACTTTTCGAGGAAAAGTGCCAAATCATGATAAGTTGCACTCAATTTCATGTAAACGCTTTTTGGAGCCGTGCAAGTGTCTCAAAGGACCAAGTGTGTTTTTATACTCTGTGCTCTTTCATATAAACCTGATGCAGGGAAACTGGTGGCACTGCTTTTTCCTCCACTGGAACTGTGTCGTGAGGTCAGCATCCATTTGTGTTCCTAGTTCATGTCAAGCCTCTAGTGGCCTCGTCTCCTTTCTTTTAGATGAGCTTTGCTCTGTTTGTCCTAAATTTATATCTTTAGCCCTAACTGCCACCCTGAGCGCTAGATGCCCACTTTTAGTCTTGGCTTGGATGTCCAGTCAGCCATTTCACACTTACCGCAACTAAAACAGAACTATTAGACTTCTAAACTCTACAACAAATCTGTTTCTCCCATAGTCACATTAGTCATAATAAATAGCAACTATAATCTTCCATTTGCTGAAGCCAAACTTTCCAGCATGAATGTTTTCATTCCTCATAAACAATCTATCACTAAATCCAGGGAACAGTACCGACCCCTTCTCCCTACCTTCTGCTACCAACATCCCTACCACCGTCATCTCTCCTCTGTGCTCTTGCTGCAGCCTCTTAACTAGTTTCGCTCCATCTATCATGTCCTTTTACAGCATCCCAAGTGACCATATCAAAACAGATATCAGTCCATTCACTCCTCAGCTAGGACCTACCACTGGCTTTCTGTCTCATCCAGAATAAAATTTGATACCCTCTTGTGCCCCCAAAGCCCTTGAAGATCTAGCTACCCCTCTGATATTATATCCCACCTCCTTATTGTTCCATAATCTGCTTGGGTCATATGAGCCTTCTTGCTCTTATTCTGCACTACATCCAGCACCTTCCTACCGCAGGGCCTTTGCACTTGTTGTTTTTCCTGGCATGATTTCCCATTGCATACATCCGCATGTGTTCATTTCCTTCAGGGCTCTCCTTAAATGTCACCGTATCCTAGTGGACTTACTGGCCAGCATTTCCCCCTGCACACTTCTGTTCTTTCCCTTTGCCTCCTGATGTATGACAATGTCTCTATTACTCGCTTTTCATTAGTCTCCTTCACTAGAATAGACGCTCCATGAAGGCAGGAACTTCACCTGTTTTCTTTTTTTTCCTTTTAATCATTTTATTGGGGGCTCGTACAATTTATCACAATCCATCTTTCCATCCATTGTGTCCAGCACATTTGTACATATGTTGCCATCATCATTCTCAAAGCATTTTTTTTCCTCTTGAGCCTTGGTCTTTGTGTACACTGCTATCTCCCCACTACCTGTCTGAGCTGTGAGGTGTGAACAGGATCTAGGGTTTCTGATTCTAGGTCGATTACACTCACTACCTTCGCTTTTGACCTTATCACACAAATGAGGATTTAAATTCTTTGAACACTCAGTGGTAGGAGATAGAACTGTGCTGTGTGTGTGGTGTTGTGTGCCCAGAGGAAAACCTTCCTGGGCTGGCTGTGGCTTGTCATCAATTGTGATCCCAGACCCACTCTGGATGTATGTCCATCACGCTTTATAGTCATAAAGGGCGACTGCTGTCGCTTCCCAGGTATACAGTGTACTTGAAAACTGCAGGCAGTTTGCTTCGGTGAAAAATCTGATAGGCGAAGAGTCTGGTGCTCAGTAAATAGCTTATTTGTATTCTGAATTTGAATATTTCATGTGACTGTGTGACTTGTATGGGGGTGGGGTGTGGATTAAACTAATATGAACGTGCCCAGTGCTGGTTAACGCAGTGTTTTTTACAGGATGTTGGTACTTCTGAAGTTTCACTGCCCAACATTGTGTCCCAGATCTTGTTGTTTTGCAAATGAAAGAGCCTGCGTATTTCACTTGGATCATTCCAGAGCAGCTACTGACAGCCTGCTGTGTTTTGTTTCGCGCATGTTTGGGTTTGGGCCTGCGACATTTCCTAAGTGACTCTGGTAATCCTGAGGGGCTCTCCCTTGTTTTCACAGGTGATCTGCAACTCTTTCACCATCTGTGACCCCGAGATGCAGGAAGTTGGTGTTGGCCTCTACCCCAGGTATGGCTGACAGCATTTCTTTACTGGAAGAAGTGGTTTTAATTCCCACCTAGGCCCCCAGCCTGTCAGAGGTAGCTAGAAAGGCTATTTGGGAGAAAGCCGGGCCTCTACTCCCATGAACAGTTGCCGTCTTGGAAACTCGCGCGGCAGGTCGGCCCTGCCTGATCGGGCTGCTAGGAGTCGGCAGCGATGCCATGGCGGTGAGTCATGGAAAGGCTGTGGCAGCAGTTCGTTCAAGATCCACGCTTGGAGCTGGATGACAGCTCATCAGAGAAGGGAAAAGGTTGCCTTTTGTAATTCCACGTTACGTGCTGTCGTAGTAACAGACAGACAGACCTCAGTCCCAGTAATTGGTACTTGGGTGCTTTGGGGTTGAAGATTTAGTCAGCCCACCCCTGCCTGGATTTTATTGCCCAGCCTCCTGAGTTGAAGCCCAACCTTATTTGCCCAGACTCGCGGGACTGTCCCAACTCATCCATGGAGGTGTTCACGCACTCTGAGTCCCATTGGCAACTTCGCGGTCTCGGCCCTCCGACGAGCAGTTTCCAGCAGTCTCATGACTGAGCTACGAGACAGCTCCTCTATAGACACTACACAGTCACTCCTGTTCGCACTTTGTTTTTAAACTAGTCGGGTCCAAATGAAGGAGCCCTGGTGGCTCGGTGGTTAAGCACTTGCCTGCCGACCCAAAGCTCAGCAGTTTGAACCCCCGGCCCCTCCTGGGAGAAAGATGCGGTAGCCTGCTCCTCCGGGGATGACAGCCTGAGCAACCCTGTGGGGCAGGTCTGCTCACCTCCAAGTCAGTGTGTTTGCTTTGATTTTAGAACTCAAAGGCAAGCACATTCATTCTTATGATTAATTGTAAAGCTAAGCATTTGGCTTTTTATATTTTTCACAATACTCACAATTTTTCACCATACTCAAAATTTATACTCACAGTGATCCTATAGGGTATGATAAGACTGCCCCCTGAGTTTCCGAGGCAAACTCTCTATGGGAATAGAAAGCCAACTCTTGGTTCCAAGGAACAGATTGTGGTTTTCAACTGCCGACCTTGCAGTTAGCAGCCCAACACATAACTACACCACCAGAGCGCCGTAGTATCATGGGTGGTTAACGTAGTTTTCCAACACAGTAATTTAATGGTTAAGAGCTGGCTCTGAATTCAGGCCAACTGGTTTAAGTTTAGTCACCATTGACTAGTTGTGTATTTAACTCCGGTGCATCAGATTCTTTATCTGTACATGATCCTACACGATGGTTTTCTTTCTTTCTTTTTTATTTTCTTAAGATGGTTTTCATGATCAAGTTGGATAACATATGCTTAAGTGCAAATAAAGTACTCACTCATAGTTATTATGATTATCAATTTATGTGATAACTTAAACTTGACCCATTTTCCAAATGGCAAAAAAAAAATGCACCTCTAGGGTAATAGAATGACTACTTAGATCAAGGCCCAGAATGCCTCAGGAACCGGTACCTAGTTAACCAGCTAACTTCCGCATTCGATTTAAAGGAGGTGTGTGTGAGCTGCTGACCCAGCAGTTGCAGCCCAACTCTTGGTCCACCACACCACCTTCGTTTGCTCCTGTTGCTGTTGGGTGCCATCCAGTGATTGCAACCCATAGCGACCCGGTGCACAGCAGAAGGAAACCCTGTCCTCACTTTGTTGCTGTGCTTGGGCCCACTGTTGCAGCCACTGTGTCATTCCGTCTCATCGCGAAGCATGATGTTCTTCCCCCGAGGCTGGGCTCTCCTGACAATTCAAATGCACCAAATCTTTTGCCCAAAGTATTCATTAAATGTATTTGTTCTACCTTTACTGCCTGAGTCATAATCATCTCCCCCCCCCCTTTTTTTCTTACCCTTTCCCCCAGTATATCTTTGCTCAACCACAGCTGTGACCCCAACTGTTCGATTGCCTTCAACGGGCCCCACCTTTTGCTGCATGCAGTGCGAGACATCGAGATGGGAGAGGAGGTAAGGAACCTGGGCCTCATGCCTTCCTTTTCCATCAAAGATCCTCTTCTGTCTATGTGAAGGACTTCCAACCTTGAACCCAACTGGGCTTCAGTGGCAGATTTTCATTGCCAAAGACAGTTCTGATTGAGGGTGTACAAGCGAGATGTGTGAGTATGACAGGGTGTATGCTTTATGCACATGCATGGGAGTCATGAAACCTCCTCTGTGATGACAGTTCATCACCTCAATGTCCCCGTTTGCGGTCATCCTTTCATTGGTAGGGAGAGCGCCTCAGCTTGTGAGTGGAATTCCAAGGGCTTGATCCCGATGTCATTAATCTCATTTTGAAGATTATTCAATTTTATATGGTTAAGAAGGCAAACACGCTTTCCTCTATCAAGCCTCTATAAACCCATCAATACTACACGTGGAATAGACAGAGACATGTAGCGGAGATTTGGCCTTGGCCGTGCTAGCTGTGGAGCTCTGGTTGCCTAGTGGTTACTTGTTAGGCTGCTCAAAGTAAGCCGGTCAGAACAACCAACTGCTCCTTGGGGAAAAGGTGGGCTTTTTACTTCTGTAAAGAGTCATACTCTTGGGCAGTTCTACCCTGTCCTCTAGAGTCCCTAGGTGTCCACCTTGACTTGACGGGGTGAGTTTGGTTTTGGGTTTATGCAAGTTGAGCAGACCGCTCAGTCTCTTGGTGCAGAAACTTCCGAGCAGCCGAGGTCGCACAGACAACTGCTAATGGTCTGGTCTAGGGCCGCTGAACCTGAGCCTGCCTTGGGTTCACATGATTACTACCTTGCTAGGTCTAGGGTTGCATGCAGGCGTCCTCAAACTACGGCCCGCGGGCCCGCCAAGGACATTGATCCAGCCCGCTGGGTGTTTTTGCCCTATTTGTTTTTTTGCTTAAAAAAAAATAAGATATGTGTAGTGTGCATAGGAATTTGTTCATAGTTTTTAAAACTATAGTCTGGCCCTCCAACGGGTCTGAGGGACAGTGAACTGGCCCCCTGTTTAAAAGTTTGAGGACCCCTGCTTGTATGGATTTCTACTTTCTAGGATCCAGTTTCTTTCTACCATCAAATTAAAGTGGATGTTTATTGCAAAGAAAACACAGTAGCATCCGCTGTTATTGCATGTATGTAGCACTCAGCCAACAAAACCTAAACTCAAAGGCACCATATTTTAGGTAGACAAGAATTTCGATTTCATTAGATACTTTCAAACTGATTTTCATTAAGTGTAGCCTCTTACACACTCACTTGCTGATTTTCCAATTCGGGGGACCAGTGTTCTAAGTACACTGGGCCATCTGTCAACAAATGGACAACTTAGATTCTTTTTTCCTAGAACCGTGTATGTATCAGGAGAGGTAAATGGGTACCACTGTCCATTTTCAGCAACAATATATAGGGATGGAAGAGTGATTATTGTTGTCGATAATGACAATAATATGATGACCTTTGAGTAAATTAGAAACAAAACACTATAAAATAGGCTAACTTGGTTAGAAACCAAACAATACTAGATATGCTTGGAATTATTCAAAGTGATCAAGAAACATTTTCATATCCATTTTCTAGGCTTGGTTGTCAATTATTCTCCTCAACTGGTTTTTTAATGCTTGCCTCACTTAAAAAATTTTTTTTAAAACTTTTCTTTCCATCTCTGGAACAATCTTTCTTCTTACCCAATATAAAATAGTACTGCTCAGCACCCTATAAGTCCAAACACCAAACTCACTGCCATCGAGTTAATCCTGGCCTGTGGGGCCCTAAAGGACAGTGTAGAACTGCCCCTGTGGGTCTCTGAGACTGGAGTGGAAAGCTTCATCTTCCCCTATGGACCAGCTGGTGGTTTTGAACTACTAACCTCGAGGTTAGCAGTCCAATGCATCACCACCTTACTACCAGGGCTACTTATTATGTATCAAAGCATCTTCTCAAGAAGGAGGACTGCTCGTCAGAGCACGTGGAGAAAATAACTTCTCCTTCTCCTTATCATTATACGTTCCTGGTGAATGACATTTTCTGTGCTGAATAATCCTCCCTCTGTCTGCCCACAATTTCTACCTGCCGTGTTGTCACATGCCCTTTAAGTGCCTCTGAAACACCATCCCTTCTAGAAAGCTTTCCAGATTTTCCAAATGCATTGCACATCTTTCCCTCTGTGTGGCTTTGGCACTTATTATGGCTCTCCTTGGGACTTCTGTTGAGATGAGAACTTTTCAACCTGTGGGTTGTGACCCCTTGGCGGGGGGGGGGGGGGGTGTCGAACGACCCTTTCACAGGGGCCGCTCAATTCATAACAGTAGCAAAGTTGCAGTGATGAAGTAGCAAGGGAAATAACATGACGGTTGTGAGTCACCACAACATGAGGAACTGTATTAACGGGTCACGGCATGAGGAAGGTTGAGAACCACTGATAAAGGACAGCTGGAAACCATACAAGGTTCCACAACCACATTGCGAGTCCCACTGTGAAAATGCCTGGCCTTTTGGCTCCGTCCACCTCTAGCTATCCTTTTAGAGACCTTTGGATGACTTACTTTCAAATCAGCCTCAAGTGTCAGACTTTTCTTTTTAAGGATTTTCATTGTAATGCTGAGGTGCTGGTGTTTGTGTGTTTTCGTCTCCTCACTTGCACACCTGATAGGGAACAATGTTTGTGTTCTGGTTGTGTTAGGTTTCGATGTCCACTTTGTGGCCTACAGTCTTTAAAAGTATGTATCCAGGAAGAAAGCTGGGTAGTGCAGGCCATCCTCAGGGGAATTGCTGGCTAGCAGGGGCTGTAGCGATTGTAACCAGTGTCGCTGCTGTCAGCTTTCTCTGGAGCCATATTAAATGCAGGAAATATCACTTCTCGGCCTTTTGGCTCAGATCAAGTGTAAATAGAGGAAATGTGTTTTCCATAAACCAAGCAGGTCAGTATGCCTAATGTCAGTTTTCATCGAAAATACCTTGAAAATAGTAGAATCTATTTGTATTCTTTACATATTTGTAATTTATCCAGAAGAGATTCACAACATGCTTGACACTGAGTGTCAGACACTCGTTGTTGTGGTGGTGGTCGTTGTTGTTAGGTGCCATCAAGTCAGTTCTGACCCATGGTAACCCTAAGGACAACAGAACGAAATGCTGCCCGCTTTGGCACCATCCTCATAGTTGTCCCTCTGCTTGAGCTCGTTCTTCCTGCCACTGTGTCCTTCCATCTGGTTGAGGGCCTCTCATCTACCTAGTGGGGGAAGCTTCTAGAGAAGTGGATCTAGAATTGTAAAGACTGTAGAGCCAGAGTGTGGTAATGCAGAGGCCAGAGACAGAGAGATAAGTTCACAAAGTAAGGAGCAGGTCACATCAATAGACTGAAGAATTTGGGTGTGACTAGCAGATTAGGGACGATGCAGGGGCCACACCAAGGATCCCTTGTGGGTCTTATCAAGGACCTCAGTTCATCCATAGGTGACATGCCAGTGTCTGGCACCTAGTAGGCACTTGGTAAGTATATGTGGATGGGAAAGGGGCAGGCAATGGGGAGTAAAGGCTTTTGTACTGCACGATGGCCGTTCAGTAGAAATGGAAGATGGGGAGAATGAGGATCAGCTGATGCAATAATGTAGTACCGGTGACAGCCCGAAGTCGGTGATGGGTGATTGACGGCAGGGGATTTAAGGAATATGATACTTGGAACCTGAAGTGAAGAATATTGAATGATTGGCTGACAGTGGTGTGCGATAGGCAGAAGAGATAAAAATGATACCCTGGTTTAACTTCAAAAAGAAGTGAGATTTTAAAAATATATTAGTTCAGTTCAGAGCTAGTATTAGCTCCCCCCCCCCCCCCAATGTCACTGTGACATGTGATTCCAGTAGTGGAAACGAGGTTTAATTTTAATTTCCTCCACTTGGGAGAAAGTCGAGGCTCTCTGCGTCCATGAAGATGGACAGTCTCAGAAACCCTGCGCCGAGTCTCCGCGTCATTGGAAACGACTCAAAGGCAGTGGCTGTAGTTTGCTGGGCTTTTTTATCCACTCAGTCCTAAATGATGACTGTTTTTGCCGAGAAAAACATGCTCTCTAGTAGAGAGGACTGACTGCCCCTTCCATAGGCCACAGGACTGCGGCAAGGCGACCGCGGTGACATTCCTCCTGCAGCGCTGTTTGCTCTGTGCTATTCAAGCATTCGCTGGTCAACGGCAACGTTTCATCCCTGTGTTTCTGCTAAAGGAGCCCGACATTTCACGAACAGAGCCTCCAAAACCCTGACAAGTCAATGAATCTTTAATTATGGGTTTTTGGCTGATAAAATCAAAGTATTTAGCCGTCATTGTTGCCGCAGTCTGCCACAGGGTCAATACCAACTCTCACCGATCACAGTGTAGAACGGTCCTGCTCAGTTTCCGAGGCTGAAATCTTTTTTTAAATCATTTTACTGGGGGCTTGTACGACTCGTATCACAATCCATATATCCATCCATTGCCTCAAGCACATTTGTACATATGTTGCCATCATTGTTTTCAAAGCATTTTCTTTCTACTTGAGCCGTTGGTATCAGCTCCTCATTTTTCTTGCTCCCTCTCCCTCCCTCCCTTCCCTACCTCCCTCCCTCTCTCATGAACCCTTGATAATTTATAAATTATTATTATTATTATTATTTTCATGTCTTACACTGTCCAATGTCTCCCTTTATCTCCTTGTCTGTTCTCCATCTCCTGGGAGGGGGTTATAGGTAGGTCATTGTCTCCATTTACCCCCTTGTCTGTTGTCCATCCCCCCAGGAGGGGGTTATAGGTAGGCCATTGTGCTCAGTTCCCCTTTTGTCCCCCACCTTCCCCTTACCCTCCTGGTACGGCTACTCTCAATATTGGTCCCGAGGAGTTTATCTGTCCTGTATTCCCTGTGTTTCCAGCTCTTATCTGTACCCATGTACATGCTCTGGTCTAGCCAGATCTCTAAGGTAGAGTTAGGGTCATGATAGTGGAGGTGGGGAGGAAGCATTAAAGAATCAGAGGAAAGCTGTATGTTTCATCAGTGCTATACTGCACCCGGACTGACCCGTCTTCTCCCCACGACCCTTCTGTAAGGGATGTCTAATTGCTTACAGATTAGCTTAGGGCCTCCACTCTGCACTCCCCCACCCTCACCAATTCACATTATGATTTTGCTCTGGGTCTTTGATGCCTGATCCCTGATCCCATCGACACCTCAAAATCACACAGGCTGGTGTGCTTCTTCCATGTGGACTTTGTTGTTTCTCAGCTAGATGGCCACTTGTTTATCTTCAGGCCTTTAAGACCCAGATGCTATATCTTTTGATAGCGGCACCATCAGCTTTCTTCACCACATTTGCTTATACATCTGCTATGTCTTTAGTGATCATGTCAGCAAGGTGAGCATCTCAGAGTGCCGGATTATTAGAACAAAGTGTTCTGTATTGAGGGAGTACTTGAATAGAGATCCAATGTCCATCTGCTTCCTTAATGCTAAACGTATAAATATATGTACATAGATCTATTTCCCCATCAATATAAATATATTTACATATGTACATGCCTGTATTTAGATCTCTATAAATTCCCTTTGCGTCTATTCCTCTATCCCCTTTTACTTTCCTCTATCCCCTTTTACTTTCCTCTATTCCCTTTTACTTTCCTCTTGTCCCACTATCATGCTCAGCCTTCATTTGGATTTCAGTAATTCCTCTCAGTTACATTGCCCTTGATGAAGCTCTACCAGACCTCCTACACCCTTCCTTACCATTGATTTTCAGTCACTTGTTGTTCCCTTGTCCCTGGGTTTGTTAACCTCCACTTCCTTTCCCCCCACCTCACCCTCTCCCATGTTCCTCTGCTCCCCAGCTGTCCTCCCTTTTCTCTCTTCCAGCTTGTTTATCCTGCCTATCCCATCCAGATAGACATGCAGAAACAACAATATGCACAAACACAAGACCAAGCGCAAAAAATCAACAATAGAAAATAAAACAATAGTTAAAACAACAACAAAGGCAATGACAAAAAAAGAAACGCCTATAAATAGTTCAAGGTCTATTTGTTGTCCATTACAAGTGTTTTCCAGTTCAGTCTGATGGGATGCCACACCCTGGCCCCACAGTCTTACTTTTGGTGTTCCCTGGGGACTTCACTGCTCTGCTCCCCTTGCTGCTCTGTTGCACGCCCCCAGCGTCTCAGCTCGGTGTGGTGGGGTCAGGGCGGGCACATTTCCCACCGTGTGTCTCCAGTGTTGTCCCCCGTGGTGCTATGGGTCAGTCAGGAACTTCGTGTCTCATGGTGGGGCTGGCCCTATGGTCCTCTCTGTGCATTGACTACTCTGAACAGGAATATTGTCTTCACGGATTGGAGGGCCAGGATGTACTTCACTATTTTTTCCCCACCGCTCGTTTGCTCCTGTGTGCTCTGATCAGACACGTCCCTCTCCTTGAGCTGTAGCTCCAGTTCTGTCCTCTGAAATAGATTCTTCTGCGCGGGGTCGGGGCTGCCCACCTAGTTGGGAATGGGGCCGGCCCCTCAGGCCGAGGCTGAAATCCTTATGGAAGCAGACCACCTTACTTACGTTTTCCCCATGGCACCGAATCGTTGGTGCCCAATTGCCATCCTTCAGTTGACAGCTGAGTGCTTAATCATTGTGCCACCAGGGCTTCTAGCTATCAGTGACTGCTTTAATGATCTGGCGATGTTTTTCCCACAAAAATGAATGAAAATAGGCTTGCCCTGGAGTCCTTCAGCTTCGAATGTGCGTTTTGCTAACATCACTGAGGCACAAAGGAGAGAATGGCTTCCAGAGAGCAGTGTTCGCAGGAAGAGGCTCTGTCTGAGTTCTGTATGCAGGGTGAGAGAGCTAGGAGCACGCTGCATGTGCCCAGAAGGCGTGGTCAGCCAGGACTGTGATCCCAGAGCCAGGAATCACCTGCGTGGGCTTGCCGTTGCGACAAGTTCCATCACCGTGAGGGATAGACGGGCGTGGGGAGCGATGTTGAGACTAGAAAGGCACACGGAACGTTAGTTAGTGAAAGCCTGGTGTGTCTTGTTAAGAAATACAGTTTTGACCCCACAAGCAATGAGAAATCATCGAAGTCTCCCCGTAGAGACGTGTCATGGTCAGATTTGAGTTTTAAGAAGGGCTCTCTCAAAGCACTTTGCAAATGCCAGGTGGCCCGCAGTCAGCAGGGAGGCGAGTTAGAAAGCCATTGGCTCATTTAGGTTATCCTTCCAGGCAGTCGCAGGATCTGGACAGAGGCGGTACAAATCTGTTTATTGGCATTAAATAGAAGAACTTGTCTCCCGATGCCCATTCACTGCATTACACGATTCCCTGTGAGTTCAGCCTCCTTATAATAAAGTGTTTGGTTAATCTAGCGCATTTCTCTGGTGTGTGGCAGCCCCTGTATTTGGTGGCGTCACACGGAGCACATTGCAATCACCCAATAAGCACGGCCTATACACCTGTGCTGATAGCCGTGGCTGTGTTGAGAATTAGAGCCCTGGGGTTCACGCAGGAGTGAATATAGGAACCCCTGCTTCTACCACTGCGCTCCTTTCAAGAAACTGGGGCCCAGAGAAGAATGGCCGCAAAATGAATGGATAAGCTGCCCCCAACTGAGAAAGTTATTGTGGTGGAGTGCCATCAAGTCGGTTCTGACTCATAGCGACCCGTGTACAAGAGCGTGAGATCACCTCGTCCTGCACCGTCCTCACAGTCGTCCTTACGTTTGAGCCCGTTTTGACAGCCTCTATGTGAGTCCATCTTGTCCACCGTCTTCCTCTTTCTCAATGTCCAACTCTCGCTTGCTGGAAACACCTTGGCTTGGGTCAGGCACACCCTCGTCCTGAAAGTCACATTCTTGCTTCTCAACACTTTAAAGAACTCTTATTCATCAGATCTACCCAGTGCAATGTGTCCTTTGAGGTCTTGCCTGCTGAAACTTACTCATAAACTGTTTCCAAATGTATGCTCCCAAATCAAACTCTCTCCCATCGAGTCCATGCTGTGTCACAGAGACCCTGTAGGGCGGGGTAGCACTGCCTGTGAGTGTCTGAGAGCGTGACTCTAGATGGGAGTGGAAAGCCTGGCTTTCTCCCACGGAGCCACAGGTGGTTTGGAATGTGGACCTTGTGGATCACGCCACCAGTGCCTCCAAAGTATGTTCAGAAAAGGGTCCAAATCCCAAGTAGCCTACTTCTAAAGTGCTTAGAACTACCATATATACTCGAAAATAAGCCGACCCGAGTATAAGCCGAGGTACCTAATTATTACCCGGGAAACCAGAAACACTGATTGACTCGAGTATAAGCCTAGGGTGGAAAATGCAGAAGCAATTGGTGAGTTTCAATAATCAAAACAAATGAAAATAAAATTACTAAAAATTGAGACTCAGTGAGGTAATGTATTTAAATATTTATTTTAAATAAAAACATAAATAAAAGGACAAGTCATTTAGCATTAGTAAACCAGCACAGTAAGTGGAAAATAGGTCCCACAGAAACAATAAGGCATCAACAATGATACCTTAAGAGTACTATTCCCTGAACTCAATCAGCAACCCAGCTAAAATGTAAAGAGTTAAAACCCTTCAAAGCTGGATTCATCATCATCTGAATCCCAATGCAGAGCTTCAGCTGGTGTGAGGTCATCATAGATGCTCTCCTCACTGGGGTACCACTGACCCGTGTATAAACCAAACCCCAGTTTTTCAGGACTTTTTTTGTGCTGAAAAACTCGGCTTATACACGAGTATATAGGTAGGTTATTTCATATCTGGAATATAGTGTTTTTCTAGAAAGTGGAGAACCTGTGCGATGTGATAGCCCTTTGCAACTCAGAGGGAAAAGAATTCCGGAGACTTAAGAAGTCACTGCAGAGGGACAGGAACGTGCTGGAGAATGGAAAAGTGGCTGTGGTGTCCGCCGAGGGAGCCTCGTTGTTTCAGCAGCAACAGAAATCTAGACATGGGCTTCAGTAGTGCAGATGTGATGCATCAGGTCTTACGAATGTAGCCTCTCCCATAGCCCCCGCAAGTATAAGTAGCTGTATATTTGGGGAAAGGCCCTAGACTTGAATCTCGGGACCTGCGTGCAAATCCAAGCTGGGTCTGCATCCAAGACCTTTGCTGATGTTCATGTGGCTTCGCTAGCATATGCACTGTGTTCTAGTAGGGAGCTCTACTGGCAGTGCTGGGTAAATGCTGAGAAGCTAATGACAAGGTTGGAGGTTCAAACCCACCAACTGGTCCATGAGAGAAAGATGACGCTGTCTGTTCCAGTCAAGAGCTACATCCTCAAAAATCTTATATAGGGTCCCTGTGGGTCAAAGCAGTGGATTTGGGTTTGGTATTTTCATTTCTTAAGGGCAGGCCCTCTCTTTTCCTGCAGGAGGACCAGCGAGTTATAGGTGCCTAACACCTGGTGGATCTAGAGACAGACAATCAGCCAGCCAGCCAGCCAGTGCAGGTTGTGGCGTTTGCCACCTGGTGATTGCCAGGGTTGATTTGACAGAGCTGGCTGGCCTCCGTCCTCCCTGAGTGCTTTCAGGAGGCCCTCCCAAGGGTGCATGTTCAGTCACCCTCTCCCCCTTTCCAAAGGCGCAAGGTCAGGCTTGCAGACAGGAGACGCTGCCGTCTGTTAAGTTGAAGAAAATGCACATGGAGTGTTTTACACTAGAGGGTTTTTGTCAGCTCCTTCTGTAGATAATTCTTCTGCCTTCCTTCCCGGCTACACCCCCCTCTTTCCCGACCACAGTGTCCCCATAATGACTGTCTAGGTAAAATCAAATAAATAAGTTACCAAGGTTATAAGTTGTATATGTAGGTGACAGCCAAAGAACAGAGCCGGGTGAGGCAGTAGGGAGTGGCAGGGTGGGGTGGGAATCGAGCTGCCTTTTAAAATAGGGTGGCCAGGTCTCGAAGAGAAGGTTACACAACATTCCTGGAAGCTGCCCGAGGTCACCATAGTGGATTAGAGGAGGGGGCGGTGACAGTCTGAGGGGGGTTTGGGTGGAGCACGGGGAGTGGGAACATGCAAAGGGAACAGCCAGATGATGGTGGCTTGGACGGGGCGGGTAGCATTAAAAGAGGTTCCAAAAATGGTTGGTTACAGATACATTTTTTTAAGCAAGAACCAAGAGAATTTGCCGGTGCATTGGATGGAGGCTGTGAAAGGAAGGGAAAAGTCCAGATGACTGAAGAGTTGTCAAGCTGGATAACGGGCCACGTCCCCCGCAGCGGAGGTGGACAAGGCTGCACCTGAGATGCTGCTTGGAAGGGGTTCGGGAGTTCTGTTTTGTACATGTTCAGTTAGGCTCTCAGTACATAGGAGGTTTCATCAAGGGAGACCTGCCTGAGAATGGTGGTTGCCTGATGAACTAGGACTTGGAGGGGTAGAAAGAAACTTGAGTCTCCCAAGTCTGTCCTCTCGTTTCCACGGGATCTCTCACTCCCCGAGGCAGGGCAGTCTAAGAGCCTCGGCCAGTGATCCCATCCTGACATTAAATTCTTCCTGTTTGGAAATGTTTCCGTATTTCTTAACCTCACCACAATGGGAGAATTGTTTCCTAATTTCAAAGGTACCAGTTTCGGGTGTCATTCCAGTCCAGAAAGCAACTATGGACTTTATGAGGCTTAAGGGCAATTTAGCTGCGTTGTGTGCTACCTCTTTGATTGCCAGGGTTCATTTGGCCTCCCTACTGGCCAATGGTTGCAGAAGTGCTGAGGGGCCCTGGTGGTGTAGTGGGTTACCCAGCAGGCTGCTAACTGAAAGGTTATGAGTTTGAACGCACCAGCCACTCGGTAGGAGAAAATGAGGATTTTCACTCCTGTAAAGAATCACAATCTGGGAAAACACTTCCACGTTGTCATATAGTCACTATGAATCAGAAGTCCATGGCAGTGAGGGTTTGTTTTGTTTTGTTTTTTTAGTTTGGTAGAAGTACTGAATCTACTGTGGCTCCTATTATACTACTTAGTAGACAGGGGTAAGGTAATAGAAGTTATAGTGATCATGAGCCCACTTCCTTAGAATACACACAGAATACATGAAGAATGCCAAGTAATGAAGAATTGAAAAAAAGACATGGCATTTTTTACCCGTGTGTGCACAACTAGAAGTATCTGTCTGTATATACAGGTAGATATGTGCATACGTCTTCATAGAAGACACATTTGCACACACTCGTCAGGCATAACTTATGAGAACAGTCTTCTGGGTTTGAAGATCTAGTACTTTATTTTCCTGGGCCAACTCAGTTGGCCTCTCAAGGTTCATTTCTGCATCTCAGTGAGGCAAGCAGAGGCTGAATGCTTACATGCTTGCAAACAGCCGCCTTAAGATAAAAATACTGGCCTCAGAAGCAAAAGAGAAGGAAGAAAGCTAACCTATCAGAGAAGAAATTAGTCCACAAGGCTAATAACTTAGAGAACTCACGTAAACGTACCCTGAGGCCAGAATTAGATGGTTCTTGGCTCCTACTACTGACCATTCTGATTAGGGCTACAATAGATTGACACACAAAAGAAAGGATATTACCCATGAAAACTATACTCCATCAACAAAAAATCTACAATTACTATAAAGCAAAACATGAGAAGATATTGGCAAGGGGTGGGGGGCACATGCAGGGAAACTCTAGTTCTGGAAATGGAACACTAGAATGCCACTAAAGAGAATGTTAGCAATGGAGAGAACGGAACGACTGGAAGTGAAACATTTATGTAGAAATTGTCAAGTGGGAACCTAATTTGCGGGGTAAATTGAAAACACAGTAAACTTTTATTTTAAAAATAGTTGCAGGTGATTATCTTGGTTTGCGGGGCGAAGGTTATAAATGGTATCTTCTCTCCTACACCTTTTGGTATAAACAATAAACAGGTATTACTTCACTGATTAGAAAACAATACTAACTGTTAATTAAGGAAAATGAGCACAACAGCCATGTGACCTTTTCCCTCTGGCCCTGCGCAGCTCACCATCTGCTACCTGGACATGCTGATGACCACTGAGGAGCGCCAGAAGCAGCTGAGGGACCAATACTGCTTTGAATGCGACTGTTTCCGGTGCCAAACCCAAGACAAGGTACGCTGTGTGGAAACGCTTGGAACACCTCCCAGGCAATATCTTAATTAGCTCGTAGAGAGCTCTGATTTAATTCTGCTCATTTAAAAGTAAATGACCGTCTGTGCCTGGTAGGAAACAAAGGTGGGCGAAATAATGCATGCAGCAGCATGTATTTTAATTCCTGTAACTTTTTATCATTCCCCAAGCAATAAGAGGTTTCACCCAGGTGAGGCTCCGGGGAGCTCCGAGGTCATTGGGAATGCAGGCCTTGCACACACACATAACCAAGAGGATGTTGAAGGCCAGTGTACTGTAACACATGACAAGAGGGTCACATGCTACTGTGATGGATAAGTCATTTCTCAGTCATAAATGGATTAAGTTATACCTAGGATTTGCTTCTTTGGAATTTGTTCGGAAGGCTCTCTACTGCAATACTTTGTCAGCGAAAGATCACTTATTCATGAAGTTTTACTCTCTCAGAAGGGAACAGCCGCAGTGAATGCTAGAGAGATAATGATTGGCCTTTGCTCATATTACTCATATGCTCCGCTCATGTTAGGCTGCTTGCTCTTACCTTGCCCACACTGGGTTATCAGGGGAAATCTTACTGCTGCCGAGTGCTCGCTCCTTGTTGGAATTCTTTCATAGTCATTATTGTGTTGATCTCAGTAATTATAAATTATGCAACTGAATTCAAGGAAGTTGAGAGATAAGTCTAGGTGATAGGATAAAAAGGAAAGTAGGCAAGCCAAGCCTCAAAAACTGGGCTCTTTGGACTAAATTAGTGCTTCTTTCCTTACACCGCAATTGTCTGTGACCTCAGGCGTTAGCACTCATGGGGAGAAGTATTTGCTGTCACCGTGTGCGAAAGAGCCATCAGTTCATTCTAATGCCGCAGCGGTCAGTGAGTACGCTTATCTTAGTATTAAAAAATGTCTAGAAATCAGTGGAGTGAGTGGACAAATTTGGATCCACTGCTAATAGTGTCTTGAAATTCCACAGTAGGACCACTTATTCCACCTTAACATTAGCAAGAATGTGTTAGTAAGAATTACCTGCTACCATTAATTACTAAGTACTGGCAAGAATTCATAAGGAATTCCCTGTGACTCCTCTCCAGACTATAACATGAAATGGCAGTGTGCTAACTTCCCACAAGAATCCTTAAAATTGGGATTGGCATATTCTTGGGATCAGGCTGGGATTGAGAAGGCTCTTGAATATAGTACCTTTTCTGCACCTTGGATATGGTTATTATTTTTTTAAGTCATCCACATCATGGTGGCCCATGTGTGTGAAAGTAGAACTACGCTCCACGGGGCTTCCCAGGGTGAATTTTCAGAAGGAAGTCAGTAGGTCTCTCCTCTGAAATGCCGCCAATCCGACTTGCATCCCAGCTTTTCGGTCAGCAGCTGAGCTGTTTACATATGGTAGCCTCCATACATATGGAAGACACTCAGAGTCAATCTTGAGTGCCTGAGTGGTTATGCTGTATTGAAATCGGAGCCATGCTTTTCTTTTCCTCTGCTAATGAAAAGTGGGAAGAGAATCGTATATTAGGAAAGGTTTGTCTACAAATTTAGATAACCTCACTAAGTAAAGCTCACCACCATCAAGTCCATTGTGATTCATCGTGACGCTCTGGGAGAGAGTAGAACTGCTCTTGGGGGGGTCTCGAGAATGTAACTAAAAAAATAACAATTTTATTAAACTATAACTCACATATTATACAATTCAGTGGTTAAGCATATTAAAAATAGTTGTGCAATTATTAGAAGAGACCCTAACTTTTTATAGGACTAGAAACCTCATCTTTTTGCCACAGAGTAGCCAATGGTTTTGAACTATTGATGTTGCAGTTAGCAACCCAATACCTAACCCACCAGGTCATCTGGGCTTCTACCCAACTAAGCAGCTAGATGTATTTGCCTAAAGAATTCTGAAGGCAATTAACCACACATTCCATACCTTCCTCCTGTTTGGACTCTCCTTTTTCTGTTGCTTTAGTCAAATAGAGATTAATTGATGTACCTTAGAAGATCACTTGAAAGCTTTTAGGATCCCAGGCACTTAGAACTTACTGCTATCCAGTTGATTCGGACTCATCAAAACCCTAATAAAACAGGGTAAAACCGCCCCTGTTACTTCCTAGACTATTAATTCTTTATAGGAATAGAAAGTCCCATCCTCCTAAGGAGCGGCTGGTGGTTTTAAACTTCGGACCTTGCGGTTAACAGCCCAACTCACAACCCCTACGCCACCAGAGCTTAGGCCAAGTAGCCACTATGAGCAACTACTCGTTCATCTCAGCAAGGACTCAAACTCTTGTCTTCCTCCTTAGTTAACCCCTCACATGCGGCTGTTTTCTCCACTGTCCCACGGTGGTAGTGCCCCCCACTCTCTAATGAGTGCATCCCTGCTCTCGACAGGCAAAAGAAGAGTTAATAAAATACCCGAGTTCGTTTGTTTGGATGGAAGCACGTGCCTTGATGAAGGGTAGGGTTGCCCAGCAGATCGCTGTGAGTGCTGCCGGTGCCTTGGTTACACACCGACGACAGCTGAACCTGCGAGAGTGGTGTGATATGTTTGCAACAACGAAAGAGACATGTGCTGCGTGTCTGTACAGTCAAACAACTCACAGAATGTGAGTCCCTAGTTTAGAAGTTTAGGGTCATGGCTTATTCATGGAATAACCCATTTATTGGCCTAATTGGGTTTAGTGTGTCTGCTCTAATGGCTAGTTGGCGGCTGGGGTCTTAAACGAGCCTGCATGTGGCCATCTCAGGTGCTTGTTTTCTACTTGCCAACAGCAGCAGAGGAAGGAGGAGAGTCAAGACTAGGAGGAAGACACGGCTGATTGCCTCCATAACAATTGCTCTTATTACCCTGAGACCAGAGAGTTGGATAGTGTCTGGCTGCCTTTACTGAATATTTTGATAAAAAAAGATATGGCAGAAACTGACCCCATTCCCTCCCCCGCTCCCCAGAAGTGTTTGCTACAGAGGACAACACTAAACCCACAGGTTAGGGAGAGGGGCTGGCTTGCCACGTCCACTTGGAAGCAAACCAAAGAGGATAAAGAGAGAGCGAGGGACTAGACCCCATCCTGGTGCACCAAGCCCTGAGGACGACGTCCCTGCGTGGAGCACAGAGAGGACAGTAGGGCCAACAGCAGCTCAAGACATGGTGTCCCCTTGCTGGAGCTACCATACAGAGGCCACACGGCAGGAAGTGAGTCTGGTCTGACCACCCCCGCAGTGGGGCATATCAAGCAGGAGCAAAGCCAAGCCACAAAACCTCTGAGGAGCCCCCCAAATAGACTTCAGGCTAGGAGGGGCAGTTCCCAGAACCCCCCAGGACTGGTAGGGAGATAATCATAAAGGTCAACAGACAGACCTGGAATTATGTATGTTTTTTCCCCTCCCCTTTTAATTCAATTTTTTGTTTTCTCTTTATTTTGAGCCTGTTGTTATTCTTTTACCTACCTATGTAAGATAGGCATGGGAAGCAAGCCTGAGGAGAAAGCAAGGGACCGTTGGTTCCAGAGGGACTTACAGGGGACGGGGGAGTGGGTGGAGGGAGAAGGGATGGTGAGCAAACAACACTATAGGCAGGAGAACAACCAGGGAATTAAAATCAACATGAGGAGGATGTAGAGCTCCTGCGGGTGTTGGAGCAACAGCAATCTAGCTGAGAGGACTTACCGAGAGGCAGAAGAAGGGTGAGTGTGATGGTGGGGCAGGAGAAAGGTAGAAGGAAACAGGAAAGATCTAGGAAGCAAAGCTATGGATAGAGGTATAAACATAAGTGTGTACTCATGTAAATATATTAATTCACTAAAACAGAGGTATTGGCAATTTATATGGCAATCCATTGAGGAAATGGATGGACTTTGGGCTTCTGCTCAACCCCTCCCTCACCGCAAGAACACTGTTCTAACAACCTGGCATTCTGTGATGCTCACCCTCCTGACATGATCAAATGGGTGCATAAGCAAATGTGGTGAAGGTAGCATCTAGGGTCTTAGAGGCTTAAAGTTAAACAAATGGCCTTCTAACAGAGAAACAGCAAGCCCACATGGTAGAATCGCACTGTGCAAATCATGAGGTGTTGACACAATCAAGTAACAGGCACCAGAAGGCCCCAAGCAACGACAACAACATATTATTGAGAATGAGGAGGGTTGGAGCAGAGACACAAAACCCATCTGTAGACGATAGGCCATCCCTCACAGAAGGGTCACAAGGAAGGGAGGAGTCAGCCAGGGCGCAGTATTGCACTGATGAAACACTGTATTACTCTGGTTCCTTGAGGCTTCCCACTATCATGACCCAGTCCTGCATTTCGGTCCTGGCTGGACTGGAGCATGCACAGTAGTAGAGATAGAGCTCACGACACACAGAATCCAGGTCAGATAAACCCCTCAGAAGCAGAAATGGGAGGGTAGGAGGAAGGTGGTAGGAGTGGGGAGAAGAAAGGGGAAACCGATTGCAATGATCAATGTACTACACACACACACACACCAGGGGGATGAACAACAGAAGCATGGGTGAAGGGAGACAGCAGTCGGTGTAAGATATGAAAACAGTAATAATTTATAACTTATTAAGGGGCCATGAGAATGAGAAGGGGCCAGGGAGGGGAAAAGGAGGAGCTGATTTCAAGGGCTCAAATAGAAAGTAAAGGTTGATGGCAACATATGTACAAATATGCTTGATACAATTGATGTATGGAATGTTATAAGAGCCTCCAATAAAGTGATTTTTAAAAAAATCTTTGGCAGAATCCTGGTCAAAAGGGGGGAAATTAAAAACAGAATATTAAGTTGTAATGGAAGCCAGAATTTCTAGAGCCATAGAAACTAGATGAACTTCTGAGACTATTTTTTCTGATATGATCTTTAAACTTTAAACCAAAATTGTCTCCTTAAGTTGTATCAAGACCAAAAAGCAGTGAGTAAATTATATGAGGTCAAAGAAACAAGAGCCATTCAAAAGATTACATAGGAAATTTGGGGGGCAGTAAGATTATGTTAATGAGAAGCAACAACCCAGCGAGACAAGGAATCCATTGACGTGGAGTTGATTCAGACTCCTATCATCTCTATGGGGCGGAATAGAATTGCTCCCTAGTATTTCTGAGGCTGTGACCCTTATAAAAGTAGACTGCCCCTTTTCTTCCCACGGAGTGGTTGGAGGGGTGGAAAGAGTACTTAGGAATGCAATTGTTGCAGGACTTTAACATTTCAAATGCTATGGATGATTAACAATTAAAAAGGAAAATTAAGGCCTGCGTTTAAGAAATAACATTAATGGAATACTCTCTGATGGATACGCAGCCCTTGCTTTCTTCTGTTTTATCTAAATTTTATTCTTGGAACAAACCATCAGGGACATATGGACCTAGGTCACATTATTTTTGCTCTTCTTGCTGCTTCTTTTATTAGGTCATGGTTTGACATGATGCCAATCGATCACATTGAGCAATATTATCAAGAATCAGCTATTTCAATCATTGTAGACGTGTGATAAGCGTGTTGGCCATTCACTCACAGAGATACTATGAGGATCTCAAGCCTCAGTGCTAGGGGGAAAGGTTCTCCTACTGATTTGTGTGTGTGTGTGTGTGTGTGTGTGTGTGTGTGTGTGTGTCTTGAATCTCATGACTTCTGGGATTTTTAAAAAATTAATGTTTCCTTTTAGCTTTGACTATTGGGAAATTTAGAATAAATTTATGATTCAGTTCTAGCTTCTGTTTAAAATCATGTGATATGCATTTTTTTTAATGATTTTAAAAAATTATTGTGAACTCAAAAACAAATGAAACTTACTGCCACCATGTTGATGCCGCCTCACTGAGACAGCTGTAATTCTTTACAGAAGTAGAAAGCCCCTTCTTTCTCACATGAGTGGCTGGCTGATTTGAACTGCAGACCTTGTGGTTAGCAGCCCAACACATAACCACTACACCACCAGAGTTCTTTTGATTGTGAATTGAGGTTTGACATTTGAAATAATTGCCTTCCGATCACATTTCAGTAATCAACAGTTTATTTATCAACCCCCTCAACGGCTTACCTTTCCCTCTTCCTTTGATTTCTCTTTTCTCTCTTGTGGATTACTACCTACCCTGCACCCAAGTTAATATCTGTCGACCCTCTTTGTCTCATCTTCCCTCCCCTTGCGCCGCCTTGGTAACCTCCAAAGTTTGTTCCTTTGGTATGATAGTCTAGTCTTGTTTTTGTTTTTCTTTCTAACACTGATCTCATACAGTATTTGTCCTTTAGTTACTGACAGATTTCACTCAGCTGAATGTTATCCAGGTCGTGAGGTGCTTCCGATTTCGTCATTGTTTTTCAGTCCTGCATAGTATCCCATTGTATGTGTGCACCACCATTCATGACTCGCTCGCCTCCTGACGGGGATTTAGGCTGTTTCCATCTTCTTGCTATTGGAAACGGTGCTGTGATGAGCCTGAGTGTGCTTATGTCTAAAACTGGTGCTGTGAGCCGTAAGTTTTGTGGGGTACATACCCAGCAGAGGAATTGCTGAGTTTTGTGGAATTTCTGTTCCCGGTTATTTAAGCTATCGCCTACCACTTTCCACAATTTGTACACTCATACAGCAGTGTAGGAGAGTTCAGATCGCTCTGCATCCTCTCCAGCATTTGTTGTTTCTGTTTTTGGCATTTGGCTCTCATTGTTGGTTTAGGAGTTAGGAAGTATCTCATCGTTGCTTTGCTTTAATTTTTTATCACTGTTACTTCTCGAATCAGTATGGAAATATTGCTATTATATAAACACACGCACATATATGCTCGTGTAAATGTGTCTGTAAGTATGTGTATATAAATTAACTGAACACCATCTGGTTGGAGGAAAGGATATAATTAGGTCATTTGGAAAGTAGAAAGAAAAAAACAGGTATAATTGACCTTAGGATCTTGGAGGAAACTTAAACAATTCGAAAGCATGGAAACACAAGTATTTGAAATAAACTTACTTGAAAACAGTGTACACAATGACAAGAGGGCAGACAATGAAGGGACTGTTAGGAACTAGGGCATTAGGGATCATTCCAGTAATCCAGGAGTAAAGCAATTAGGCCATTGGGTAGATCAATAGACCAAGAGTTTTAAAGGGAGAATCAAATACAGTTGTCTGTGGAAAGAAGATTTAAATGGCAAGTAAATATATTTTTACAACAAAGCATCTGGCAATCTTACAGAACCAATTGATTCCACTCGGTGAGTCATGCTTCCATTGACTTAGTTTCTGACCTGGACAAGCCAATGGAGAACCCAAACATTCCCAACAACCTCCCTTAGAAGGAACGTTTCATTTGCTCTAGACATTAAACTGCTGCGTGTAAATCCTGCCTGCTGCTGAGGCGCTAGGTTGCCTGCTGGTACAGTGTAGGACGTATTGGGCTGTGGTTGAGCAGGTTGAATCCATCCCCACCAGATATGCTGATGGAGAACAATATGGCCGTCTGTATTTGAAGGGATTTGCACGCTTGAAAACCCTGTAGGGCACGTTTTACTCTGTCCTATGGGGTCATTATGAGTTCGAATTGATTCAAATATTGTGAGTTTTTTGTTTTTTAATTTGCCATTAAGACTCCTGCATCCTTTATTTATTCCCATGCAAGTTCAGAAATATGCAGATGGAAGCATATAATAACTATTACTAGATGCAGAAAGCTGGTATGATAGATTTTCTAGGTTCCAAGTAAAGCAGAAACTAAGAAAAACTTACATTTGGGAACTGAAGTAAAATTCATTTTCACTAAACTAATTTTGAATTTATGATCATTGGGGAATGCACTAAGCTAAATTTACCTCTGTGTTAATTTTTCTAAGCAAATCAACAGTACAGAGATTTCAAAAGGGATGTTATATTACTATACAGATGATAAATCTCAAGTAAATGGAAACTTTAAAATATAAATTATGTACTCGTTGCAAATCAAGCTTATATTTTTATCTGTGTGTATACCCTCTTACTTCTGAGTAGGAAACACTTTGTAGACACATGGACTAACAGAGCTCAAAGTCACCTTAAGACCATCTAGTTCAATCCCCTTACTTTAGAGGTGAGGAGACAAACCCAGAGAGGATGGTGACTTCCCCAAGACCACCCAGCTTGTTAGAAACAAACTGGACTAGAATCCAGCAATGTAATCTAGTACTTTCTGTCCTACACCTTTTGGCCTATCTTTAACACAATATTCAGTGGATTTTTGGCTTAATTAAGGAGAATGGCCTCGAAGGGTATGATAGACTGTAGATTGGCTACCCCGCAGTTATTCAAACTCTGTACTCCGTCGTTGTCCTCATGTGTGACCCTTAAAGGCAAAATAAGCATTTCCCCAGCCTCTTTTGCAGCAGAAGTGGCGATGAGACATGGTTCTAAGCATTAAGATGTGGATGAAAATACCTAGAAGGTGTTTTTGTTGTTGAGAATATGCGCAGCCGAACATACACCAATCAATGTCTCCAGGTACAAATCAGTAACAGTAATTGCATTCTTCAAGGATACAACTATTCTCACCCCCTTTTCCAACTTGAATTACGCTGGTGGTCCAGCAGGTGAAGCAGCAATGTTGCTATCTTACATCGCCATTGCTGCCCAAGACCTGCTTCCTAGAGATAATCCTTTCCGTTTCTGGTCTTCATTCCATGTTTCCAAAAGTAAAGTTTCTCTAAATCATTTGCAAAGATACTCTTTGCAACTGGCCTGACTTAATGACTTTTTCTTTCTAATATTTCAAATTTGCTTTTAGGCATATCTTTTGCTTGTGTTTCATTTGTATCTATTTTTTTTTGCTTTATAGTTTTTATTCATTTCTAATGCATGCTGTTCCCTTTTCTCATGGAACATGCTAAGCATACTTCTTTTAAATCTTAGTCAACCTGTTTTGTAAAATTTGCTTTACTGGCATGAATTTGTGCTCTTGGTTATTGGTCTTAGCATTAAGTTTTGCTGCATGTTTTGTAAGTTTGAATGAGAGTTTCACTTTTACAGAAAGTATGTTGGTTTTGTTCCCTTTTTTCCTATATTCCTCTTCTTAATCTGGTAGTTTTGCACCTGCCTCCATCTGGCCCCTCAGACCGCTATGCAAATCTCGTGCCGGCAGTGATGTTGAGTCTACTACAGATCTAGTCACTTCGTTTGTAGGCATCTTGGCTTGTACTGGGCTATAAGTCTGGGGCTCTATCTGTGTCTTCCAGCCTCCCCAGGCCTGTGATAAATATTTAGTCAAAGGGAACGGATCTGTAGCCTAGCTTTTCAGTCTCCTTTTGCAAGTGAGAGAGCCTCACCTCATCCCCTGACATTAAGCTTTCAGGGTGAGTCTATTTGACTTTCTTTTAAATAAATGTTCCCTTCACCCATTACCTGCGAACCTTCTAGCCTATTGCTTCATCTTCCATTCCTTGTCATCCCTGTCCCTTGGTAACCTACAAAGTCTGTCCCCTTTGACTCTTCTGATGAAGTCTTGATCACATAGTGTTTTATTTTCAGTAGTTTCCAGTCATCTGCTTTTTCATGTACTATGTATATTCCCCTCATTATGTTTGATGAGTGTGTTTATACCCTGCAATACCAACCAAAAACCCAAACTCAGTGCAATCCAGGCAATTCTGATTCATTGTGACCCTATAAGGCAGGGCAGAACTGCTCCTATGGGTTTCAGAGATGGTAACTCTTTACAGGAGTAGAAAACTTCACCCTACTCCCACAGAGCCAGCTGATGGTATCGAACTGCTGACCTTTTGGTTAGCAGCTCAGCATGTAACTATGAAACCACCTGGACTCCTATACCTTGCAATAGGGCACTTACTTTGTCCCTGGTTTCCCATTGATGGTCTTCATAATGCTGTGATTTACATTTAGATCTTTAATTGACCTTATAAATAAAACAAAAAACCCACATGACCATGTCAGTCAATACAGATAAGGAATTTAACATTTAACCAATTAACAATTAACCAATAACATGAACCAATCCCCTTGCCAAATAGGAACCAGACAAGCATTGTGCTGGAAGTCAACAAAAAAGAAATCAAACAATCCCAAAGGGGCAAAGAAGTGAAGCTCTCACTATTTGCAGGTGATATGACTTTATACATACAAACCCCAAAGACTCTACAAAAAAATAATTGTTGGAGACCATGGAAAGATTCAGCAACATGGCAGGATACAAGATTAACATACAAAAACCAATCAGATTCCTGTTTATTAATGAAGATATCTCTGAAAAAGAAATCAAGAAAACAATATCATTTATAAGAATCACACGATAGATGAACTGCTTAGGAATAAACCTACCCAGAGAAACAAAAGATTTGTAAAACTATAACTACAGACGATGACTACTACTACAAGAAACCAAAAGAGACCTACGTAACTGGAAGTATATCCCATTTTCATGGACAGGAAAGCTTCAAACCTAAAACTCATTGCTGTCTAGTGAATGTCAATTCACAGTGACCCCACAGGGCCCTGTGGGTTTCCAAGACGGTAACTCTTTACAGTGGTAGAAAGCCTCATCTTTCTTTCTAGGAAGGCTTAGTATTGTGAAAATGTCAACACTACACAAAGCAATATCTGTAAATACAATGTAATTCTGGTCCAGATCCCAAATCCATTCTTTAAAGAAAGACTCATTACTAACTTCATGTGGAGATGATGAGACTCAGGAGAAGTAAAAACTTCCTGAGAAGAACAAAAGTAGAGGTCTCTCCCTTCCTGACTTCAAAACTTACTACACAACCATAGTAGTTAAAGTAGCCTAGTACTGGTACAGTGGCGGTCATGTAGTACAATGCTGCAGAATAAGAGGAATTAGAAATGAATTCATCGACCTACAGACAACTGGTCTTAACAAGGGGCAAAAAAATATTGAATGGGGAAAAAGATGGTCTCTTTGTTTTTCATTTGTGAAACGCCTTGTTCCTTGTCACTTGCTGGAACTGAACTTGGATCTGTTACTGAGATCTTGTGGCGTCAGCTTTGCTTTTTGCTTTGACTATCTGTAGCCATTCCAGAAACAGTTCCATCCATGGGGCGCTGATGCTCCAATTCTAAGTATATGTCATGTTTTCTTCTACGGGGGCGGGGAAGCAATGTTAATTACTGTCTTTACTAACTTAGTTTCTCTTAGAGGGCCTCTTTTACATCGCAGAATGGCTTTTCTGTGATCCCTTAGGAGCCCTCTTAAAACGGCCACCAGTTATGGCGCCCTGGAATGGCTTGGCATCGACAAAGTAATGGCATGCTAGCACTAGGCAAGAACTGCTCCCGGATGCCAGCTGTGGCGCCCATCAACCAGGCTATTCCTGTTGAGCTGTGCAAATGGGGGAGCAGCACAATTGAACAAGACAGGGAAATACGATTTCCTAACGAAGGAATAAGGACATTTTAGAGTTGAATTTATATTCAAAGCAAAAGAGTGTGCCCAAGAAAAAGATTTTTTGGCAACTTGATCCTATTTGAATTCTGAACATTTTCTTAAAAGGTCATTTAGTAAACCAAGACGCTTTTTTTTTTTGGCTGCTGCCTTCCTCTATTTTGCTAAATTAATTGTAAGCAGAACTACCTGGTGACAGGATGATGAGACCGACTGACTCTGAATTGGTTTATATTTCAAGTTTTCGCAGTCTAAGCAGAATGTGTTTCCTGTTTCTAAAATTTTCATCACAACTGAATTACATTATCTTTGGGGAGATTATGAAGATTGGCCAGGGGACAGAAATAGTGTGTGTCACATTGGTTGAGTTTTTAAAATAGCCAGAAACCTAGCATTGATGAATGTTACCTAACGTCTTGGTTCTTCAGACCATCAGAAGAATGAGTCTCCCCTGTGCGAAGGCAGTGCTGGCTGGCATTAATGTCCAAATGAGGAAAGGCGTCTGTGAACTTCATAACCACATCTGCAGGGTCACATGAAATGATGGGAGAGGCCTTGGGCCACGGTGCAATGGGCAATAAAGCTGGCTGGAAAAGAATAAAGCAATTGCGTTCTCCTTGGGCTATTCTGCCCACCACTTCACAGGATGTTGTGTTTTAATGCAGCTCTCTCCCCAGTGAACAGACAGCTGTGCTTTTTCGTGTTACTGTGTTTTTCCCAAAAGAGATTTTGGAGATGTAAGATGTCTACACCCAAGAGGGAGAGGAGGGTCTCTCCACAACTTGTGGTGACTTGAAACCCCTATCACAGACTCTTCCGTCCTTGCAGAAAAATTCCTTTCCACTGACTTTTGGGTTACAAGAAACTTCTGCTCAGGGGACAGATCAGTGGTGGCAGCTAATGTGGCGAGAGGATTGAGGTCACAAGGGGCATACGTATTCCTGATGTACCAAGCACCGCAACTAGCTCAAAATAGGACACGCGTCAAGTGTTCAGGGCAGAATGAAGTCACTCTCCCACATACAGTACTAGAAACTAGAATACGTGCTGAGGCTTTCAGGGCACTTACTCTATGCTTAGTACTCTTACGCTTCTTTCATATGCCTTGTCCCCTTTAACCTGTTAGCATGGTGGCTACAGTTAGTTCTGTTTAGCAGATGAGATCACGGGAACCTTTTGGCCTCAGAGGCTGCACTTTACCACGCCACTGTGCCAGCTGTACAGTTCTGCGAGAAGTATCTGTATCTTCTCTATAGCATTTTTCAGAATTTCTTTATTTATTTTCATTGTTTTTCAGGGGCTCATACAACTCTGATCACAATCCACATGTACATCGATTGTGGAAAGCACATTTGTACATTCATTGCCCTCATAATTCTCAAAGCATTTGCTCTCCACTTAAGCCCCTGGCATCAGCTCCTCATTTTTTCCCCTCCCTCCCCATGAACCCTTGATAATTTACAAATTATTATTTTGTCATATCTGTATCTTCTCTATTTTATAGTTCTCTATTTAATTGCAATTGCTATTCAATAAGGTGCATGCTTTTTTAAAACCTGTTTTGTTGCCATTAGTTCACATAGCATGCAATTCAGTGGTTGAATTATATTCGAAAGAGTTATGCAGTTATCACCATGATTAATTTCAGGACATTTTCTTCTTCCACGCAGTGTTGCTAGCTCACCATTACCCCCCAACCTCCCCTGCCATGCATCAAGTTATTGTCTCTGTAGAATTTTCAATCCTGGATTTCTTATACAGAAAAGCATACAGAACTCAAACAGACAAACAGAAACCAACAATGAAAAACCTCGATGGAAAAGAAAGCAGAAAATAATAAAAACGGAAACAACTTTAAAATGGATTAAAAGGGCGATCAAATGATGAAGTATTCTATTTCAATCTAACTACATCTGCCACAATCCACTTTATAGTGTGCTGTCTCTGGTAGCAAGGCTATGTGGCCACAGGGGGGTTACCAGATGCTTAACCATGTGGAGACCTTGCAGAGAGATTTTGGGCTTCCACTGTCCTCCATTGCCTGCGGCAAACTGGGTGCTCACAGCGGAAGCGCCGGCACCATTCATTCCTTCGGATTTGGGTTTTTCACTTATCATCCTTGGATCACACAGGCTGGTGTGCTTCTTCATGTGAACTTAATTGAAACCTCTGTGAGTAAGTGTTATGGAAAGTTTTTCCCTGTCACCTATCCCTCTTGTTCAAATAAATAGTGTCTACTCACTTAAGAGTGTAATCTGTACAAGTCAATACTTCATGTATTCAGTCTGAAAAACTGGCCTATTTTTTGTATAATTTACTTTCCTCCACAGTGTTTTAAATTCTACGCCACTGGTTAAATTAATGACTGTCAATGAAATTACCTTATGCCCCAAGGGGATGCTATGTACTGTTCTCTATCACAAAATGATAATGTTGTCTCTTAAGTGAACCAGAGGTACACAAACCAGAAATATAGGAGTGCATTTTGGACTCACATTTAGTTCTACCCCCAATCTAAGAACAGTTCGTTCTTATGACAGGCCAAGCCTGATCAATGCTCAGCCTCATGAAGAGATCACTAAAGATATGGGTGCTATAGCAAAGCGTGGTGAAGACACCAGATGGGCCCAGCTCTCAAAAAGCATGGTGCCTGGATCTTAAAGGCTTATCTTAAAACAAGCAGCCATCTAAAAGAGGCATTATTATTACCATTTACACTCAAGTTTTTGTGTGAACTTGGAGTTTTATTTATTTTGGCTCAATAACTAGGAGTGGGATTGTGAAGCGTCTTCATGGTTAAGTGCTTGAGTACTAACTGAAAGGTTGGCAGTTCAAACCCACCAGCCATTCCAGAGGAGAAAAGACCTAGAAATCTGCTCCCATAAAGATCATAGCCTCAAGAGCTCTCGGGGGGCACTGGTGCTCTGTTCTGTGAGGTTGCTGTGAGTTGGACTGACTTGGTGGTGCACAGCAACAAGACAGTAAACGCATGTTCAGTGTATACGAGACTGACAAACTGCTTTCCAAAATGGACTCCCCAGACAGCATTTCAAATTCTCCTAACCTCCAGACTTCTCAAACCATGGAGATTGGGTAAGCCCCTGAAACGATCACCTGAGATAATCTGCAAACTTTCCACCAAAATTCTCCCCCTGAAGTGTTTTTAAAACCAAACAGTAGTTGAGTTCGACTAGTAAAACATGTCCGACTTTAACACTATCCTTTGTAAAGGACTGCCTTCTGCAATCCACTGGAAAACAGCAATGTAACGTTAGATGAAGAACCAGAGAGTGCTGAGGACACACCATGGGAAACCCAGGTGACCTCTCTGGGCCACACAAGGGAGAGAGAGGATCCAGCACCACACCTGGTCAAGGCCAGGTGCTACCAGGCAGCCACCATCCGTTTTCTCCCCATTCTGGCATCCACCATCCTGACCCTGAACTCTATATGTCTTTACTAAATTCGGTAATCTATGGCCATGGCCACACGGAGCTCCCAGAGAACACTCAAATTATGGAAGTTTGTTGGGGAAGCTAACAGGCTACCACAAATCAGAATCAGAAAATATGAAGGGTATAATGCTCTGGTCTGTAATGTTAGCAGCCACCTGTTGCTCCCCGGCCCTCGGCCTCTGTGTCATAGAGTTCCTTGGGCTGGGAAGCCTGCCTGCCTCACTGCCTCCCGGTCTCAGGGACCCCGGCCATGGCCTCTGTAACCTCTGCTACCTCTGCCTCTCCGGGAAGGGATTTCATTCATGCTCAGCTGGGGATACTTCTTTCTAGGCAGTTGCAGGAATATCTTTGTTCCTACTTCTGAGATGGCTCTTATACTCGATGAATGACCAAATGGACCAGTTTCTCCTTTAGGGTCTCACACCCATGATTTACATGGTCCCACCAATCACGTTCCGCCCCTTCCCAGCTTCTGTGATTTGCCATGTAGTCAGTACTAACTCATGACAACCCAAAGTGTAATGGAAGCAGATGGCTTCTGAGACACCGCTGGGTGAGTTTGAACCACCAACCTTGTATCTAGTAGTTGAGCACTTAATCATTGATGCTACTCAAAGTCTTCTCCTAATAGCAACTAATAAATGTTTGTCTCTACAAGGGGACTTTAGAATATTTGTGGGGAAAAACTCCATTATTTTATAATTCCATTTTTCCAGGAACATCTTAAAGCCTCTGGTATGCCTGTTCCTTAGGTACTTTATGCAAGTGGGGGGACATTGTTTATCCTTTTGAGCTATTTCACTCAGCCTAATATTTCCAAGGTACATCCAACTTATGGCATACATCAGAGGAGATGGAGGAGAGAGGGGGCTCCCTTACTCAATGGACCCATTCTAATTTGGCTTACAACAGAAGAGAGTGGCCAGGTTGAAGTGTTTGCCCAGCCAGGAGCACAGTTCTTTCCTTTAGTTTCATATATCACCTCAGGCTGAGTACAAAGACAGCGTGAGTGACAGAACAAGAACTCACTGCCATCGAGTCAATTATGACTCATTATGACCCTGCCGGACAGGATTTTGAAGACGGTAACTCTTTAGGGAAATAGAGAAGCCCCGTCATTCTTCTGAGGAGTGGCTGGTGGTTTCAAACGACTGACCTTGTGGATCGCAGCCAAACTGTACACTCACCGCTACACCACCAGGGCTCAGAGTACCCTATGAAATCACTTTTCTCCCCTTCCCCGGCTCCCTGTACAAAATGAATGTCATCCCCGGACTGTCTTTCCCAGGTCTTCTCCCAAATGAGACTGGAACTCCTTTTAGGGTTTGCCAAGCAGGAGTTGCCCTTCTGTCCTACATGAGCCCGCACTTGGATTCCTTTGCTCATAAGGAACAGAAATGATGAAACCACCAGATAGCCGACAGGGCTTCCGTGGCATTTATTCCTTATTCCTTCCATTGCAGGGCTAGCCTCCCTCCCTTGACTGTATGCCCAGCACGGTCATTCTCAGTTATCTCACTGCCTTTAGCATCCCCAGGACTCTGCAGTGACGGGGCAGTGGGAATGGGAGTGGGCAGCAGTGGGCCCTGCCCCAAACCTGTAGCTGACCACCCGGTGGCCATGGGAAGGGTTGCCCAGAGGTCAGGAGTGCCACATCCTAATCCAATCGATTCCATTAACGTACTCTGCATAAAAATTTAACACACAATGACATTTGCAGTTATTTTATGCATCATTTTATGGGGGCTCTTACAGCTCTTAGAACACTCCATACATCAATTATATCAAGCACATTTGTACATATGTTGCCATCACATTTTCAAAACATTTTCTTTCTACTTGAGTCCTTGTTATTAGCTTCTCTTTTTTCTCTCCACCCCCTACTTTCCCGCCCCTGTGAACCCTTTATAAATTATTATTATTTTCATATCTTATACTTTCTGCTGTCCCCCTTTACGTTTCTGTTGGTTCCCACCCCCCTAGGGTGGGGTGGGTGTGGGTTATACATTGATCATTGCAATTGGTTCCCCCTTTCTCCCCCTCCTCCCTTCACCTTACCCCTACCCTCATGGTATTGCTACTCTCATTACTGGTCCTGAGGGGTTTATCTATCCTGGATTCTGTGTGTCAAGAGCTCTTATCTGTACCGCTCTTATCTTACATGCTCTAGTCTAGCCAGATTTGTAAGGTAGAACTGGGCTCATGATAGTCCAGAGGAGGAAGCATTAAAGAACTAGAGGAATTTTATGTGTTTCATCAGTATGCATCCTGGCTGGCTTGTCCCTTCCTTGTGACCCATCTGTGAGGGGATGTCCAGATGGGCTTTGGGTCTCCACTCCCACCCTCCTTGTTCACATCAATATGATTGTTTGTTTTGGGTCTTCTGCTGCCTGATACCTGATCCTGTCAACACTTTGTGATCACACCGGCTGGTGTGCTTCTTCCATGTGGGCTTAGTTGCTTCTCTGTTAGATAGCCGCTTGCTTAACTACAAGCCTTTAAGACCCCAGATGCTATATCTTGTAATAGCCAGGCACCATCAACTGTCTCCACCACATTTGCTTATGCACCAGTTTTGTCTTCACTTTGTTGGGTAGGTGAGCATCACAAGAATGCCAGGTTATTAGAACAACGTGTTCTTGCATTGAGAGGGTGCTTGAGTAGAGACCTAATGCCCATCAGTTACCTTAATACTTAACATATAAGTATGTGTACATAGGCCTATATCCCTATCATTATATATTAATATGTACATGCCTATATTTATACCCCTATAAATGTTTTTGCCACCTAGTTTTTTCCTATTTCCTTTTACTTTCCTCCTGACCCACTATCATGTTTAACCTTCATTCGGCTCTCATTAATTCCTCTTGGCTACATTGCACTTGATCAAACCACACCAGGCATTCTACACCCTCCTCGCCATCAATTTTAGATCTTTTGTTGTTCCCTTTTCCTGGGTTTGTTGGCTCCTTTCTCCTTTCCTTCCCCTCCCCTCTCCCTTGTCCCCCTGGAACTGTTGGTCCTGTTGTTTTCTCCTTGGGATTGTTTATCTTGCCTATCTTATATAGACAGACATTAAAAAAAGAGGAAGAAGAAAAGGGGTCTATAATAGTTCCAAGTCTGTCTGCTGACCCTTAAGTATGTTTTCTGATCACATCTCATGAGGTGCCAAACCCTGCCCTCTGAGTCTGAAGTCTATTTTGGGGATTCTTTGGGGATTTTGTTGCTTTGCTCCCCTTGCTGCTCAGTTGCACTCCTTTTGTGTTTGGCTTGGGTGGGTGGGTGTGTGGTGGGGGGAGTCAGACCTGGCTCAATTTTCACATTGTGTCTCCAGTGCTGTCCCCTGCATCACTGTGGGTCAGTGAGGGGACATTGTGTCTCATGGTGGGGCCGGCCTTATAGTCCTCTCTGTGCCTTGGCTGCTCTGAGCAGGAATATCATCCTTGGGGCTCGATGGGCCAGGATGTGGTCCTCTCTCTCTCCTCTTTGCCTCAGCACACACATTTTTACTAACATCTTACTCATGGACTATGAGTAGAGACATAGTAAACAGTGCAGGGGATAGTACGATTTGACAAGACTCACAACTTGCTTTAGACAATCCCTGCAGTGGCTTTGCCTTCTCCGAGGGATGATGGAAGGGAATTGGTGACATGGGTGTGCTCCAGGATGATACACTCATTCAACTCGACGTTCTGATTTGGCCAACCGTAGTTCCACTTTCATAGATTCCTGCTTGGAAAGGCAGCTAGCAGACTTCCAGTTCAATATGACAGATTAAGCACTTATGTTTCTCCACATTCTCTCTCTGCATGCCTCAGCCACAGCCACAGAGTCATTCAGCACCTTTTAGATATAATGTCTCCCATCACCCTGGGCTAACATTTGCTAATGCTTCCACCACCCTTGTGGGAAAATGAGACCAGATCATCTTAGGGTAACTCTGTTGCTGTGAGGTGTTCAAGAAGCCCCGAATCACTCCCCCGAGAGGTCTGTGATTCAGCGTAACTCTTCTCTACTCATAGCACGGACACGAACCCCAAACCAGGCCCACTGTGCTGAGTCTACTCTGACTCATCATGACTGTAGGACAGGGTAGAGCTGCACCATCATGTTTCCAGGGCGGCAAACCGGCGACTTTGTCTTTCTCCTGTTGCACCTCTGACCTCTTACTCAGCAGCTGTCTGCCTAACCGCTGCGCTACCAGGAATCCTTTCAGAAACATTTACCCCAAGGGAAAAAAAAGCCTTCTGTGATTGCTTGCACTCAGGACTTAAGTCTTGGGATTTGTTTTTGCTTTCTTGTGCATTATTTCCATTTTCACTTCCACTCTTTCAGAAAATCCTCTTTTCTTTCCCTCCCTCCCCCTCTCTCTCACTTTCCATTCTTCCTGAAGTTAGTGAGGCGAGGCGAGCTCTGATGACATCTGACGGCCATAGGAAGCCTAAGACCAAAAGTCACCTTCCTCCTGCAAGCGGATTGCATTCCAGTGTGCATAGAGCAACGGAAACACACAGTTGCAATTCACTGGGACAGTAGCCCTATGGGGGAACCAAGCCACAGTCATCAATCGATTCTGACGCATCCAAACCCCTAGACTCAAGTCACAGTGACCCTTTAGGACGGGCCAACACTGCCCCTGAGGATTTTGGAGACTTTAAACCTTCACAGGCGTAGGAAGCTTCCTCTTTTTCCTCAGGTGTGGCTGGTGGATTTGAACTGCTGACCTTGCCCTTAGCAGTTCAAGGAGTACCACACTATGCCACCCGTACTCCTTTCCTCATGGTTCCCCTATTGTAGAATCTCCAAGGTTGAGAATCTTTCTGAGAGCCGAGAGCCTCCCCTTTCTCCTAAGGAGTAACTGATGTTTTCGAACCGCTGGCTTTGCAGTTAGCAATCTAATGCTTATCCAACCGAGCCACCTCAGCTAGAATGGAAGCCTGTTTGGAATGTGGGAAGGAGAGGAGGAAAAATCTCCCTGGTCAGTCAGGGAAGACTTGCACTGAGGCGAAGATAGTTGATCTGAGATGGAAAAGTTGTGTGTTGGTGTTTGCTACCAGCAAGGTGATTCCAATCTTACCACAGCCCCATGTGTGCAGCCTGTCATTGAATCAATGCTGACTCATAGAACTGTCTTACTGGGTTTTAAATCTGCACTCTGAGGCGGCAGATCACCAGCTCTTACTTCTGAAGCACCCCTGGGTGGGCATGGATCGCTAACCTTTCAGTTGGTAGGCAGTGCTTGATAATTTGCACCAAGAGACTCCATAAAAGTTGTAGAGGAGCCTGTTAGCTCCGAGGGAGCGCTTCTGCTGGGGGCACATTTTATGAATTGTCCCAATTGCCAAGGGTTGGTATTGCTGGAGGACCAATGCTGAGAAGGAAAGGGGCGGGCCAGACCTCGTTTGATGTCATAGTGCCAGCATGGGAAGACACTGGTGTAACCAGCAGTGGCCAGAAAAATCCAATGGCAAGGAATCTAATGGCCAAGAAATGATTGCCTACAGGAGAAATAAAAGTTCAAAAGCCAGTTGATGAGATTAATAGGATTCTCACACCATTACACCTAGAACTAGGCTTTCTGAAGACCTTCTTTTGCACATAAGTCTTCTCCCTTCCCCCACAAGGAGCGAGACATTACTGGGTCAGATTAAAACCCAGGATATGGCTTGTTTCAAATAATCATCTGCTTACAGGCTGTCTCTGGGTTCTTCAATTAAAGATTAGACGGCTTACCAATTGCACTGAGTATTAATTGCTGCGAAGAGGATGTAATGGTTCTCTAAAGTAGTCGTACATCTCAGTAATTAGGATATTATATTGCTTCAGTTGCAGACATCAGCATATCTTCTATTTTCTCTTCTTTCAACCTTGACTGCCAAGTCATTTCAGACCCTGAGAATTCTAATGAGTAAAACGATATGTACTTGTTCTGTATCTTGTTCTGATCATCATGGAAATTAGAATTCTGAAATTAGTAAAGCATTTGTAATGCTTTCCTGTCTATAACATTAAAATTTGAAAGCCGCAACTGAGGGCCCATAAAAGAGTTGTCTCCACATTTGTCATTAAACCCTTCTCTGCAATAAATGTGCATATCTCTAATTTGGAATCATCTTGCTTTTCTGAGAATTTAGTCCTTCTTGGCATTTTCTCAATACCTTCTTATGCTAATTTCTCGATTTATTGTGCTTTTTAAAATGGAACACACAAAATAGCAGCCAATTAATCAGTTATGTTTTCTACAACTGAAACAAACAAAAAACATGTTAATTATTTCTAAACAATTCAACTGCATGGAAGAATGCCTCATTTGGGTAACAAACACGGCCTTAGAAGACAATGCCAAGTGCCTTCTTTTGACATCATATAAAATTATTATTTGCTTTTTACAACTGGTTCACGTTATGAATAAGGCCATTTAGAATCATTGTAAAGATTGTGAACACTTGCTAAATTTCATTTCATCATTGCCTTTCAGCCCCACACTTCACTCATTAGCTTTTCTGTAGCTTCAGTTCACTATGTCCAGTCAGTCGTTCCATGATTTTAAAGGGACCAAGAGCAACTTGCATGGACTAAGAGAAGAGCCAGAGCAAATAAGACTCCTCAGGAACTCTGCCGTCTGAAGGAGTAGAAAGCAGGCTCGCTTTCATTTTTCTCCTAGAGAAATAAACTTAAACTTGAGCTGTTAAAGGTAATTCCTTCCTAGATTCTTCTTTTAATGTACGTGGCATTTTTCTTTTTCATTTCTAATCTCCGAATCCCCAAGAAGCTTTCCATTCCCTAACTTATGGAATCCTTTGACTTAGCTCAAGTCCCTAAATAAGTTACATATTTTTGGAGGAACAACAACAACAAATAAGATGTAGTGCTTAGAAAGAAAGAAGGAAGGAAGGAAGGAAGGAAGGAAGGAAGGAAGGAAGGAAGGAAGGAAGGAAGGAAGGAAGAAAAAGACTGTCCCCTGGGTAGTGCAAAACATTTTAAAACTTAGCTACTAACACCCCACCTCCCTACCCCCACCCCAAAAATGCCTGTCTAGAGGCATCTCAAGAAGGAGCCCTGGTGGTGTGGTGGTTACCTATTGGGCTGCTAACCTCAAGGTCAACAGTTCAAACCACCAGAAGCTCCGTGGAAGAAACATGAGGCTTTCTAGACTTCTCTAAAGAGTAAAAAGCCACAGAGGTAGTTCTAACCTGTCCTCTAGGGTCTCTGAGTCAGGATTGACTCGAAGGCAGTGAGTTTGGAGTTTGTTCAAGAGGCACAACCTGCTTCTGCGATGCCATGGCCTTCGGAGCCCGATGGAGCACAGTGCTCCACTTTGCATACATAGTATCACCCTAGGTCAGACCACTCAGTGGCAACCACCAACCACTCAAAACTTTAAAAATGGCTTTATCCTATAAAGCATGATTTGATTTCTTTCGCATCCCTCTGAGTTTAGATCATCTTTACCTGAATCTGTTGCTTTCCATGGCAACAATCACCAAGCATTTACTGAATGCCTACTGTACCCTCAAAAGTCTAAACAAATGTTCAACTCTGAAGCCCCTTGAAAAGCAAGTTAAAAATAGGCAAGTAACAATAAAAGAATCACACTGCCTTCCTATTAGGTTTGTGCATAAATGCATACATTATTGGGCACATCATCCATTATAGCCTAATCTTCTGTTGTAAGTGAATAAAGGGAGCCCCGTGGTACTGTGGGTTAGGTGCTGAGTGACTAACCATAAGGTTAGTGGTTCGCACCCACTACTTTCTCTGTGGGAGAAAGATGAGACTGTCTGCAACCATTGAGATTCACAGTCTTAGAAACCCCACATAGGGTCCATGTTAGTCTGGGTACATTAGAGAAACAAATCCACAGAAACTCATGTATGAGAGAGTTTTATATAAAGATTAAGTGCACATCAAGAAAACATCCCAACTCAGTGCTGCCCAAGTCCACAAGTCCACAGGCCCATAGATCCAACACCAATCCACAAAGTCCTCCATCTCACAAAACACACGCAGTGACGCCAACTGCAGGAGGAAAGCCAAATCCGTGAACGTGTAAGCATCTCAGCGCTGGCAGGGGTCTCCACACGGTTGCTCCAGCACCCAGGGCTGCATCGGGGTAGGTCCATGCAGCTTCTCCTTGGGGATGTCTTGCAGGAAGTGAGCCTTGCCAGCTGAAGGAGGGAACTGGCTAAGGCAGCTGCACCCTGGTCCAATCATGAGAAAGCAAGAGACCCAAGAACTAGAAAGGCGAGGCTCACTGAGCCATTTATCCCTCCGTCCTTCAATTAACCCCACATGTGTTTATTGGCCAGGTTGGCACAATAAACTTTAACTATCTCAGGGTCTCTATGAGTCATATTTGACTTGATGGTAGTAAGTTTTTTTGGCTTTCAATGGATAAAAAAATGCTTTTAACTATGAAAGACAGTAAAGATAAAGGGAATTTTAGTGATAAGAAAGAAGTAATATTCCTTCTCAGTTCTTTAGCATTGGCACCATCAACACAACAAATGATTATACGGGAAATACACCATGCTTCCTAACTTCAGTCCCCGTATTTCTTATTTGTTCACTTGCTTTCTAGTCTGTTCTGCATTTTCAGTGAGCTAGAGTACAAAAAGAAATGAAAGGAGAGTTTAAAATGAAAGAAGGGTGGTGGACTATTTTATTATTTAAACCCAACAAAGCAGATAACGGCCAGACTATTATGAGGCATCTTTAGTTTCAGACTTCTCTTTGGGGACTCCAAGACTTGAACAGCCCACTCTTGTCAAGTTTACTTAGTGTGTGCCCTGCGGTCTTAGCCTACTTTAGATATGATCTGTATTTTCCCAAAGTAATCTCATACGGCTATATAGTTTGGGGGAGAAAAATAAACTGTTTCCCTAATGCTATTGGTTTAGTGTTTGATTACCACGCGTACACTCAGCGAAGAGCAAAATGATTTTTGATATAATAGCAGCACTTTAAATGATTGTTTATATTCTCTTTGCATCCGTCATTTCAGACCATAAATATCGAGCAGACAAGTTTAAATATAAAATTACCAATGTCGGTAATGGGCAATTCTTTCCCATCAATCTGTTTCTTTCTCCAGTAACCACAGGTTGTTATATTAGAGACTAAAGAAGCACAGCCTACTTTTTCTATGACATGTGCGGTCTTGTAAACAGTTTGTCTATCCAGGTCCCTTTATTGCTTGAGCTCTGCAAGGCACCATAAGTCGAGCTCAATCATTTTTACCCAGGAAAATCACTGCTCCTGCCAACCACCCTTTCAATTGCGTATGTTTTGCAATGACATGTATCATTTGGATTTTTATTAAACACCTTGTGTCAACAGAAGGTGGATAATTATTAACTGGTGCAAAGTGGTGTCTCACAGAGTACATCTATGTCATAGAAAAGTAATTAACTCCCTCATTGCATTGCAGGGCAGATGTGTAACTGAGTAAGACCCAGGACCCAAGGGTACTCTAGTCTCTCTCTTTCTTTCTTTCTCTCTCTCTCTCTCTCTCTCTCTCTCTCTCTCTCTCTCTCTCTCTTCTCTTCTCTTCTCTCTCTCTCTCTTTCTTTCTTTCTTAATCTGTCATTAAATTATTGACTCAGAGATCCCATCGCAAGTGGTAAGACCTTCGTGTTCTCTTACATCTCTCTATGTTCTCCCTCTCCGACCTGGAATTGAAAATAAGCTTGGAACCATTAACCGAAATTAGGGCCATGTCTAGCTTATTGTAATTATTTCAACCCATGAAATGGGCTATCTTTTCAGAGGAGAGTTTCATAACTAACAGAGTTCAGATGCATATGGAAGGTCAATAGCCAAATCAGTGTTTCTCAAGCGCACAGCAGGCTGTTCTGTGAAACCTCGTGGCTGCACAGACGACTGTAGCTTCACTTCCCCTCACCTCTCAGCTCTCAGCGTCATTCTGACTATTTCTCCACACACATTCTCTTGCGCCAGAACGATCGCAGGATCCTTTGCCTATTACCGCCCTTTGCTACCTTGAAATATGGTTTTCCTGGAGAAGTCAGACGAATGTTTCCTGGTAGAACTCTTGAGCCGTTTCCCCTTCCCTTCTCTCAAACATCAGTGCCACTGTGGATTCAATCTTGGGTCTTTATAGCTAAACAAGAATATTTTCAGAGTACCTACACATGTTTCAGAAAGAGAAAGATATACTTAAGGGGAGAACCCTCACCCTAACAGGGTCAGTGTTGTTGCTGTTAGGTGTCATTGAGTCATTTCCCATTCAAAGACTCCCTATGTACAACAGACCAAAACCCTGCGGATCCTGCTCCATCCTCACCATTGTTCTTATGTGTGGGCCTAGTGTTGCAGCTGCTGTGTCAATCAGTTTTGTTGAGGGCCTTCCTCTCTTTTGCTGCCCCTTTTTTTTAATTAATAAATCTTTTTATTGGGGCTCATACAACTCTTATCACAATCCGTACATACATCAATTGAGCAAAGCACCCTTATACATTCCTTGCACTAGTCATTCTCAAAATTCACCTTCCACTTGGGTTCCTGGAATCAGCTCGGTTTCCCTTTCTTCCCCCTCTCCCTCCCTCCCCACTCCCCCCTTCCCCCTGGTCCCTTGATAGTTTATAAATAATTATTGTATCTTATCTTACACTGCCCGGTGTCTCCCCTCACCCACCTTCCCATTGCCCATCTCCCAGAGAGGAGGTTACTCATAGATCTCCAAGATCGGTTCTCCCTTTCTACAGCCCCTTCCCTCCTGGTGTCGCCACTCCCACCGCTGGTGTTGAGGGGTTCGTCCATCCTAGATTCCCTGTGTTTCCAGATCCCTACTGCACCGCTGTACATCCTCTGGTCTAACCAGGTCCGTAAGGCAGAATTGGGGTCATGATAATTGGGAGAGGAGGAAGCGTTCAGGAACTAGAGGAAGGTTTTGAGTTTCATTGTTGCTACACTGAACCCTGAGTGACACATCTCCTCACTACCCCTCTGGAAGGGATGTCCAGCTGTCTACAGATGGGCATTGGGTCCCCATCACACACTCCCCCTCATTCACGGTGATGTGATTCTCACCACCACCCCGCCTTTGTTGTTTGAGACCTGGCCTCCTCTGCCCTTCACGATCACACATGTTGGTGTGCTGCTTCCGTGTGGGCTTTGTTGCTTCTGGGCTAGATGGCCGCTTGTTTGCTTTCAAGCCTTTAAGTCCCCAGATGCTATATCTCTCAATAGCCGTGCTGCCCCTTTTCTTTACCAAACATAATGTCCTTCTTAAGGGCCTGGTCTTTCCTGACAATATATCCAAAGTATGTGAGGTGAAGTCTCATCATCTTTGCCTCTAAGGAGTATTCTGGCTGTATTTCTAAGAAAAGCATTGTTGTTGGCGTTGTTGTTTTGGCAGTCCATGATACTGTCAATCGCACCACTATGCAGCTGCACTGATTCTTCTTTGGTCTTCATTATATAATGTTGTACTTTGACACACACATGCGGTGATTGAAAATACCATGGCTTGGTTCAAGTGCAAGATCCAGGGTCTCTTCTGACATCCATTTTGATCTTTTATTCCTGTCTTCTCTTGTTTTCTTCATGAATGATGTTCTTGATGTCATCTCACAATTCATCAGGTCTCCTGTCATGAGTTTAATGCCCCAAACCTGTTCTTGAGATGATCTCAAATTTCAGGTAAACCCAAGGTTATATCTTAGCTCTCGTGGACTTGTTTTAATTTTTTTCAGCTTCAACCTGAACTTAAATATGAGCAATTGAAGATCTATTCCACATTCAGACTCTGGCCTGGGTTTAGCTGCTGATATTGAGCTTCTCCATCATCTTTTCCTACAATGTAGTCAGTTTGTTTTCTGTGTATTCCATTTGGAGAAGCCCAAGTTGATAGTCATCATTGGTGTTGTTGAAAAAAATTGTGATGAAGAAATTGTTGGTCTTTCAAAATTCTATCATATGATCTCCAGCTTTGTTTTCATCACAAGTCCATATTTTCCAACTTTGCATTCCAATCACCAATAATTATCAATGCAACTTGATTGCATATTTGATTAATTTCAGACCAAAGATGTTGGTAGAATTCAATTTCTGCATCACTAGTTTCGGTGGTTGGTGCACAAATTTTAATGATCTTTGTATTGATTGTTTTTCCTTGAATGCAGATAGACATTTTCCAATCACAGACAACATTGTATTTAAAGATAGGTCTTGAGATTCTTTTTGACGATGAATGCAATGCCATTCCTCTTGATTGTGTCATTTCTGACAAAGTAAACCATATGATTTTTACTCAAAATGGTCAATGCCAGTCACTTTCACTAATGCTTAGACTATCAAACTTCATGCTTTCCATTTCATTTTTAACGACTTCCAATTTTCCTGCAATTGGATCCTTAAGTTTGTCCCAATTTTCTCATGGATGGTCTTCATAGATCTGGGATTTACACTTAGGTTTTTGTTTCATCTTGACTTTGTTTTTGTATCTAGAGTGAGGTATTTATCAGTCCTGTTTTATTCTTCTGCAGATGGAAACCTAAATTTGCCTGCACTATTTGTTCAAAAGATGACCTCTTCCATGTTTAAAGTAAAACTTACCGCTTTCATTTGCATCAAGCCCTAGTTCTTCCCCAAGGAGTGATGCAGACTAAACAGATTCCTTAGTTTATCTACCAGTCTTCAAGCACTTAACCCTGTAACACCGAGAGCAATGCTTTCATAACATTTCATTAAAGTATATATATTACTACATATATTGATAAGTATAAAAGTAAAGAATGAAAACAAAATTTTTTTCCTGAAATTAAAAATTCAGGCGTTATAGGGTTAAAAATTGAAATAGCATGATGTAGTAAAGAGCACTCAAGCTTTCAGGTTTACAACTGGTGGTCAAACCAATCTCTAATATCTTCTAGCTACTTGAACTTGTAGAAGTTACTTCATCTCTCTCAGTTTAAGATTAAGTCACAAGACAGCATCACCTGGAAATTACCCCAGATATAGAGGTATCAAAAATAAAATAAGCCTACAACAATAAAAATAAGGAACCAGGCATGTTAAGGTATGCATGGTGGAAACTACAAACAAAAAGAGGGAAGAGTGTACTTAAAGAATTTACCCCCAAAAAAGTAAAAAAAAACAAAAAGAATGTACAAATAGAGAAGTCAAGACAATTTCAAGGTAATAATGAATTACAGGGTAGTCTCAAAGAAAATGATTACATTTTCTCACCAGAATGAAGAAACAAAATCATAAAGACTCAGGAAATACTAAAACACTAGTAATGAATGAAATTTTTAAAATTATAAGCAAAAAATTCTTTACAGAATAATGTGCTGAACAAAGAAATCGTTAGCATCACATAGAAAACCACTCAGCAATGTGGCAGTAGAATACCTAACAGTAATTCCACTGAACGCAAAATCGGTTAAGTGCGTAAGTTAAAAGACAGTGGGTAGCGGAATAGAGAAGCAAACAGGACTCATCAGCATGCTGAGACACACCTTAGACACAGACATAAATAAGCTAAAACTAAAAGGGTAGGGAAAAAAGCATATCAAGCAAATGACAACCCCAAAAGGGCAATAATGGCAATCTTACTTTCTGATAAAATCATTTAAAGAGAAAAACAAGCAAAAGAGGACATTGGATGGTGACTAAAGGGTCAAGATATCAGTGTTTCCAGAGTGGGGGCTAGAATGAGTCAAAGGGGCTGCAAGAGCAAGTCCATACACTCTCTCCTACACCGTGGGCTATAGTACACCTGTTTTTCATTGTCAAGGGGAACACTGAGCGATTGTTTTCCTGAAAAGTGGGTGGTAAGTCAAGTAAATTTGGGGACCTATGACTAACAAGAGGATGCAATCAAAATAGATATCTATGTACCCAATGAACAAGCCCCCCCCAAAGAAATCAAACTGTAACATAAGCGAGAAGAGAGTAGGCAACTCCACAATAATAGTAAGAAACGTTAAGATACCACTTTCAATGAAGGACAAAGCAAACTAGAAAGAAACCTGACAAAGATGCAGAAGAACAGCTTGACCTCGTAGCTAAATACCGAACATCACAGCCAACAACAACATACTTTCTTTTCTAACACACAGGGAACAGTCTCCAGAGTAGGCCACATTTTAGGCCACTAAGGAAGCCTCAATATATTGAAAAACATGGAAGTGAGACCTCAACAAGCAGCCCAAGGAAGATATCTTTACAAAAACCAACCATCACCGGTCAGACAGGCAGGGATAAAGCTCGGAAGGTAGGAAGGAATAGAAAGAAATGACACATGGGAATGGTAATCCCCGAAAGTGGGAAGAGTGATGTTGGGGATTGCAATCATGGCCATCATCAAAGTGTGTATGAAGTAGTGGTTGTGTTGGGCCAGCTTGACTAGAGAAACAAATGCAGTGACAGCCATATATGTATAAGCGAGAGCTTTCTATCAAGAAGTAACGCTATATCCAGAAAACATCTCAGCCCAGTCCAACTCAAGTCCTTAAGTCCGGTCATAGTCCATCCAGAAGTCCCTCTTCAGACTCACGCAGCCACATGCAATAATGCAGAATGCAGGAAGCTCACACGTCGGTGGGTGCAGAATAATGCAGATCCCATAGTGGGGTAACACCACAGGGCTCTGGCAGCAATCAGGGTCAGCCAGCAGGAAGGTGAAGGCAGACAAAGAAGGGGAGGTCCTCAGGGCCCACCTTTTGAGAAGGCCACGCCCACAAGGAGGCACCGTCAGGCTGTGACCTGATTGACAGGTTGAATTCCACCCCTACACTTTTATAGACCTTCAAGTTAACATGGAATTATGTAACTGCCACAGTGGGGCAAAAGGGAAACAAGTTAACCAAATAGTAAAACACTTTAAAATGCTAAAGCAAAGCAACTGGGTCTATGTATTTTGGTTCACTTGAGCCCTGGTGGCGCAGTGGTTACAAGTTGGGCTGTTAACCACAAGATCAGCAGTTTGAAACCACCAGTCACACGGAAGGAAGAAAGATGAGACTTTCTGTTCCCATGAAACTCTAGTCTCAGAAACCCAGAGGGGCAGTTCTTCTCTGCCCTATAGCGTTGTTATGAGTCTGAATCTTCTCAGTGGCCATGAGTTTGATTTTCTTGGCGTGTGTGACTCAAAAAGAAAATAAAAACTGATCAAGAACAATGATTTCACAGATCCTCGGGGGGCATGCTCTTTAGAGCGTGCGGGAAACCAGTAGAGATAGGCGAAGAAAGAAGGATGCTGTCTTTCAGGACATTCAAATCTTGATAAGGCCCCTATCCAACATTAATACACAGATGATATCTATACCTATACCAGATGAGGGATTGCCACCCGCCAGGTTCTACTGAAAGATGCCCGTGACTCAGGCAGCTGAGTGAGCAGTTCTTGGGAGCTGGAGGGTGCAGAGCACAGATTTCCAGTTCTCCCCTGTGATTTCCAGCGTGTACCCATCGGCCCCTCCCGGGTCCTCTTTGTCTTCCTCTGAAGTGGAGACCCCTCTGATCCTCATCTGGCAATGGTTATGCAGCTCCATGAGGCCTTGGTCTAGAAGGCTCTGTTAACAGTACCGCATGCTTGGTTTATGAGATGGTTACAAGTGAATGGAGCTGGGGGCAGGGTGCCAAACATGGCCAGTGCTTTTATCTTTGACATTATAAAGAGGCCTCCTGGCCGAGGGCCAGGCTGCAGTTTACTGGAATATGAAATGCAGACGTGTGCTTTCTGTTGGCGGGGCTCCGGGGAAGGCTCGCCCTGCAGTCGGCCAGCACTTCCCTTCCACGGGATGCCAAGTTGCCAGGAAAAGCAACTGAATCCTGGCGATTGTGTGCAGCATCTCTCATGGGTATGAGGTGGGTCCAAGAAAGAGCTGGAAGGGAATGTGGTGACCTCACATCCCTCCCAGACTAAGAAAGGTACGGTCTTCCTTGCGGCCTCTCAGGCCTGGAGTGCGTGCCCACAGGAATGTCCCTTCCCTTCCCCTGCCCCCTTCGGCTTCCAGGAACAGATCTCTGCGTGTATTGATTCACAGACTTGAGAATTGTTTCTAGAATAATTGGAGGAACATTGGCTTCTCCCCATTGAGAAACAAGGTACTATTCTGGGCTCTTTTCTTTTTAAAACTAAAGCTGAGATATTAAAGCTAATGCATTCCTTCTGACTGTGCCATATTCCTCTTGAACATATAGCTTGCTCGACACATGGTCTTTGGCTTTGAGGGCTGCCTCACAAACGGTTATAGAAGCAGAGGAGAAAACCGGTTGCCCTCTGACTCATAATGACCCCACGTATGTCAGAGTGGGACCGTGCTCCTTAGTAGGGCTTTCCGTGACCGGGTCTTCAGAAGTAGACCTCTCGGCCTCTGTCTGTGAAACCCCTCAAAGTGGTCTGAAACCTGAAGCCTTTCTGTTAACATTAGCTGTTTACACCCCCAAGGACTCCTGTAAAATGTAAGAACTAGGGAATGGGTGCGACTCCGCTCTGGAAACGTAGCGGTGGTTATTGGAAACAGGGGGAACTAGTGTTAAGGGAGAGGTTCTGATGCATATGCAATTATTACTTGTGGTTATTCCTCGGATTACTTCCTAAAAATGCATGTCTGGACTTGTGCCTCGGGACTTATTAATGGTTAGTATGAACCCAGAGATCCTATTCCCTTGTCATGGGACCACAGATTACCTGCTGTGTCCTGCTTGCTCAGCACCTAAAGCCAATCCTTCCCCGTAGCATTCTCATCTCAGTTGGGACCGTTGCACTCCACGACCATTGCACATACAAATGTTAGAGGACATGTATGAAGCAAGGAGCCATTCTCAACAGCCTGGGTCAGCAGCGTGCAGCACCAGTGAGGGCAGTCCTTCTTCAGCCCTGCACCCCTCTGTATCGGAGCCCTGCGGGTGGTGGGTTATGAAGGGGCTGCTGATCTCAAGAGTGGTGCTTAGACACTTCCACGTACCCCGCAGGGAAAAAAATCAAACAAAGCATGAGGCTTTCTACTCTCATAACCCACAAGGGTAGCTTTACTCCGTTCTTTACCATCACTGTGAGTTGGAATCAACTCGATGGCAGTGGGTTTGATTTGGGGTTTGGTTTGGTTTGGCTTGGCTGGTTTGGTTTACTCTCCTTTGTGCTCTGACTGGTGTAGTTTAGACAAGAGAAAAGTCATCTGCAAACAGAATGGAAGGATTTGCCAGTTTCTTCTCTCCTTCTGAACCGCGGGTCTCTGCTCTTGAGCACCTGATCCCACCTGCAGAGCTGGCTGAACGGAGAGGAGAGATCACCTTGCCTTTCTATGGAGACCTCAATCAAAGTTGCACCTGTGGGAGCTGAGCCAGGGGTTATTGCTTCCCTCCAAGTCTCAGCCAGTCAATGGCAAGCTGCGATCAAGGCGTCAACCTCCTCATTTCCGCTTTCATGGTGCACCTGGCACACACTCCTGAGTGCCAGACACACGGGGAACCCGAGTCCTGCCAGTGTCCATGCTGCTTTCAGACAGCGCCGGTGCTATGTCTTCACAGCCCAGCTAGGTTGTTCTGACCTTTGCTCTTAGGCTGTACCATTTAAACCTGCCTTGACTCTGTTTGGCTGTGGCTGAAAACCTTTTCTCCTCTTTGCAGAGAAGAATTTGGGGAAGCAGCTGTGCCCGATGGAGAAAATTGAGAGATGGTGGGGGTGTGGCAGGAGTGCAGGTGGCATTGCCCGAAGCTGTGGTTTCAGTCTTCATTTACACAAAGCCCGCTATGAGATTGGTTTAAGCTCGTGACTGTTGCCATCCGAACAATTTTTTTCTGTCACATCTTTGCGTTCTCCCCAGAGTCTCCAACCTCCTACCCTGTGCTGTTTCCGCAGTGAGTTTGGCAGAGTTCTGTGAAGAGTTGCAAGCAAGTCAGATGGGTTTACAGCAGCAAAGCCATCCGGGTGATGCTCTCTCTCAAAGAGGACAGTGATTTACACAAATGGGCCTTTATAACGGAGCCCCTAGCCTTCCGCTGCACATCATGCCCACTCTTTGTTCCCAGGAGGCGTCCTGGTTACACAGTGGGTAACGTGCTCAGCTGCTCCGTGGAAGAAAGATGTGGCAGTCTGCTTCGGTCAAGCTGTTCAGCCTTGGAAAGCCTTTGGGACAGTTGCTCTGTCCTAAGGGTCACTTGAGAGTGAAATCACCTCCACAGCAGCAGGTTGGGTTTGATGTGTGCTCTTGGGAAGGTACCTTTCCACTGTGCGGCGAGAGCACCGGCAGCACCTTCTTGCTCAACATCCTGTAATTGTAACTGCTTATGTGTGTTAGTCAGCCGTGCTAGTTTTCCACAGAATTCTGCAAGTCCACTGACACGCATAGGGTCTTACACCACCTCAAATGTGTGCGTGCCAACTTTTTCGTGTTCTCAAATTGGCCTGATTTTATAGAAGCAAATTGAGCTTAGTCCTCAGAGAAGGTTTGTAATTCCCCAACAGAATATCCAGCACAGCGGGAAGGATGGTCTTGAAGTCATCATCCATGGGTCAGCGTCTTTGATCTAGAAATTCTGACTGCACACATTCAGGAGAACGTCATTTTCCCATAAGCTGTGAAGAAGCTTTGTTTGTTCAATTCTGTGTACCTGGAGATTTCACTTTGAGCCCACAGTTGGTTGAATTTTTGTTAATAGTTTTATTAGGGGCTCATACGACTCTTATCACAATCCATACATACATCAGTTGTGTAAAGTACATTTGTACATCCATTGCCCTCATCATTCTCAAAACATTTGCTCTCCACTTAAGCCCCTGGCATCAGCTCCTCATTTTTCCCCCTCCTTCCCCTCTCTCTTCTCCCCCTTCCCTCATGAACCTTTGATAATTTATAAATGATTATTTTGTCATATCTTGCCCTGTCCGACGTCTCCCTTCACCCACTTTTCTGTTGTCCGCCCCCCAGCGGGGAGGTCAGATGTAGATCCTTGTAATCAGCTCCCCCTTTCCAATCCCCCCTCCCTCTCTGTTCCCAGTATCGCCACTCACACCACTGGTCCTGAAGGGATCATCTGCCCTGAATTCCCTGCATTTCCAGTTCCTATCTGTACCAGTGTACATGCTCTGGTCTAGCCAGACTTGCAAGGTAGAATTGGGACCATGATAGTGGGGTGAGGGGTGAAGGGAGGAAGCATTTAGGAACTAGAGGAAAGTTGTATTTTTCATCCTTGCTACATCGCACCCTGACTGGCTCATCTCCTCCTCGATACTCTCCTGTAAGGGGATCTCCAGTGGCCGACAAATGGGCTTTGGGTCTCCACCCCACACTACCCCCCTCATTCACGATGGTAAGATTTTTTGTTCTGATGATGCCTGATACGTGATCCCTTCAACACCACGTGATCACACAGGCTGGTGCGCTTCCTCCATGGAGCCCGCAGGTGGTTTTAATGGGTACCTGAAAGACCTATTGCCATCGGGTTGATTCCCACTCCTCGTGGCCCTATCGGAACAAGTGGAATGCCCCCAAGGGTTCCCAAGGCGACCATCTTTATGGAAGCCACGTTTCTCCCATGGCGCTGCCGGTGGGTTCGAACCACTGACCTTTCCACCAGCGACTGAGGGCTTCACAGCGGCATCCCGAGGCTCCTTTCCAATGGGTGTGCTTGTGGATATGTGTAGCTGCAGTGGAGCCCTGTTTCTTTCTGAGAAAGACAGTTAAGTGAGTGTCGGGCCAATACTGACAGCTACCGAGGGGGCCAAAAGTTCCAGGGCTCAAGTTGTTTCAAGAACTCCTTTCAGCGTCAGCATTTTGTTGACATTGGGTAGAGTGGGCCTGGTTGTCCAGGTGTTTCTCACCTGGAGCCCAGGCGGTGGCCAGTCCTACAAAGAATTGTGCCAGTGGAAGTCTGAAACTATGCAGGGTTGTTTATTTAATTTTTTATTTTTTAAAAATCATTTTAGTGGGGGCTCGTACAACTCTTATCACAATCCATCCATCCATCCATTGTGTCAAGCACATTTGTATATTTGTTGCCATCATCATTTCCAAAACACTTTTTTTCTACTTGAGCCCTTGGTATAAGCTCCTCATTTTCTTTCCCTCCCTCCCTCCCTCATGAACCCTTGATAACTTATAAATTATTATTAGTTTTCATATCTTACACTAACCAATGTCTCCCTTCACCTACTTTTCTGTTGGTCATCCCCCCTGGGATGGGGTTATATGTAGATCAGTTCCTCCTTTCTCCCCCACCTTCCCTTACCCTCCTGGTATCACTACTCTCATTATTGGCCTGAGGGGTTTGTTTATCTTTCCTAGATTCCCTGTGTTGCTGTTTAGCTGGGTTCAGGAAGGGCTGAAAGAAGTTTACCTGGACAGTTAGGTGGAGGAGGGATCTCCAGGTGAAGGGAAGGGGGTAAGGCAGTGATGTGGGCACAGGCATCGTCAGTCTTCAGTTATATTATCATTTTCTCCCTCCTCCATCAGAATAAACCTATTTTTCTCCCTCCCACCAAACAAAGATAGCTTTAGCTAGCTCCCTGTTGGTCCCCTGCCCTCTCTGACGGAAATGGAAAACTCGGGGCCACTGTGTCATTTATGAAAACTAGACAGGGTTTTCTACTCCCATAAAGAATTATAGTCTCAGAAACCCACAGAGGCAGTTTTACTGTATCCCAAAGGGTCGTTCTTTGTCAGCATCGACTCAATGACTGTGAGTTCAGTGGGGTTTTGTTTGTTGGTTGGCTTGTTTGGCTTTGGAGTGCTTCCAGAGGTGCCAAAGGAAAGGGGGCTAGGAGTTGCACCTACTCAAGAGATATAGTGTCATTGAAGAAACTTTGTCGCAGTTAAATGACTTGTCAAGATCACACAGCTATGAAACCAGGGTTCACGTTAACAGCTTGACTTTAAAAATAATATTCTTTTCACTAAATTCCCCAGGTTGTATGCACGTGCTTGTTTGTTGTTCATTCGAATCAATTACACTTTGAACGTGCTTCCGATTGAGAACATTCCTTCTTTTAGCCTTCTTTGCTATTCCATAATATCCACTGACTGGTTTGCGGTTCATATAATTAAAACAAATGGTTTGTTTTTAGGCACCATTTTCCACTTTATGAAAGATCCTCTGTTTCCCTCAAGTTAAATCTGAACTGCTTTCCGTTTTTACCAAAGGAGGTGGAAATTGGATCCAGCAGAGATGTTTCCTGTTAATCGTAAAGGTTCTAAATGATGTTGTACATGAACCGGAGTACCGCAGTCAAAGGCACTGCAAATTAAACCTTGTCTCCTTCATGATTTTGAGTTTCAGAACTTCCTGCTCTCTCTCCTGAGTACAGACACTGTAGCTGAACCCCATTTAAACAACAAAACATGCCTCCTTTTTAAGAAACTAGAATTATTGAATTACTGGAAAAGTTTATAAACATTTGCTAATTATATTTGCCATCCTATACTCATCTCTTCCCGATCCAATCTAATTAGAGTTTGCATGAGGATTGGATCACAGGAAATACTGGAAAACAAATTTCCCCTCTCTTGTTGCTTTTCTCTTTCTTTTTAATGCAAGCCATCTGAAATTGGCCCAGTGCAAGAGTTTCAACATCAGACACTTGTGAGCCAAGTGAACACATCTGCTTAAGTGTCCCAGGTGCATGATGGATCCGAGTAGATGCATTTGATGTTTGAGCTTGATGCGGCCAGTGATGTTTTCTTAAGGACATGATCAGCTAATCTAGTTGGAGTTCAACCTTGACCTATCGACGAAACAACTTTCTAATTCACAGTCACTACTGGCACCCACAAATATGCTCCCTTATCTGAACCCCTAGGAAGCATTTGGCCATTGCATATAACTGTGTCAGGTGACACTATTTTATGCGATGGTGAGATTAGCTCATATCATCTGGACTTGTTTTTACAGTTAAGGGAACGATGCTGAGGTATTGATTTAAGAGCTATGTATGAAGTCCCACTGTTCCATCCAGCGCTCAATGGGGGGCAGGAAGCCATGGGCCCAGGAACCACAGAAGGTTCAGAAAGGTGTTTGGGATAGAAGCCAGGGAGCTCAACAGCGTTCACTCCCCAGATAACCCTGATGGGTGGTGTCCTGAGGTGATGTGGGATTCTCATGCTCTGAGGAGGGAGTCACATTTAGATTCAAAAACACATTCTGTGGCTAGGCCTTTGGCAAATATTGGCAGCTACGGTGGAGACATATCTTTCCCCAAACTTAATCATAATGTAGTTGTAACGCAATCAAGATGAAAGTGTAGAGTGAGCAGAATATTCTTCTTTCTTTGGTTGGGATTTTTGTTGTATTCTGTTATTTTCTAAAAACAATTTTATTGGCTTATAATTTATATATCATATAATTAATTCATTTAATCATATTAAGAAGGGTTGTACAATTGTCACCATCATCAATTTTAGAACATTTTCTTCTTTCTTGCACTCGTTATTCCCCATTTCCCCTCAACGCCCCCTGCCTCTCTTATCATACTATCATTCATTGATTGTGGGAGATCATGACTCTTCACCCATTCACTGTATCAATAAGCATTTCTTCAATACTATAGCGTGCTAACACTGAGAATACAAATATGATTTGATCATGACCCATCAAGGACTTGTTGGGGAGACACTCAAGTAGATCATTAATGACATTTGGAACTAAAAGACAGTGTGTTAGGTCAGGTTGACTTGAGAAATAAATCCAGAGACATTCATATGTCCATAAGAAAGAGATTGATAAGCAACAAAGCCCACATGGAAGAAACACACCAGCCTGTGTGATCATGAGGGACCAAGGGGATCAGGTGTCAGGCATCAAAGACACAGAACAAAAATTCATAATGTGAATGAGGGGGGGGAGTGCACAGCGGAAGCTCAAAGCCAATCTGTAGGCAATTGGACATCCCCTTACAGAAGGGTCATGGGGAGAAGACGGGTCAGTCCGGGTGCAGTATAGCACTGATGAAACATACAACTTTCCTCTGATTCTTTAATGCTTCCTCCCCACCTCCACTATCATGAACCCTAATTCTACCTTACAGATCTGGCTAGACCTGAGCATGTACATGGGTACAGATAAGAGCTGGAAACACAGGGAATACAGGCCAGATAAACTCCTTGGAACCAATTTTGAGAGAAGCCATACCAGAAGGAGAAAGTGTGGGGAGAAAAGGGAAACTGATCACAATGACCTACCTATAACCCCTTCCCAGGGAGATAGACAACAAACAAGGGGGTAAAGGGAGATACCAGACAGTGCAAGACAGGAAAATATAATAATAATTTATAAATTATCAAGGGTTTATGAGGGAAGGAAGAAGGGAGAGGACGGGAGGGGAAATGAGGAGCTGATATCAAGGGCTCAAGTAGAAAGAAAATGTTTTGAAAATGATGATGGCAACATATGTACAAATGTGCTTCACATAATGGATGTATGTATGGATTGTGATAAGAGTTGTATGAGTCACCAATAAAATGATTTATAATTTTAAAGTCAGAAAAAAGAGCTTTATATTTATATAAAGAGTAATTGTATATTAAGAAAACATCCCAGTCCAGTTCAGATCAAGTCCATAACTCCGATATTAGCCCATCAGTCCAATACTAGTTGATAAATCACTCTTCAGACTCATTCCATGATGCAGAATGCAGAAAGACCAGTGGGTGCAAAGTCTTGTGGATCCATTGGCAGTGGACACACCTCCAGGGCTCTGGCTGCCGTCAGCATGGCTCCATGTGGCTTGGAGGTGAAGCAGAGAGAATGTGGTCTGCCTCCCAGGAGAAAAAGAGAGGAAGTTCCCAGAATCGTCATGATTAGGCCATGCCCACAAGGAGGGCTCATCATGGTTTTAACTTGATTTACAGGCTAAACTCTACCCCTCCATTATTTTATCAAGTTGACATGAATTGTGTAACTACCACAGAGAACAAGGTGTGCCGAATAGCTATAGTGGTTCAAGGTTCACTTAGAAGATGGGATTGGAGAAGATTTCCTGGGAAAACATATTTTGGCTACGTCTAAAAAGACATGGACAGAAAGCCCATGAAGTGAAAGAAGGTGGTGGCCCAAGGGAAGACCAGGAAAGTAACACAACCCAGATGGCACCGATGCCAGGTAGAGGAGCAGGTGTGCCCACGGTCAAAGAAACCGAGTGGGTCAGAGTTAGGGTTGGGCTTCAAGGGAAGGGGATGAGGTGCTTTGAAATCCATCAAGTCTGAGGGACAGGACATGAAAGCTTAGCCCGCAGGGAAGCTTCCATTGTTCAATGTGGACAGTGTGCATCCGGCCGCTGGTAGAAGGGTAAGGAGGCTTGAGTGGTTAGAGGAGGAACAGTTGTACTCAAAACCAGAGAAGAACCGGTACAGTTCTGCCTCAAATAAACCCACGTGGGTGTTTTTACTTGTTTACAATGAAGACAGACGTTTGAAGGAATTTTGTGGAGCGTTGCAAAACGACTGTCATCAAAAGCGGCCCTATCTTGGCTCTTCAAGAAGCTTTGGTGGCATGGTGGTAAAGCACCGACTCTTGAGTTAGAGGTCTGTCCGTTCAAACCCACAAGTGGCTCCACAGGAGAAAAGGCACGGACATGTGCTCCCCTGTAGATGGTTAGATGCCATCGAGTCAGTTCGAGTTCACAGCCATCCTATGTACGACAGAACAAGACACTGCCCGTTCCCACGCCATCCTACAGTTGTTATGTTCGAGCCTGTTGTTACAGCCTCCACGCCAATCCATCTCCTTCAGGGTCTTCGTGCCCTTCCACTTGATCAGACAAGATGCCCTCAGCTAGGGACTGATCTCTCCTGCTACCATGTCCCAAGTATGCGAGACAGAGTTTTGCGATAATTCTTCCAAGACAGATTGTTGGTTCTCTCAAAGTTCTTTTGGTTGGTTCTTTGGGAAGCCCATAGTACTGTCAGTATTCTTCACCAGCACCAGAATTCAAACTCACTCATTCTTTTCCGGTCTTCCTAACGCAGCATTGGATTTTCACATGCATATGAGGAGATTGAAAATACCATGGTCTGGATCAGACACACTTTAGTCTTCAAAGTGACAGTCATGCTCTCCCATACTTTCAAAGAGGTCCTGTGTGATCGATTTCCCTTATGCAATGGGGTCTTTAATTTCTTGTGTGCTGCCTTCATGAACATTGATTGTGGATCCAAGCAAGATGAAATCCTGACACTCTTTAACCTTTTCCCCAATTATTTTGCATGACGTTACCCATTGTATTGGTCCCGTGGTGAGGACCTTTGCTTTCTCGATGTTAAATTGCCATCCACATTGAAGGCTGCACTCCGTGATCTTTAACAGCACGTGCTCAAGTCTTCTCTTCCAGCAAGCAAGGCTGGGGCATCTGTGTACCACAGGCTGTCAGTAAGCCCTCCTTCACTCGTGATGCCACATTCTTAATATAGTCCAACTTCTCTGATTTTTTGCTGAGCATATAGATTGAATGAATAAGATGAAAGGATACAACCCTGACGTATGCATTTCCTGATTTAAACCATGCAGAATGTTCCCTTGTTGTTTTTTGCCTCTTGGTCCATCTATAGGTTCCGCATGAGCACAATGAAGTGTTCTGGAATTCCCATTCTTCTCGAGGTCATCTATCTTTGCATAGTCAATAAAACACAGGAAACATCTTTCTGGTATTCTCTGATTTCTGCCAAGATTCATCTGACATTGGCATTGATAACCCTTGTTCCACATCCTCTTCTGAATCCAGCCTGAGCCTCTGGCAGCTTCTGCCCAATGTACTGCTGCAACTGGCATTGAATGATCGTTAGCAAAATTTTACTTGCATGTGATATCAATGTTATTGTTCTATAGTTGTTCTGTTGGGTCACTTTTCTTTGGAATGGGTACAAAGATGGATCTCTTCCAGTCAGTTAGTCAGGTAACTGTCTTCCACATTTCTTGGCAAAAAAAGCAAGTGCTTTTAGTGCTTCATTGGCTTGTTGAAATATTTTCATTGGTATTTTGTCAATTCTTGGAACCTTGTTTTTCACTGATGCCATTAGTATAGCTTGGACTTCATCCTTGAGTCTTATTGGTTCTTGATCACATGCTACCTCTTGACATTGTTGACCATCAATTAGTTCCTTTTAGTACAATGACTGTGTATTCTGCCCACCTTCTTTTGATGCTTTTATATTTTTCATTATTTTGCCTATTGAACATTTTAATATTACAACCCAAGGCTTGAATTTTTTCTTCAGTTCTATCCACTTAAGATGTATTGGATGTATTCTTTCCCTTTTGGTTCTCTAACTACGGAGCTTTTCAGTTTCATTAGAATATTTTACATTGCTTCTTTGAGCTGTCCTTGACTTCATCATTTCTTCCATTTGTTTTAACTGTTTTCACTCAAAAGCAAGATTGAGAGTCTCTTCTGAAATCCACTATGGTCTGTTTTGTCTTTTTTAATGACTTTTGCTTTCTTCCTGCATGATGTTCTTAATGTCACCCCCCAGCTTGCCAGTTTTTCTGTCCTTAGTGTTCACTGAGACAAATCTATTCTTGAGATGTTCTTGAAATTCAGTTGGGATATACTGAAGGTCAGAATTTGGCTCTTTTGGACTTGTTTTAATTTTCTTTGACCTGAACCCGAACAATTGAGAGTCTGTTCGACAGTCAGCCCCAGGTTGCATCTGACATTGAGCTTCTCCATCATCTCTTCCTACAGATGTCGGCAATATGTTTTCTGTGTATTCCATCTGGGGAATTCCCTCTGCAGAGTTGTCGTTTATGTTGCTGAAAAAAAGTTATTTGCATGTAGTCTCCAGCTTTGTTTCTGTCACCAAGATGATATTACCCAATCACTGTTACCTTCTTCGATTCTAAGTTTTGAATCCCAATCCCATAAAGATTACAACCTAAAAAAAACCGATTTTGAAGTTCTACTGTGTTCTATAGGGTTGCTCACTTAGAATCAACCCGACAACAAATGACAACTGCTTAAAACTCCAGAGTGTCTGAGCCAAAAAGAACATTAGTGGTCAAGCAGACCCGACTTCTCACTTAAGAGGTGAAGAAACCGAGTCCCAGGAGAAGGAGACTTTGCGCAAGGAGATACCAGTCGTCAGAGGAGAGGTGGAATCACTGCCAGAACCACCATTTTCTTAATTCTCTCTGTCAATTCCCAGCACTGAGTCAACTTTCTCAGAAACTCTTGTGCTAACAGTCTAAATTATTTTTCTCCATCTGCAGAAAACTCAGCCATAGTACATTTGACCTATTAAAATATGCATTTATAAAATGAATTCATTCCATTTTCTAATTCTAGAGCTAAACAACTCCCCCCCCCCCCACACACACACACATACCACCACCACTATTTCAGGTCTCTTTTAGGTAGTAAAACTAAAATTCAAAAAGGCTTCCTCCCCCTGACCCAAATACCTTTGTCCTGAATGATAGCAAGTGTCTTCAATGTATTTGAATAAGAAATCATGAAAATTTAGCCATAATGAGTTTACTAACTAAACCTTTGAGAAATGCCACCAGAAAAAATACTAACTTGTTATTATTTAGAAATTGAAAGGTATAAAATTTAAATTATGTTCTCCTAAGTAGTTTTTCTGTGCGAGTGTGTGTGTGTGTGTGTGTGTGTGTGTGTGTGTGTGTGTGTGTGTGTATCTCCTGGACATATGCTCACAAGTAGTTTCCGTTTGTATACATATGTATGGAAGTAAATGTTTCCCATCTGGCTGGTGTGGGGCAAGGGGACACGGACCTCCTTTTAGGGAGAATTGTGAAGGGAAGCCACAGCATGAGAGGGAGGGTCAGGGGACCGCTGTGAGATGAATTGGGCACCTGAAAGTGTGGAGACGTTGACGACAATGGAGCTCCGGGCCGTGTAAAATAAGCTGGTTATTAATGTTAGGGAGCCCTGGTGGTATTGTGTTTAAGTGCTTGGCTGTGAGCAGAGAGGTCAGTGAGTTGAGGCCATCAGCCACCCCATGGGGAAGGATGGAGCAGTCTGCTGTGGGGCAGGTCTACTCTGTCGCTAGGAGTTATAGGGTTGCTAGGAGTCAGAATGAACTAGAGCGCAGTGGACTTGGCTGGTTTGGTGACTGTTAGGATAGCTTTGTCTAGCTCCAAAACAAGAGATACGTGTTCAGAGCTGTGATTCCTGAATGTGTAAAAGCACTTGCATGGCTTGCTTGTTCTTTGATGAGCTAAAGGAATGGTTTCCACCACTACAGCTGCTGTGAAGTCAGTTCTGATTCCTGGTGACCCCTGTCAGAATGGAAGGTCGCTCCAAAGGGTGATCAATGGCAGATTTTTCAGAAGCAGGTCACTGAGCCCTCCTCCTGAGCAGCCTTCAACTTCCAGATTTTCTGTTAGCAGTTGAGCGTGTTAACCTTTATTCCATCCAGCATGCCTTATAAACACTGAGGATAAATGTAAAAGAATAGCTACTCAGATTGGGTCTGTAAGTGGTAGGTTTAGTTGTGAATCCAATTCTCATATGAAATCTTCTGCCCAGGGTCTTGGTCTCACCTTGATTGGTAGAAAGATGTTTGGTCCACTGTGGGTTCAGTGTTGGGGGTTTTGCTGCCCTTTTGCCAAGTACTACTACTAGTGAGATCATAGGAATTATGGAAGTTTTAAAAATGTATTAACTCACTAATGTGAGTTTCACTTTTTAAGCAATGCAAGTGTTAGGGTTCTGGGATGGCGTTCCCTGGTTCTTGCTTCTCAACGCTGAAAGAATGCACGTGGCAGAAGCACTTTGGTCATCCAAGTCACTGTTATGAGGGAAAGGGAGGTTTCGGGTAGTACAGTCTCAGAGAGTACGCGTCATCTCTAGAAAGCACACAAGGCCACATGGCAGAGCCAGGGGAGAGCTCGCAACTAAAAGTGGCCATTTCAAGGGAGCGCCAAAAACCATATGGAAAACAGCCAGAGAAGGAACAGAACCAAAGGAGGAACACCACACTGAAAGGGGACGCCAAGACAGAGTGAGCGTGTGAGCCCTGATCCCTGAGAGGGTGCGCGCAGGCCTGGGCACACAGGAGATCCCACCCTGGACCTGCAAGAGAGAGAGGCCTGCCCGCATCTGTGTTGTTTATCCCCTCCTACCCCCACTGGGAAGGGGACATGGTTGAAGGTTTTGGCTGTTCTGAGTTCAGATGCATATAGCTAGTGTGCATGCCCGGGTTGACATCCACCTGCACCTGGGTGGCTTTGTTCTGAGCATGCCCAGCTTGGAGTCTTCCCCATAGGTGTCGAATGCATGCCTGATTTCTTTCCAGCCCCTTTATTGTGGCATGGCCATCTAATTTTTGTTTAGCGTAGGCATTGGTGGAGACAATCCCATTTATCCTTCACCTTCCTATCTTTCACAAAGAGAAAGACAAATTCAAATTAAACACGAAGAGAGTAGAAAGTATGTGGAATCAGGACCCAAAATGACCTAGGCTTGATTCCACTCAGGCAATTAGGAATAGAGGACCATTTGAACCAATGATTCAGTCTCAGGATACCTTTTACCTCATTTGTAAATTGCAGGTATTAATGCTCTACAGGGTATTGTGAAGAATATACCCACTCCTCACTCATAGAGATGGTTAAGTTCTAAAGATTAGGTTGTTGGGCAGGAATCAGTATTATGAAAAGAAATAGAAGATGACTACATCATTGCATAACTGCCAAACCACTGAGAATGATGATCTAGCCAAAATGACATAGGACCTTAACCATCACAGCCAATATGGTCATCTAGCATCTTGGCATTTATCACTGCCAGATGTATGCTGTTAATGTGCAGCATTGTGAGCTCGATCTTTACTACTGTCAGGAATGTACAGTGTCAGATCGTAAGTGAGGAGTAGGTGCAATTAAAATGCATATAACTGATGTATTATTGTGGGAGCCAAATAAATATTACTTCCCTTCTTCAGAATCCATTCTCCAGATATTTATCTGAGCTGAGCATTCATTGCATACCAAGCTCTGGGTTAAGTATCTGGGAGAGGCAGGACCACAGCACTTGTTCACTCCCCAGAATTCTTGTCTCCTCTTCCTTCACTTCCGGAATCTTTATTCTATATCCACTTTAAAAAAAATCATATTATTGGGGACTCATACCATTCTTCTCACAATGTATACATATATCCATTGTGTCAAGCACATTTGTACATTTGTTGCCATCATCATTCTCAAAACATTTACCTTCTACTTGAGCCCTTAATATTGGCTCCTCATTTTCCCCTTCCCTCCCCACTCCCCCTTCCCTCATGAACTCTTCATAAATTATTATTATTTTGTCATATGTTACAGTTTCTGATGTCTCCCCCGCCCACTTCTTTGCTGTTCATCCCCCAGGGAGGAGGCTATAGGTAGATTCTTGTAATCAGTTCCCCCTTTCCACCCCACATTCCCTCCACCCTCCAGGCATTGCCACTCTCACCACTGGTCCTGAAGGGGTCATCTGCCCTGGATTCCCTGTGTTTCCAATTGCTATCTGTACCAATGTACATCCTCTGGTCTAGCCAGATTTGTAAGGTAGATTTGTAAGGTAGAATTGATAGTGAGGGGGGCGGGGAGGAAGCATTTAAGAACTAGAGGAAAGTTATATGTTTCATTGTTGCTACCCTGCACCCTGACTGGCTCATCTCCTCAGTAAGGGGGTGTCCAGTTGCCTACGAATGGGCTTTGAGTCTCTCCACTCTGCACTCACCATAATTTACAATGATATGATTTTTTGTTCTTTGGTGATTGATACCTGAACCCCTCGACAGCTTGTGGTCACACAGGCTGGTGTGCTTCTTCCATGTGGGCTTTGTTGCTTCTCAGCTAGATGGCCGCTTGTTTACTTTTAAGCCTTTAAGACCCCAGATGCTATATCTTTTGATAGCTAGGCACCATCAGCTTTCTTCACCACTTTTGCTTATGTACACATTTGTCTTCAGTGATCATATCGGGAAGGTGGGCACCAACTGATAATGATTTTTTTGTTCTTTGATGTTTGATAAGTGGTCCCTTCTACATCTCGTAGTCACACAGGCTGGTGTGCTTCTTCCATGTGGACTTTGATGCTTCTCAGCTAGGTGGCTGCTTGCTATATCCACTTCTCAAGGAGACCTTAGCACTGTTTAAAATTATGCTCCCTGGAGCCAGTATTCTCCCCATCTCTCCCCTGTTTATTTGATTATTTGCCCCCCCATTGTCTTTAACAAAATGTATAATTATGTATATTTATTTTCTGTTTTCCCAAACTCTTCCTACTCCGTGATACTTTAAATTTGTTCATTGCTTTATCAATCCATGTTTAGAGATAGTAGGCTTTTCATAAGTGTTGATTGAATAAATGAGGCAGTTGATTAATTCAGGTATGTGCCAAGTCAGAAAAAAAAAGAATTTATCTTAAGGACTGTATGAATTTTATGCTGCTGCTGTAACAAGTGATCACAAACTTGGGATCTTAAGCAATATATATTCATTATATTATGGTTTTATATAGTCCAGAAGTCTGAAAGAGGCCTGAAGTCTTGGTGTCAGCAGGAGTGTGTTACTCCTAGAGGATCAGGAGAGATTCCTTTCTTTGCCTTTTCCTGTTTCTAGGGAAGCCCACAGTCCTTGGATAATGGTCTCTTCCTCCAAGGTCAAGGCAAACAACAAGAGGTTGAGTTCTTCTTCCCTGGAACTACCCTGACCTTTTCTTCCACTTCCCTCTCCTACTTTTATAGACCATTGTGATTACACTGGGCTTCAAAAGGATTACATTGGCAATCTGAAATAATCTCTCTAGTTTAAAGTCAGTTTATTAGCAATCTTAATTCCACCCGCATCTGAATTCCTTTTAGCCAAATTCACAGTTCCTGAGGATTAGGATGTGGACATCATTGGGGGTCCATTATTCTACCTATCCTATAGACTAACAAGACCTTTTTTTCCTAGAGCCTAGGATTTGCACTGGTAGCCGTAAAATATAAAATTGAGACATTTGCCTACGAAGGGCCATGTTTGCCAAGGAGCCCTGGTGATACAGTGATTAAGCGCTTTCCTCTAATGGAAAGGTAGGCAGCTTCTACCCACCAGCTGTTCTGCAGGCGGAAGATGTGGCAGTCTGCTTCCATAAAGATTTACAGCCTTGGAAATTCTATAGGGCAGTTCTGTTCTGTCCCACAGGGTCTCTGTGGCAAGTCTTCAACTACACAGTAATATTTCATTCTAACATGTAGACGTTTTCTGGGAAGCAGTGGGGAGTTGCTGCAGATTTCGGAGCAGGAGAATGAGGTCGTAGAATTAAGGCTTTAGGAAGACGAGCTTGGGTTTAAAACAGGTGTTTGAAGGGAGACTGGTATTTACTGCTTTTCCCTCCTCTTCCGGGTCTAGTGGGAGCCTTGGCTCAGGGAGCTCATCCTTGAGCTGCTGGCAGCAAGGTCGGTGGCTCAAACCCAACAGCCACTCCTGAGAGAAGGACGAGGTTGTCTGCAACCAAGGCTACTGCCCTGTAGGGTTACTGTGAGTAGGAATCAACTCAAAGGAAGTGAGTCTGGGGGTTTGTGTCTGGAAAACTAGGGACTTATTTTTAGAACTTCATAAGACTTCATGAAAGAAGTAGAGTGTGCTCATGGTGTAATTTTGTAAACCATCCTATTACATTACACTCGAGGATCCCTGGTAGTATTGTGGTCATGCTGAACTGAAAGATTAGTAGTGCAAACCCACTAGCCACTCCACTAACTAAAGTTGTGGCGTCTACTTCTCTGAAGCTTGCAGCATAGGAAGCCCCGTGGGGCAGCTCGTTGCCATAGGATTGCTACGATTTGAAATTCACTCAGTGGCAATGTTTTTTTAAAATTTTACATATATACACAATGCAATATATATGCATACAAATCCTAAGCTCTGTTACACAGAGAAACGCACACTACACGTTATCTGTACACACCTACTGCTGCTTCTTCCTTTGGGGATCTCTTTTCTATGGTTTCAGTGCCTGCTATCCTCTATTTTCCTGCCCAAGAACACCCATCAGCCACCTCGGCTGACTTTGCAGTTCTCAGTGTTCATTCTATAAGCCTCCTCAGGAACATGTGAGTCTCTAGGGAGATGTGTGTCATTGGTGAAAGCCTACCTTCTCAAAGTTATGAACATTTCTTAAACATAACCAAACTCCTTGAAGAAAGGAGTCACTGGTCCAGGAGATCAGGACCATGGTTATGGGGGACCTCACATCTCTTTGCATAACTTAATTCATGAGGACAAAGTTATGTATCCTAACTTGGGTGAGTGGCAGCTGGAGTCTATAGAGCTCTGGAGGGGCTGTCACAGAGCAACCATTGGTCTCTCTCTCCCCCACCCACCTTCCTGCCAGGAGGCAACAATAATGAAAATCAAGAGACAGATGAAACAAGGTATCCCAGGGACTAATGGGCCTCGCTGTCATCAGTATCCAGAAGTTCTAGATAATGCCCGTCTGCCGTTACCCACTGCTCGGAAAAGGATCGCATTAGAAGGTCCTGGTTAGGATGGGAGAAAAATGTGGAACAAAATGGAGCAGCTGGTGGTTTTGAACTGCTGTCCTTGTGGGTAGCAGCCCAGCACATAACCCAGTACCCCACCAGGGCTCCTCGCATGTGGCTACGATCTATCCTACTGGACAATACCGCTTCAAAGAGCCAGGACCGTAGTGAGCATGCTAAAGAGACTACAGGGATGTGTGTGAGAAGCAGAATATATACTAACAGGAATCTTAATTGTTTGGTATCAAGCCCACCTGTGTTTAAACTTGGTTCCAAGCTAGTGAATTTGGGCACGTCACTTAATCTCCTTGAGTCTCAGTTTTGTCATCTACAAATGGGATGTGATTAGTAGTGTGTCAGAGAGCAAGGTGGTGAGAGCCCCTGACCTGGAAGAAAAGAGTATTTCACCACTGACATTGTTTAAAATTCTTGTTGTATGGTGACGAAAAAAAATCATAGCAACATTTTGTTGGTTTTAAATTCTCTTTAGACAGTGTACCCTCGTACTGCCTGACCCAGTATGCGTTACTCCCACTCCTCACCCATATTAGCCTACTGGGGTTAGAGAGGCCCACATAGATCTCAGAGAGTTATTGTAAATTAAAAATGTAACAATATTAATAAAACCCTTTGTGCTATGCTGGGTCCATGGTTTATAGTCACTGTTCACCAAATATTGACTATGATAGAGTGGCAAATAGACAGTATAAGTAAGTAAGGGCCTACTTACTAAACAGGGCAGTAGACATTTAGTAAATGGGAACCATACTCCTGTTTTTTATAACTGGTTCGCGGGTATGTAGTTATAACGGTGCTATTTGTTTTACCTAGCCTAATTTTGATTCAGTTCCATATGTACTCAAGTATTATCTGTAGATCTCTTAAAAATAATTCTATCCTCATATTTTTTGTGTAATAGTTTATTTGATATATTACTCATGTGCAATAAAGGGCACAATTCAATCATTTCAATATATCCACCAAGTTGAAAAGCTAGCATTACAGTCAGTTTTAGAACATTTTCATTATTCCAAAAAGAAACCTCCCATCCATTAGCAGTCACTGCCCAGTTTTGTCACTTAGCATCATGTTTTCCATTTGCATCAACATTGTAGCATGTATCAGTACTTATTTTACTCTGGGCTCTCTAGGGAAGCAAAGCCAGTGATATATATATGAGGACAAAGTTATGTATCCTAACTTGGGTGAGTGGCAGCTGAGAGAGAGAGAGATAGATATATATAGATATATATAGATATATATATAGATATATAGATGTATAAGTGGCTCACACAGAAGTGGTTAAGTCCAATTTGCTTCAAGTCATTGGATTGGATGTTAAGGTGGAGGCTTTTCCTGACTCATGTAGCTCCCAGAACTGACAAACCAGGAAACAGGAAGAGGAACCAGAAAGCAGTCAGACCATAAGCTGGTGGAGGGAGAGGTGGATGAATCTAAGGTCAGCAAGTCAGGCTCATGGATTTTCCTGACTTATGTAGTTTCTGAGGTTGGTGAACCAAGAAGCAGGAAGATAGACCAAGCAGTAAGTCCAGGTCATGACTGTGAAATCGAATGAATCCAAGGTTAACAGTTTCCCCAATTGCAGGCACTATAACAAGTTTATAGGCCAGATACAGGATCCCTACAAGCAAAAATAGAAAAAGTCTTCCCATAGAGTCTGCTTAAATGGGAGTAGGCCACACCCCTAGGGAAATTTTCTTTCCATTGCAGTAGGGCTTTGGCCTGAGAAAGTAGGATGCCCTCCCCTCTAACCCTCTTACAACTCTTTTGCTGTTCCTAGCAAATTCCATGATGGAGCTCTTGACATTATATTAGATCCTCTCACAGGTTAGGTCCCCACTGCCAAACGAAGAGAATCTTGGCCCAGCCAAGTTGACCCCAACCCTAATGATCACTGTACTTCCTCCTTTTCTTAGAAAGTAATATCGCATTGTATGTGCACACCACATTTCATCTGTTCCTCAGTTGATGGGTGTACAAGATTCTGATTTGGGCTATTATGAGTAATGCCAGGAAGATTTCTGAGCAGTTTTAGTGTGGCCATGTTGTGATTTCTCTGGGGGATGTACGTAGGAGTGAAGTTGTTGGGTGCACTGAGTGCTGATTGTAGCCTTTTACGGCACCGCCAGACTGTTGCTCAAAGCCCCTGCCCGAGGTCCCGGGTTCTCTGCACCCTGGCTGCACTAGCCGCCATCCCAGCGGGTGTGAAGCTGTAGCTCATTGGGGTTTTACTTACATGTGGGGGATATTAATGAAGATGTGTATCTGTCCATGTGCTTTTGACCATTTGTATGTCTTCTTCAGGGAAACATCTATTGATATCCTTTGCTCCTGCTTAAATTGAATTATTTGTCGGTTCTGTCTTTTCATGTGGGCCCCAAAAGGATGCTGACATGCTAACTGGCGATGAAGAAGTGTGGAAGGAAGTTCAAGAGTCCTTGAAAAAAATTGAAGAACTGAAGGCACAGTGGAGTATCCTTTTACCCACGGATGAAGTTGAGCTGTTGGGATTGTTGCGTGTTGCTTTGAACCTGGTAATAATGAGGCCAACTCCCATCGGTTCTCTCCAAGAACCAATGATCTTCAATCTGTTTAATACTCACAAACTCTATCCCTGACCCTAGTCAATCATTTTGGTAATGGCTACAGAGGTGTTTAACAATATCAGCATCCATACTTCACCACCATTAGATAACTTGTGGTTCAGCAATACTAGGACAATACATATTAGTCTCTTCATATATAGATGACAGCAGAGTCCTGGATTTCCTTCTTCCTTAAATACTTTAGTTTCTAGGAAAGAATCGTTTAGAATCTTTATGTCATCAGAGTATATTATGATTCATTGACCTTCAGATCCAGAAACTTCATGTTAAGTCATTCTGAACTACAATAGCCTAGGGATCACTGCACAAAAATTAAAAATGTGGTGTCATCAATGAGAACCATGATGGGTCAAAGTTCAGAGTAAGGAGAGACTGTTAATGATGGAGGGCATCTTGTCAGGTTCCACTGCTGTTACATTTTGTGAAAGGGATTCTGAGTTCCCGAGAAATAGGGCTTGGACTGGGAGGGACGTCACCCCAGATCATGTGAGCAGGAATGTGGTGAAGGGAAATTACAAGGAGAAGAAAGAGATCAACGTCACTGAAAATGATTAGAAAACATTAGTCTTTAGTGAATTATAAGAAAAGCTACAGATGTGGTTTCTAACTTATAGACAAGGTCCTTTAAATAACATAATGAACAGGAGAAGTAGTTATGTAAATGTTTCTGTTTTTAATGAGTGAAATATCCCAGTGGGTTTGTTAGCAATCCTGGTAAGGAATCTAGAATGAGTTACTATTGGGATGGAAAAGAAAGCTGAGGCCATTGAGATGATATGTGGATTCTCCAATAGCAAATGAATTCATAGATTCATGTTGAACCATACGCCTCTTTTGGGTAAAGTTTGTATTGAGATTTCAGACCTATCCCCACCCCACCCCCACCCCCAGCACACACACACACACACACTCACTCACTCACTCACTCACTGCCCATCAAGTCAATGCCAACTTTTAGGGACCCTTTGGACAGGGTAGAACCGCCTCTGAGGGTTTCTGAAACTGTAACAATTTATGGGAATAGAAAGGCCAGTCTTTCTGCCTGGGAGCAGCTGGGGGTTTCGAACTGCAAACCTGTGGCTTCGAGGCCAATGTGTAACCCCTATGGCACCAGTACTCCATTTTCCCTAAATATTCCATAAACATTTGCTAAATGCTAGCATGATCAAATGTCTTGCTGAACAGTTGAGTAGTTATGCTGAAGAAAATTATGCTACTTGGATCACTGTCACCCTAGAGGACTCTGTTCTCATCTCAGCCCCCTTCCACTTTGATTCAGTGCCTCGCCGAAGGCAGACAGCCCCTACCTCCTCTCTCGCTGCCATCGGGTTGATGCCAAGTCCCAGTGCCCCTAGAGCACGGGCTTCCCTAATTTCCGGTGGTGTGCAGAGGAGAAGGAAAGCAGAGGGGGCATGAGCAGATCAAGTTCTCCAAAGATTTTAGTAAGTTTGAGTGCTGCTTCAGCTGAAAGGATATTTTTCAAATCTTCAATTTGAGTCAAAAAGTTGAACTGCATAAATATGCACAAAAATTAGCCATAGAACATGTGAACTGATTTTGGAGTTCACATAAAAAGAAAAATATAATACTATTTGAGTATGATATGGTCTCCTTACAAAGACTACTGTGATTTGGAGCTTCATTAATAGAAATATGGAATACAGGTTGAGAGGTGAAACTATTGATCTATACAAAAATGTTCTATTCCGTTTGAGGGAGAACATATTAAGAGGGATGCAGAAAAATTCAAATAGACTTTGAGGAATGGACCAGGATCAAAGGGGAATGAGAAAGCCTTTCTTCAGACAGGATGGGAAAAATAACCAAAACCTCAACTGCCAGCAAGTCGATGCAGACTCATAGTGACCCTCCAAGACAGGCTAGAACTGCCACTGTGAGTTTCCGAGACCGTAACTTTTTATGGGAGTAGAAAGCCCCATCTTTCTCCCATAGAGCTGGCTGGTGGTTTCAAACTGCTGACAATACAGTTAGCAACCCAAATATAACCATTCTGCCACTAGGTCTCCTAGGATTGGATGGAGATCCTGGAAGCAGGATCAGACTCAGCAAGAAGTAGACTCTTGAAGCAAGAGGGCAATGTTCATGGGGCTATAGATTTTTATGCTAATGAACAGCATCCTTGTTTTGCATGGTCCTAAGCAACTGAATTAGGGTCTGTGGATGACACAGCTGCAGTTCCATCTAAATGTGTTAGTCCAGGTTGACTAGAGAAACAAATTCATAGATAATCATATGTGTGTAATAGAGAACTTTATATCAAAGAGTAATTATATATTAGGAAAACACCCCAGCCCAGTCCAGATCAAGTCCATAAGTGCAATATTAGCCCATATGTCCAATACCAATCTATAAGTCCCTCTTCAGACTCATACAACACATGCAATGACACCAAATGCAGGGAGATCACAGGCCAGTGGATGGAAAGCCTTGTGGATCCAGTGGCAGTGAAAGCATCTCAATGGTAGAAGCAGCTAAGCACTGGAGTGGGTCTCCACGTGGCTCATGGCTCCTCCAGCTCCACGGCTCTGGCTCCATCAGGCTTTTCATCAGAATTGTTCGTCCTACCTCCATGGATAACACAGGAGTTCCCAGAATCCTCTAGAGAAGGCCATGCCCTCACAGAGGTCTCATTGGCTATGACCTGATTGACAGACTAGACTCCACCCCTTCGCAAGTTGACAGATCATGGAACTGCCACACTCAATCAGTTTTACTGAAAACTGACTTTCTGGCCTGGGACCTTTCCAGCCACTGGGGATCTACTGATTATGATGGCAGAGACCTCTATGCCCAGCTCTCACACATAGCAGGGTTGATAAGCCAGTCAATATGTCTTTTGGTCAAGATCTCTATTGTAGTGGCATCAAAGGAAAGATCACCGCCTTCAGGAGGTTAGAGATGGTTTCACAGAGGAGGGAAATTTTAGTCATGTCAAGGCGGATCAGTAGTTCACTGGGCCAACCAAATGAGGGACAGAGCCATAGAGAAAAGGACTGTGGCGGAGCCTAGAATGTGAAATATGAGCAGCAGGGTGTGGAGAAATCAGACCAGGAGTTCAGTAGGGGAGGCCTCCAGGGCCTGCATGGGAGATGAGGCTGTATAGGGAAACGTGTCCTGGGCAAGCATTTTCCACAGAAGAGTAATACAATTCAGTGTGGAAAGGCCACCAACCTAGCAGCCTTTGAGCCTCACAGAATCGATTCCTTCTCATGGGCATTTAATTTGCTCCCTTTCTCTCTTCCCCTAATCCTTTCACGGCCATTTGAAAGTCCGTAATTCAGGGAGGGGGAACAGAGTACCTCTGCCCTATCCTTAGGTACCCTAGTCTCTGCCCAGGCCCAGGGCTCAAGCCCCCACCGGAACGGACCGACTCGGAGTCCACGGCAAGCAAACGCCAGTGACTAAATCTCTCAGCAAATAACTGCCGACATCAGCTTTGGGGAAAAGCCTCTTAGTAAAATTAATCAATTTTTTTGCTCACTGGGGTGTTTTACAGGAAAGGGTTTACCTTGTTTGCCAGGAGCGAGTTGCCAGTGTGAGGGTGGGAAGTTGGCCTGCAGTCCCCTCCAGCTGGCTGGGGATAAAGTGGATGTGTTCCTGTGAGTGGCCGCGGAGCGTCACATCTGCTTTTGACTCCAAGGCTTGTCCCCTCAGGCTCTTCAAAGGGAGCTGGGGCATCTCCACATGGCAAGGCGAATAGCAGGGAAGGTCAAACAGCACAATGTTAAAGTAAGGCACACAGGCTTGCTGCCAACAGGTGTGGCTTTGCAGAAGAGCCAGCCATTCCTCCTGCCAGTTTGTCAGATCTCTGATTCTGAAGCCCAAAGCCATACAGGTTAGCTGAGCAGCCTGCTACCAATCCGGCCAGTATCTGAAATGTGCCCCCTCAGTCTTTGGAGCATGCATTTAGCTTCTGGAAGACAGCTAACTACTCATACATGGTAGACGCCTGCAAAAGAAAAATGACCAGCTTACCGATCTTCAATAACTACATAGTTTTCAGGTTCACCGTCAACTTCCTAGAGACAGGACTCATATTAAAAGTACACGGTTAATACAAGTTCTTTGTTGCCATCAAGTTGATCCAAGAGTCCCGGTGGCCTATACAGCAGAACACAATGCTGCTGGTACCTGCGCCTCCGTTATCATTGTTGCGTGCTTGACTTTGCTGTGTGGCCAATGTGTTTTTTGAGTCCCTCCCAACCTATTGAGCTCATCCCCTTGCACTGCGTTGGACAACTATTTTATTGTGAGCCATAAGGTTTGCACTGGCTGATTTTTATTTATTACTTTTAAAGATCATCTTATGGGGAGCTCTTACAGCTTGTAGAACAATCTGTACATGCGTGTTGTAAAGCACATTTGCAGATGTGTTGCCATCATCCTTTTCTAAACATTTACTTTCTACTTGAGTACTTGGCATCAGCTCCTCTTTTTTTCCCTTCCTCCCCACCTCCCACACTCATGACCCCTTGAGAAATGATGAATTATTATTATTATTTTCATATCTTACATTGACCGCTGTCTCCTTTCACCCATGTTTCTGTGGTTCGTACCCCCTGGGGTGGGGTAAGTGTCTATCATTGCATTCAGTCCCCCCTTCCTCCCCTCCTTCCCCCACCTTCCCCTTCCCCTCTTGATATCACCACTCCCAGTTCTGTGCCTAGGGGTTTATCTGAGCTGGATTCTGTGTGTCGTGAGCTCTTATCTGTACCTGTGCACATGCTCTGGTCTAGCCTGCAGTGAAAGGCAGGACCGAGGGCATGATAGTGGGAGGTGAGAAGCCTCAAGGAACCAGAGGAATATTGTGTGTTTCATCAGTGCTATACTGCACCCAGGTTGACTCATTCCTTTCTTGTGACCCTTCTGTGAAGGGATGTCACATTGTCTACAGATGGGTTTTGGGTCTCTGCTCTGATCCCCCTTGTTCTCAACAATATGGTTTTTTTTGGGGGGTGGGTTTGGCTGATTTTAGAAGTAGGTCTCTGGCCTTTCTTCCTAATCTGCCAGAGTCTGGAAGTTCTGCTGAGACCCACCCACCACGGGTGACCCTGAAATAGTTTGGAATAGTGGCCACAGAGCTCCCCGCTTCGTAGCCACATGTCACCCACCACAGTACAGTACCCTGGGTGCAATGTATAGGAAATGGGATATAAAGGGCCCTTACAGGTGTATGATGCTCGAAATTCTCACCAAGGAAGTCATGCCTTTGGGTGAGGTATTCTGCCCCTCTGCTGACAGGAAACACATCTCCTGTGAGGATTAATAAAGATATATTATTCTTCACTTACTCAGTTGGTTTGATTCACAGACTCAGTGATGAGCTATGTTCACTGAGGTTTGGGAAACTGTACCCTAGAGGTCTGGACGCTGCGTGATGTCGGTTTTTCCAGGGGCAGGGAGAGAAGAGTGTTACACTCTATCGCAGGTTGTCTGTCTAGGTGGTGCCACTAGATCAGGCCATGGATGAAGAAGAGGTCGGGGGATGAAGGGTCAGATGAGAAACTGGGTTCCGTGTAGGAGTGGAGAGGAGTGCGAGATGGCAGGAGTTTGATTACAATGTTCCTTAAGCCTACTCATGCGAAAGTCTCTTAAAGAAGAGAGCATACCACACTATGCTAAGGTTATCCCAAATCAACAGAAACTCCTATGAGAATGATAAGCAAACCCTACTGGAAATTCAAGTCAAGACAGGGAAGGGGCATGTATATCTCAGACATTTCTCTTCGTGGGTAAACCACCTGGACCAACCTTCTATCGGAAAAAAAAAAAACACACTTAACAATACTTACGTAGAACCCAAAGGGTTGTATTCTGTTCCTGATTGGTCACTTTTGACCTAGGTTCCATTCAGCCCTAGGTGACCCAGGCCATGTGCTATAGACCACGGGGATTTTAGACTCTGTCTTTTCTAGGAGCTCAACATCCTTCATTGGCCAAGCCAGAAAGATTGGATGTGGAAATCCCACTAATTAAACTGGACTTTACCTCAAACTTACCTATAGCAGATTTAAGGACATGACATACTCCCTTGGACCGGAGGTTGGAGCTGCCTGGTGTGAGAAGAGATCACTGCTCTCCCGGAGGTTATGGAATTGGTGATTGTTGGACGTTGGTTGGTAGGTCTTGCTTTGAGGGCACCCAGTAAATGGTGTTCTACAATTATTAAACTAAAGAGGAAGAACCCACTCTTACATCTTAAACTGAAAGAACTAAAGAAGGAAAAAAGAGAACTAAAGAAAAAAGTCAAGCCTCAAGTTACAATATTGGAAGATTTTGTGGGTAAAATTTTGAATGATGTATGAAGCATCAAAAGAAGATAGAAAGAGTACACAGAGTCACTGTACCAAAAAGAAGTAGGTGACATACAACCATTTCAAGAGGTAGCATATCAGCAAGAACCAATGGTGCTGAAGGAAGAAGGTCAAGATGCATTGAAAGCATTACCAAAAACAAGATGCCAGGAATTGATGGAATACACAATGAAATATTTCAACAAGCTGATGAAACACTGGATGCACCTCCCTCATCTATGCCAAGAAATTTATAAGATAGATACTTGGCCAACTGACTGGAAGAGTCCACATTTGTAACTCATTCCAAATTAAGGTGACCCAGCAGTATGCACAAACTATTTAATATTATTGGCATCACATGCAAGATAAATTTTGCTGAAGATCTTCAGATATAAAGGCAACAGTACTTTGACAGGGAACTGCCAGAGGTTCAAACTGGATTCAGAAGAGGATGTGTAACAAGAGATAACATTGCTGATGCCAGATGGATCTTGGCTCAAAGCAGAGACTACCAGAAAGAGGTTTCCTTGTGGTTCATTGACTGTGCAAAGGCATTCAACTGTGTGGATCGTAACAAACTATGGAGCATTTTCAGAAGAATGGGAATTCCAAAACACTTGATCGAGCTTATGAGGAAGCTGTATATGGATCAAGAGTCCATTGTGTGAACAGAACAAGAGAATACTACATGGTTTAACATCTGAAAAGATGTGCATCCAGGTTGTGTCATCTGACTATACTTATTCAATCTGTACACTCAGCACATAATTAGAGAATCCTGGGTATCTGAAGAACACAGCATCTGGGTTAATCTTTGATATGCAAACAACACAATTGTGCTCGCTGAAAGTGAGGAGGACATGAATTACTTGCTGATGAAGATTGAAGATTGCAGCCTTCTATAGATTACAACTCAATGTAAAGAAACCAAACTCCTTGTAATTGGATCAATGGATAGCACCATGATAAACAGACAAAAGATTGAAGCTGTCAAGGATTTCATCTTAATTGGATCCACAATCAATGCTCATGGAAGCAGCAGTAAAAAGATCGAACAATTGCATTGGGTGAGTCTGCTGTTCCAGATGCCTTTAAAAGTGTTGAATCACCTCTGACCATAGTCTAGGGATGAGAATAGCCTTGTTATCAGATAGAGACCATTGAAAAGTAATTTATAGCAGATATAGTTAGGTTAAAATGTAACACTTTACAATATGGTTTCCTTTTTGATTCATTTTAAAGTTTTCAGTTTTTAATGTTTTCTTCTTTCTTTTCTAGTGAGGTTTTCCTGGGCTTTGCCATTGTTGTTGGTTTTTTGTTTGTTTGTTTGCTTTCTTGCTTTCTGTTGGCTCGGTATGATTTTTTGTATAGGTAATTGAGGAAAGGTAAATCTATACAGACTGTAACTGGATTAATAATTACTAAAGGGCATAGCAGTTATGTAATCGACTGTCAATTTGAGAGGATTAAGAGTGAAGGGGTGGAGTCTAGTCTGTCAATGAGGTCATAGTCAATGAGGCCTCTCTGTGGGTCTTCTCCTGAGGATCCTGGGAACCTCTGGTATTCCTCCTTGGAGACAGGAGACACTTTCTCTTTCGGCTCACTCCCTGGAGCTGATGGCAACCACAGCCTGGAGCTGGAGAAGTCACATGGAGACCCCTGCCAGCGCTGAGATGCTTACAATGCTACTGGATCCACAAGACTTCCCACCCACTGGCCTGTAATCCTCCTGCATTCAGCGTCATTACATGTGTTTCCGGAGTCTGAAGAGGACTTTATAGATTGGTATCAGACATATGAACTTTTCAATTTCCCTTGTATATGAGGCTCTTTCCTATACACATGAGTCTCCCTATATTTATTTCTCTAGTCAACCCAAACTAGCATACAGGGGAAGTTGGGGGAAATGGGGAGCTTACCCTTCCCATAACCCTAGTCCCCTGCCTCTAAGACAGTGGTTCTCAACTTTCCTCATGCCATGACCCTTTAATACAGTTCCTCATATTGTGGTGACCCTAGCCCCCAACCATAAAATAATTTTCGTTGCTACTTCATAACTATAATTTTGCTACTGTTATGAATCTGATGACATATGTGAAAGGGTCATCTGACCACCCAAAGGGGTCACGACCTACAGGTTGAGAACCGCTGAAGAGAACCATGAGTGTCAGGTATAAAATGCGGGGCATCCCTGAGGGCCCGTAAGATTAAGTCACTGACTCGTGTTCATCAGAAATGCAGTGTTGCCAAGAAGTGGATAGGAGGTTTTCTTTTGGCTCTTTTTGAAACACCATTTCCCTGTGTTCAGTTGATCTGCATAAACCATATTCTTTGTGTGTGGGGGGGGGGTGGTTAAAAGAAGAATATTTTAACCTTTGATTAAGCGTAGGTTTGGATCACTCTTGCTTTAAAACTGTAGGCATGAGACTCAGCAAACACGGATGTCTTCGCATTGCCTCTCCCATTGCATGTGTGTTGTTTGTGTGTATATTACACACAAGATTCAATTCATGCCTAAGATCCCAATGGCACAAGCATGAGCTCCTCCTTTTTATAAAGGAATCTCTCTAAAACTTCAATTTCATATCAGGTTTGAAATAAGTTAGCAGATTCCGTACTTTCTGACTGAGTGAATTTCATCTTTCATCCAGTTTAATACACAGCTGCATTTACTTCATGGCTAAGTTTGAACAAAGAAGGGTCTTTGGAGAATGGAATCCCCCAATGTGCAGGCCCACTTAGAAGATGCGTTGTTGGTGTCAACAGAATTGCCTTAGCCGAGATGCCACTTACGTGCTTTTGTTCCTCAAATGTGTTTTCCGGAAGCTCATCTGTGCAGATAATGGTGCTTCCCGCACCCCCACCCCACTGTGCCTGGGAGCTCCTCAGCCTTTGAGAGACTCTCCTTCGTGCTTGTGTTTTTCTTGATGAAGACAATGACTCCTTAACTGAGGTTAATCAGAGTGGGAACAGGTCCTGGCAGCATGCCAGTCAATTGTAAGCAGCAACTCGGCGCGGCTCCCCGACATCAACATCTACCAGCTGAAGGTGCTCGACTGCGCCCTGGACGCTTGCATCCACCTTGGCCTGTGGGAGGAGGCGCTGGGCTATGGCATCCGGACCATGGAGCCGTACAGGTAAGTTCTGGGAGAAGGATCGGGTCAAGGTGAAGAATGCCGTCAAGAAGTCGCGTTGCTTACTACGTCATGTCGAGTGTTACCGGCTGCTTCTCAATTGGCAGGTAAAACCAAACCTTGCTTTGTTGGTTCATTTATGCAGTCATTCATCATTTGTAAAGTTCCTTCTGCGCGCCGAGCACTAGGCGTGTGCTGAGACTAATGAGGTGCTGTCTCGGTGTGGAGCGGATGATTACAATGCCGTGCGGCTGGCAGTGATGCAGGGTGGGAGCTAGGAGGGGAGCACAGGGCCCAGACCTCAGGAGCCTGTGCCATTGGCCTCTGCTGTTCTCGGTGGGCATGGGCAGATGTGGGGCAACCTACCATGAGTCAGTGCTTTCTGATTCCCTGGCTGCTTTCCAATGAGCCCTTTGCCCTTATAAGCCACCTTATGAGCCAGACACTTGGGCACCTCTCATTTCTTCAGACAAGGAGTTTCTGGGAATGAATAGTTTCTTCACTGGCCTCAGGTCCTCCAGACCAATGGGGGCTTTGTCCTTAGATGTTCTTGTAAGCCAGGAACTGGGGAATGGAGGAGGGCTGTGTTGAAGCCTAAGGCTGAGAGTTCAGTCCTGAGACCCTGATTGGCAATGGGCTACGAACATAAGTTTGGAAGTGGAGACTGATGTCAGTTCGTGGGAAGGAGTACAGAGACCTACATGCCATACACTGAGTTGAACAAGCTCAATCTGCCCCCACAGAACAAATTCACTGCTAGAGAGGTGCCCTGAAAGTGTGCATGTGGGGTGTGTGTGTGCATGTGCGTGCCCATGCCCACATTATAGATATGTCCCTGGAGAGCAGGCGCACCATTCTGTAGACCACACCAGCATGATGCTGACCTCAAGAGGTTAAGCAGAAGGCGAATCCAGATCCAGCCCAGTGCAACATGGGAGAACAGGCAGAAGGGTGGCTTTATGTGAATGAAGAAACCAGAGCCCAGGTTATTACCTGTTCCCACTTGAGTAAGAGCCTCAGGATACAGCTGGGCGGAGCCGGCACCAGGGACAACATGACAAGAGCAGAAGGGAATCCAGAGTCTGATTGATCAGACAAAAATAGGAAACCAAAAGTGAGGCACTTGGTAAGGAAGCCAGACCTGGCCCAGAGGCACAGAGGAACCAGACAGTGGCAAAGGCCCTGGAAGCCAAGTGAATGGCACAGATTCACAAGCCAGCCATGGCACCACGGTGACCCCAAGGGTGTTTCCAGAACTTCTGTAGGTGGTTTCTGCACTGCCTTGTGGGTGAACAGCTTTGGCATCTAGACTGTGAGTCAGCTTTAATCTAACTTTGAAGGGGTTGCCTTGAGGGCTTGGACTGCAGACTTTCCCATGATCAGTAAAATGTCTATTCCGTATGATGAATCTTGTGGGTTCTCAGGAAATTTGAATTGAATACAAAGAGATAAGGCTTCATTCTGTGAACGTCGGTGTTGTAAGGAGAGGCAGGCCCTGGTGGCTATTACCTCTCTGAACTCCTGGGTGTGGTCTCAGGAAGCCAGACCAGAGGCTGCTGGATGAATGGATGGACTCCTGCCAGGAGGTGCAGACTGAGAAAGTCTTCCTTCCGCCAGGCTCCCTGCAGCCCCAGCCAGCCCAACTCTGCAGGCTAGCACCTGAGGTACCCTGACTCTTCCTGTTCAGCCTCCCCTTCCAACATGCAGGTGACCTGCTAGGCCTGAGCTGAAGCACAGAGCTTCAAAGTGATCCATCGCTTCCAGCAGAAGGTCACACACCTTCTGCATGTAATTTTGAATCCTCTTTCCCACAACTCCAGCATGGCTTTTCTGATGGCCTCTGTTACCAGCAAACCAGTTGCCACTTAATTGATTCCAATGCCTGTCAACTCCTGTGGGTCAGAGTACAATTGTGCTCCATAGGGTTTCCAATGGCTGATTTTTCTAAATTACTTATCCCTTAATCAACCAACAGTTGCTTACTGTATTAGTCTGGGTACGTTAGAGAAACAAATCTATTGAAACTTGTGTATAAGAGAGAGCTTTATATAACAGTTAGTGCACATCAAGAAAACATCCCAACCCAGTGCTGCCCAAGCCCACCAGTCGAACATTAACCCATATGTTTGGGACCAATCCACGAAGTCCTCCTCCCATCTCACAAAACAGACATAATGATGCCAACTGCAGGAGGAAAGCCGAATCAGTGAATGTGTAAGCACCTCAGCGCTGGCAGGGGTCTCCACATGGCTGCTCCAGTACCCTGTGCTGCATCAGGGTAGGTTCCATGAAGCTTCTCCTCAGGGATGTCTTGCAAGAAGTGAGCCTTGCCAGCTGAAGCAGGGAACTGGTTAAGGCAGCTGCACCCTGGTCCGACCATCAGAAAGCAAGAGACCCGAGAGCTTGAAAGGCGAGGCCCACTGAGCCATTTATCTCTCTGCCATTCAATTAACCCCACGTGTTTATCAGCCAGGTTGGCACAATAAACTAATTACCGCATTTACCCAACTTAAACTTGCATCAGATAAAAAGACCTTTCTTATACGTGTAATCAAGTCTACCTGAATACACCCCATATTATTTGGGATACATTTGGTTATATTTTCCTGGTGATGGCAGTCATAATTTCTCTGTAACTGCACACTCCATTCGTCTTGCTGGTGAGCAGGCCCTGAGCCGCCCTGGAGCCTCGCTTCCTGGGAACTTGTTAAGGACTTACTCTGCAGTGTTCTGAATTTCAAGAAATCCACCCTGTATCAACCCACTGCAAATGAGTGAGAGCTGAGCCTTTTGCTCCCCAAGTTGCCGTAGCTAGAGGGCTATCCATAATCCAGAGCCAATCGCGTTCAGAGAAATGGGAGGAGCGGATGCTATCAGACTTCGCCTTTTTCCCCTTCATCTCAGGTGATAATGTCAACAAAGAGATGTGTCCAAATGAGGCAGGTGCGCTCCACGCCCTTGGCCCTTCTAGAATGTGAAGGGGAGCCGGTGGCTGAGCAGTGCTTCTCACCGCTCCCATGTGCACCGAGCCGTCCCCGGCCCACGCCCTAAGTGGGCTTTGTGCTCACAGTTCCCAAGGACACAGGCAGTTCGCTAGACTTGAGTTACCAAGAGGTGACTGGATTGCCATCTGCTGTAACAGTTTTACAAGGTTAATACACTGTTAGCAACACCTCGATGGAGGTCACCTGTCAAGTTTCTGGTGGCGATTTTATTACTTCTGACCTTGGCTACATTTGAACTGCTGACCGTAGAAAGTACCTGCGTTTGACATGTTCTTCAGCTCACTGCATGGCGCTCAGCTCCCCTCTTCCTAGTTTTATTTCTATTCATGAGAACCAAGTCCCTTTGACAAGACAGGACGATGCCAGGTTCTTGGTGGTTCATCAAACAAATTGGATGTTGTTTGCAGACAACAGAATGTAGCCTCTTTCATGTCCTCGCTGTGTTCCTTCTGAGAATCTCTATGCACAGGCCGGGTGAGGTCTCCCAAGTCGCATGCCCTGGGGCAATGCAGACGCCAAGCAGAGTGAAAACACCGTCAGACTGGTTCACGGCTGTCCTTCGTCAGATCTGAACCAGTGGGAAAAGTTCTTTTGTTTATTGGTAGATGGGAACTTGGGTTTCATTTTCCTGTTAAAGATTTTCTCACAGATCATTGTGGATTTCTCAGACTAACCCTGGAGGGTTGAGCCAGCCAATAATGTCACAGCACCACGACCACCTATCCACCCCCACCCCCCACCCAAAGAGAGAAAGCAACAGCACAAATCCAAAAGTGTACATAAATTATTTTGAATTATATGGAAAAAGTGTTTTTTTCCCCTAGGAACTAGAACGTTATAGAGCGATATGGGGGCGTGGTAAGGTTTGCAGGGGTAAGTTGAGCACAGTCGCCCGATACTGCCGGGTGCCCGGCCACTTAACCACCAGGCTTCTTCACGAGAACTCACAACTCAAACCCGCTGCCGTCGATCAGTGCTGAACGGCAGGGCGAACATTACACTCGTCTCTCAGACTCTGTCACACTCCCTGCAGGTGACCGCTGCTGGTTCGGTCCTGAAGTTTTCTGTGGGTGAGAGGCTGGTCGAAATAGACCCCAAAGGCTCACAGGGTGCAGTGTTAGTCTGATGCCATAGAGTGAGCAAGAGAACTGACAGCAAATAAGTCTTCTCCCCATGTTCCAGCATCTCACAGACATATACACGGAGAGTCCACGCACAACACATGATGCCATCTAAAAGCGGAAACAAACACCAAGCCCTTCCACTTCTCTCTCTCTCTCTCTGGTTTTACTGATTTTTCAAATTTTAATAAATCGTTTTATTAGGGACTCTTTCAGCTGTGATAACAATTCATATATCAATTGCATCCCGCACATTTGTACATAGGTTGCCATCATCATTTCCAAAACTTTTTCTTTCTAATTGAGCCATTTGTTTCAGCATTTCTTTTCTCCCTTCCTCCCCCGCCCTCCCACCCTCCTGAACCCTTGATCGTTTGTGAATTATTTTTATTTCATATCCTACACCGTCCGCTGTTCACTTCTTTCTCTTTCTCCCTTCTGCCTTTCACCTTCTAGTCCTTCTCACAGAGTTCTGTCTTTTCAGGGAACAAACTGGGTCCCCATTTTGTTCTTCTAAATACGATGTGGAGGGATATCAGGGAGAGGATGAGGATGAGGAAGAGGAAGCCATGGGTTCTCCCTGGTGGACAGAGTGAAGATAAACATGGGCTCACATCCTATTCCATGTTCGGGAGTTTGATTTCTTCACTTTACTGTGGACATTGGTCCAGATCAGCTCCTGTATGTCTGTCTACCTCATTCTTTTGAACAGATACATATGTTCCATCTCATGAATGTACCATACACTTTAAATTAGTACCATTTGTTCCCATACATGTCTTCTATGTCAAACAGCTCTACATTTAATGCCCCTGCACTTGTATCTTGGTGTACTTGTGTCTCTGAATCCATATGATAAATGCCACAAATTTCAGCTTGCTGTACCAAAAGTCATGTTTATTTTAAATCTGGATAACTGTTGGCAAATGGTACTCCTCCCTCCCCTCCAACGTAGGACCCTTTCTCCAAGAGAGTGTGGGGACATGTAATACTGATTTGTATCACATCTCATCTGAGTTCACGTGAAGTATATGAGTTCTTTCTTGCATCGTGTAGGATTGGATTTGTTGGTATGGACTTTGCTGTCCATAAATGAAATTTTTGTACCGGTGTCAATGGCGTGTGTGTGGGTTACGTGGGAAAGATTGGACGAACAAGGATGACAAAGGGCTTGAATGTTTATGCAGTGGAACTTCACTGGCTGAAGTTCACTGTGCTGGGCCCAGGGAAGCAGGAGAGGACATGGAATCGTTCCTCCGGGAGAAAAATGTTGATGGGGCAAGATGCCAGCTCAGATGGATGTGAGAATAGAATGGATGGGGGATGGCGGGAAGAGCAGGCAGTAATTTGTGTACCTGACATGGTCATGAGTCAGATGTGTCTAACTCAGAAATGGCCAGTAACTGCACAACAGCTACATCAGCTTTTGTTGTGTTGCTATTTTTTTTATTTAAAAAAGCACCTTTCCCTCAGAAGATTTGGCAGGTAACATTAAGATAATGTAAAGTTTCACCACAGTAGTAATTTCTTTTTTTTTTAATCATTTTATTAGGGGCTCATACAATTCTTATCACAATCCACACATACATCAATTGTGTAAAGCACATTTGTACATTCGTTACCCTCATAATTCTCAAAACATTTCCTCTCCACTTAAGCCCCTGGCATCATGTCCTCATTTTTTCCCCTCCCTCCCGACTCCTTTCTCCCTCATGAACCCTTGGTAATTTATAAATTATTATTTTGTCATATCTTGCTCTGTCCCAAGAGTCCCTTCACCCATTTTTCTGTTGTCTGTCCCCCAGGGCGGAGGTCACATGTAGATCCTTGAAATCGGTTCCCCCTTTCCAACCCACCTTCCCTATGCCCTCCCAGTATCACCACTCACACCACTTATCCTGAGGGGATCATCCGCCCTAGTTTCCCTGTGTTTCCAGATCCCATCTGTACCAGTGTACATCCTCTGGTCTAGCCAGACTTGCAAGGTAGGATTCGGATCATGACAGTGGAGGGGGGCGGGGGTCATTTAGGAACTAGAGGAAAGTTGTATTTTTCATCATTGCTACATCGCACCCTGACTGTCTCGTCTCCTCCCCAAGACCCTTCTGTAAGGGGATGTCCAGTGGCCTACAAATGGGCTTTGGGTCTCCACTCCGCACTCCCCTCCTCATTCACTATGGTAAGATTTTTTTGTTCTGATGATGCCTGAAACCTGATCCCTTCGACACCTTGTGATTGCACAGGCTGGTGTGCTTCTTCCATGTGGGCTTGGTTGCTTCTGAGCTAGATGGCCACTTGTTTACCTTCAAGCCTTTAAGACCCCAGATGCTGTATCTTTTGATAGCCGGGCACCATCAGCTTTCTTTGCCACATTTGGTTGTTTACCCATTTGTCTTCAGCAGTCGTATCTGGGAAATGTGCACACAATATGATTTTTTGTTATTTGATGCCTGATAACTGATCCCTTTGGCACCTCGTGATCACACAGGCTGGTGTGCTTCTTCCATGTTGGCTTTATTGCTTCTGAGCCAGATGGCCGTTTGTTCAAGCCTTTAAGACCCCAGAAGCTATATCTTTTGATAGCCAGGCACCATCAGCTTTCTTCACCACATTAGATTGTCCACCCTCTTTGTCTTCAGCAGTTGTGTCAGGAAGGTGAGCATCATAGAATTCCAATTTAATAGAAGAAAGTATTCTTGCATTGAGGGAGTACATGAGTGGAGGCCCAATGTCCTTCTGCTACCTTAATACTAAACCTATAAATATATGCACATAGATCTATTTCCCCATCCTCATATTTATACTTGCATATGTACATGTCTTTATCTAGACCTCTATAAATGCCCTTTGCCTCCCAATTCTTTCCTCTATTACCTTTGATTTCCCTCCTGTCCTGTTTCAGCAATTCCTCTTGGTTACATTACCCTTGATCATGCCATACCATACCTCCCACACCCTCCTCACCACCGATTTGGATAACTTGTTCCCTTGTCTCTGGGTTGATTAACATCACTACCTTTCTCTCCTCTCCCCCTGCCCCATGTCCTGTCGGTCCCATTGTTTTCTCCTCCAATTGTTCATCCAGCCTATCTTATAGACAGACCTGCGGGGATAATAACATGCACAAAAACAAGACAGAGCAAAACCAAGCAACAATATACCACAAAACAACAACAAACCAATGACAACAAAACACAACAAGAAAGAAAAGCTTGTAGTTAGTTCAAGGAGTATTTGTTGGCCTTTAGGAGTGTTTTCCAGTCCAGTCTGTTGGGGCACCACACCCTTGCCCCAAAGTCCACCTTCAGCATTCCCTGGGGACCTCCCCACTCCATTTCCTTGCTGTTCAGCTGCACCCCCTTAATATTTACCTTGGTGTGGCGGGATCCGATTGGGTGCAATTCCCACACTATGTCTTTGGTGTTGTCGCCTCTAGGGCTATAGGTCAGTGAGGGGCATCATGTCTCATAGTGGGGTCGGCCATGTGATCCTCTCTGTGGACTGGCTGCTCTAATTGGGAACATCATCCTCGGCCTTGTGGGCCAGGATGTACTCCACTCTCTCTTCCAACCCCCTTCATCAGCTCCCCTGTGCTCCCATCAGATATGTCCCTCTCCCAGAGCTGTATATTCAGTGCTGTCCTTTGAAATAAATTTTTCTGAGGGGAGGGGCAAGTGTCCACTTAGTAGTTGGGGTTGGGCCGGCCCCCCAGACCTTTCCACTGGTTTCCCTACTCCACACCGGCATGTTGCATTCACATCTTGGAGCACTGGTTTGAAGTCTGGTCCCTCTTTCCCTGTGGAGATATAAACAATACCCTCCCCTTGGGTGAGTTAGTGTCCTGTGCCCCTGCTATCCTTTTCTTTCTTCTTCTTATTATTATTTTCCTTTCCCCACCTTCTTTTTAGTTGTCTACCATGTATATCCCTGTATTTGGGCTGGTCTCTGCCATATTGCCTGGTCCTCACCCCAGGAATGTTTGTATACAGTAGATTTTTCCCTATACCCTTTTTGCATGTTTTTTTTATAGCTTACCTCAGCAGCCTTTGAATTCTTTCCATCTTTAAGTCAATGCTATCTTGAGGTCTATTTTCTGTTTTTTACCCTCTGGGTGAGGTTGTTCTATGTGGCGGTCTCTTATTTATGTTTGGTGACTCTTGTTCTTCTGCCCATACTGGGTCAGCAAGGATCTTTTGTAGGGCTGGGTTTCTTCTAACATATTCTTTGAGTTTTCCTTGTCTGGGAAGACAAGACTCTTACTTCTCCATCTATCTTAATCGATAATTTGACTGGGTAGAGTATTCTTGGGTCTGCATTGTTTTCCTTCATTTTTTAGAATATGTTACTACACTTTCTCCTCTTCTTCATAGTTCTGCTGATAAGTCTGAGCATATTCTGATTTGGGAACCTTTATATGTGATTGTTTGTTTTTCCCTAGCTGCTCTCATGATTTTTTCCTTTTCCTCAAAGTTAGATAATTTAACTATTATGTGCCTTGGTGACTTCTTCTTGGGATTAAGTCTAGCTGGTGTTCTTTCATCCTCCTGATTGGTTGCCTGGTTTTCATTCATTAAGCTGGGGAAGTTTTCCTCCAAGAATTCTCTCACTTTTGTTGCAGATGACTTCTTTGTTGTGTCTTCCTCTGGTAAGCCAATAATTCTAATGTTGTTTTGCTTCATAGCATCAGACATAGCTCTTAAGTTTTCTTCAGCTTCTCTGATGATCTTATTAGATTTTTGCTCGCGTTTGTTAAAGTCTATTTGGCTGTCCTCCAAGTCATTGATGCAGTTCCCTGCTTCCTCCAGTCGATTCTCAAGGCCCGTGTTTCTGCTACTGGTTTTTGTTATCTCCTCCCTAAGCTCCTGTATTTCCCTTTGGTTTATGGCTTTTATCTCCTCTATCATTTCATCCTTTTTTCTGTATTGTTTCCCTCATATCCTGTATGATTCCAAGTAGCATTCTGAAAATTTCTTTCTGTGGCAGCTCCATATTTGCTTCTTCTATGTATGTCATTATATTCAGGACATCTTCTGCCATTGCCTTTTGTTTCTCCTGTTTTTTCGTTGAGGTCGTTGGGGCTGATGGCTGTTTGCATTGCGTTGTCTTAGAGGAGCCAGGTGCCATTTTCCAGGCTGGTGGGTTGCTTGTTTTGGTGTTGCAGAGGTTGTGCAGTGGTTCCTGCAGCAGCTTGGAATGTTGAGGCGTGTTGGCCGAGCTACCTTAGGACCCTAGGGACACAGGCAGGAATTCCCCTGAAGATGTTGAGCAGAGTATTCCCTGGTGGAGGTCAGCAGAGCCTTCCCCAGCCTCGAGTTAGCTCCACAGGGTGGAGCTCATATAGTTAGAATGGTCCAGGCTTAAATGCCCTAGGCTAAGGGGAGTGGTCTGGAGGTCAGCAGTAGTGTGTGAGAGACCAAGAAAGAGGCAAAAGAGGAGAAAAATAAATTAAAAAGCAATCCCACTGAGCCTGTGGGGTGCGGGTGGGGGAGGTGATATAGTGAGGAGATGGAAACAAATGCAACAATGTAGCTGAGTCCCAATCCCCACCAGTGGAGCTGTAAGGGTTTAGTCCCTGTTCCGAGGCAGCAGCGGCAAGCTCTGGCTGTTTTGAGTAAAAGCCCCTGCACAGCCTTCCAAGACCGAGGAGGGGACAGAGAGGAGATGGAAACAAGAGCAACAATATAGCTGAACCCCGATCTCTGCCTGTGGAGCTGCAAGGGCCCAGTCCCTGCCCAGAAGCGAGTGGTGGCAAACTGTGGCTGTGTTGAGACCAAGCCGCCCTACAGGCTCCAAATGGTCCCAGCTCCAGCAGAGACAGTGGTGGGGCCAAGGTGAAGCCCCAGCCAGCCTCCACTAAGGTAAACCAAAAGCCCCCAGCCCCTCAAAACCCCATGGGTCTCTGCCTACTTATCTTTATGATGCTCCTTCTGCGTTCCAGTATGACCCTCCATTGCAGGAGCCAGGTGGACTTGCCAGGCACACATTCCATGGGTAGACTCATAATGATAGTCTGTGCCTTCACACACCTGGGACTCACCTGTCCCTGCTGCTGCTGTTCCCCCAGCTCTCAGTTTCCTATAGATGTGGTTAGGTAAATGTCAGTATGTCGGTCAGGTGATTTCATTCCTGAGATTTTGGGTCTTTGGCTTTAGTTTGGAACTCTCAGGCACACTCACAGGAAAAGACCAAAAGAATCTATGTGAGCCAGGCCTCAGATACTATATATATCATGTGTGTGTGTGTGTGTGTGTTTGCGTGTGTGTGTAGAGAGCCCTAGTGGTGGAGTGATTATGCATTAGACTACCATCTGCATGGTGGACAGTTCAGAATCACCAGCAGCTCCACGAGAGAAAGACTGGGCTTTCTTGTCTTATAAACAGTTACCGTCTCAGAAATCCACAGATTTGACTCAGCACTGACTCAAAAACAAATTTTATATATATATATATATATAGATCCAGGCCTCATCTATAATATGATGCATATTTTATAGTACCCAGAAGCAGAGATAAGCATATGAGTTCCATCTAGTCTTTTCTCCAGATGCCTTGTTTACCATTTATTGTCCATGGGCAAGTTTACAGAACCGGACACAGTGCCCCCTGCATGTCAGTGAGGGGGACAGCACCTGTCCCATGTCCAGATTTAATTTGACCCTTTTAATATAAGGCCATTCAATTTAATTCCAAAAGGTTACCTTAATTCGGAAACTAGACAAACAGCAAAAGGAAACAGCAAAAATAATCTTATGATCAAGGAAGCAGAATAGCTTCAGCCACTGCAAAACAACAGCTACTGCTTTTGCCAGTGCCATCTCCACCTACACCACCACCCACAGTTCAGTTACAGGAATGTCTGCTAAGCCACCAGCTTTAGCACGTCCTGAGTTAGCCATGCTTGAGAGGGATGGATAATCCAGAGTTAGCATGAGCGTTTGGGTAGGAAGGTGGAAACAAGTCTCCTGGCTGCACTTCTCTGGAGGAAGCAGAAATGGGGATTTCTTTTCTTCTGCTCACTAGTCCAATCCTTTAAGATAGCCTGACTTCACTTTAGCCCTAGCATCCTTGCTTGAGATATCACCTATAAGTTTGGGGAGAGTCAGGTTCCCTGGCCATCTGTGCTGGGTGGTTCAATGGCCTAGCTTTCTGGTCTTAGTGCTAGAAGAGAAACCAAGTCAGTCTGAACACGGAAGTGGCACAACTTGCCTCCAGGAAAGCAAAGGCAGGAGGATCTGAGCCAGTACATTCTCCTGAAGGCAGCAACCCCTCTGTTAGTACTTCCACCTGCAGCCTCTTGCACTTCAGCAAGTACTCCACATTCTGAACAAGTGTTAGTGACAGCAGACAGATGTGAGCAGGCTTGGGCCATCCAGCAGTCTCACAGATCAAGCCGTGGTCCAGGCTGGCTATTTCCCCTATGACTTCGGGTGACACAAAATGATCAGGTCCTATTGGTATATGTTCTCCCTTCCATGGAGGAGGAACAAGGTAACGCTGCTCTTAGCAGAACATGTGTGAAGACTGTGCCTTCTGTCACCAGGTGGCCATACAGCTCTGTGGTGTTTGTCTCTTCTGACCACTGGAGGGTCTTGAAGAGGATTCCACTTTCTGCTTCATTACCAACTACTCCTGCTCCAGGAGTACTCTGTAACTACATAGACCACCGTCCCATTCTAAGAAGAGGAGGAGGAGGAGTGGGAGGGGGAAGGAGGAGGAGGAGGAGAGACCAAGCTGCTTGTGCCTCCCTATCCACAGGATAAATACCACTGCAATTGCTTTGATGACCCAATTTCCAATGGTCTTGATGACCCAAGTCTGCACTAATGCTAACAAGTTGGGTTCTTTAGGAAATCTGGTATTTATCAGAACCTCAATCTGATGTGTGTCCATGAAGCAGAAGACGGCTTTTTCTATAAGCCAACCTCGGAGATCGTTTGGACTGACAAATGGCTCCACAGCTTTCAGACTTAGTGAACAGCTGGTTACCTGAATTTTTCAATTCACAGCATCAGGGTTCATTTGGGTGGGAACTCTTGGTTCAAGCTCTTAATCAATTTTCCAACAAAAATATTTGAGACTTGTTGCTGTGGTGCTAGGAGCGGTGTCAACAGTATTTCAGATACCCTGGTAGAAAAGTTTGAGCAGAGCTTCCAGCCTAAGAGGAACTAAATAGAAGCCCCCAGTATTCTATTTCTGAAAATTAGCCAATGGCCATCCTATGGATCACATCAGAAGAGTGAATGACATAATACTGGAAGATGAGCCCATTAGGTTGGAAGACACTTGTGCAGCTGGTACAGGACCAGATAACTTTGTGTCTGGTATGCAGTAGGTTGCCATAAACTAGAGCCAACCCAATGTGAAATACCAGCAAGAGCTATTACACTGTATTAGGCCCTAGGAACAGTGGTAAGTAATATAAGCAAAGGCCTTGCTCTGGTGGAGTTGATAGACACTTCTCAGCAGCCAGCTAAGAAGACACCTTGAGAAAAATGGGCATTTGAGAAGCCAAGGAGGAATTCTTGAACCAAATCAGGTCTGAACAGTGAAGGACAGGGTATTACTAGTGCTAAATTTGGATTCTTTTCAGTGGATCAAGTGGCTATTGGGATTCACTGATTTATTTCAAGATTTTATTCACTCTTCTACTGCCTTACAGTTTCCAGTAGAGGAGTTTATTGTCGGAGGTTTCCCAAAGCTCCTACTTCTGGCATTCTTAGAGCTAAAATTCCTATTTCATTCCGCCCTATCAAAGCTAAAGCCAGCCCAGACCACTGTCTCTTCATTGGTAACTGCAGCCTTTCTGATTCCAGAGAGAAAAGTCCCAAGTCCCAGAAGTGGCCGCTTCTGTGCTTAGTTTTCATGAATTTGAACCTAACTGTATTGTTTGGAAAGGCACTTTCCTGCATTTAGGGCTTCCATGTTAGTGTAGTAACTCCACGATTACTCCGCAGCCAGTGTCATATGCTTGCACCTCTAGGACTCCCTGGCCGCCTGTCTGGGTCCAGCCTGCTATGTTTAGAATGTGCTACCGAGGATGCCTTTCCCAAAGAAGGCAGCATTCCGGAAGAAACTGCCACGGACTATCATCTTTTGACATTCCTTGTTTTCTTCTTCTCCTCATACATCTGCTTTGACACAGCTTTCCATCGAATATGCAAACCTTCAGCCAATTTTATTGTGAAATGATATATATAACTCAGGCTCTGTCTGAAAGATAATTTGCAAAAGCACTTTCAGGGTCTTCAGCCCCCTCTGTAGCTGATCCAAGTGGTTAAAAAAGCAACAGAATCCATGCAGCTGGGGGACAGTGGCATTGCTGACAGTCCCGGGATTAAATGTGGGAAGGGAACGCCGAGAACACCAGTACTCTGCTGTTTGTATCTGTCCACTCTGTCCAGGATCATCGAGGACAGCATGACGCTGCATGGATTCGACGTTTCTGACCCTCCTTTTACTTCCCATCAGGATTTGTCTGTCCGTGATCATACTATGGTGGCTTGTATGTTGCTGTGATGTTACAAGCCATTCCATAGGGCTTTCAAATTCCAACAGGGTCACCTAGGGTGGACAAGTTTCAGTGGCGCTTTCAGACTAAGAAGAAGGAAGGGCAGTTCACGTAGGAAAATTAGCAGCTGGAACCTTATGATTCGCTGTAACATTGGCTGATCTGTACTAACAAAAGTTAGTACACTGCACCTAAATTTAAAGGCCATCCCAGATATAGATTTGATTCATTGAACATTAATTATGGAAGACCAGATGAACTATCGGATGATATCAAGTACAACATACATGAAGAAGAAGAAAAAGTAGATCATTTAAGACCTAGGAAAGACATGAGGGAAATACCAACATGGATTTCAGAAGAGACTCTGAAACTCGGTCTAGAATGTGAAGAAGCTAAAGTAACTAGAAGAAATTATGAAGTAAAATAACTGAACAGAAGAGTTCAAAGGGTAACTTGAGAAGACAAATGTTTTTAATTAACTGTGTAAAGACCTGGCATTAAGCAACCAAAAGGTAAGAACACGCCCAGTATATCTCATGCTGAAAGAACTGGGGAAAAAATTCAGATATCGAAGGATTCTATGGGCCAAATAGAATGACTCAATAAACATCAAGGCAGGATGGAAGGAACTCCAAAAATAACAAGCCAAACTCTCTGCCATCAAGTCCAGACTGACTCAGAGAGACCCCTGCAGGTTTCCAAAGCTCTTCCCGAGGGGAGAAAGCCCAGTCTTTCTCCGGTAGAGCTGCCAGTGGCTTCCAACTGCCAGCTGGCCATGTGGTCACAGCCCAACTCGTAGCCACTACACCACCAGAACTCAGTCACTCTCTCCAAAAGAAATGGTCAACACCCAATCATTTCAAGAGATAGCATATGATCAAGAAATGATCGTATAAATGGAAGTACTGTAAGCTGCATTGAAGGGCCTAGTGAAAAATAGTGTTCCAGGAATTCATAGAATACCAATGGAAATGTTTCAACAAACTGATGTAGTGCTGGAGGCATTGACTTGTCTATACAAAGAAACTTGGAAGACACTCCCTAGCCTACGAACTGGAAGCTGTCCATGTGTGTGCCCATTCCACAGAAAGGGGACCCTATGCAATGCTGAAGGTAACTCAAACACAGGGGCAGCAGGATGTCAACACAGAGCTACCAGGAATGAAAGGAGGATTAAGAAGTGGAACGTGGGATATTATTGCTGACATCAGATTAATTTGAATTAACAGCGGAGAATCCCAGAAAAAATGTTTTGTGTTTTATTGACAATGCAAAGTTATCTGATTGTGTAAATCATAACAAACTATGGATAAAATTCTAGGACACTTAATTGTGCTCATGAGCAACCCACTCATAAACCCAGAGGCAGGTGTTCAAACGGAACAAGGAGACACCGCCTGGTTTAAAACCAGGAAAAGTGAGTGTTAGATTTGTATCTTTTTGCCACTCTCATTCTACTTCTATGCTGAGAAAATAATTTGAAAAGCTGGGCTATGTGAAGAAGAGGTTGGTGTCAGGACTCGGGGAAGGCATATTAACAACTTTTGATAAGTAGGTGATCTATCTTGCTTGCTGAAAGGGAAGAGATCTTGAAGCATTTCATGATGAAGATCAAATATTACAACTCTGCAAAGAAAACCAGATCCTCACAACGGAACAAATAAACAACATAATGATAATCAGAAAAACAATGAAAATTGTGCAGGCTCAAAGGGCAGACTACATTGGGCAAATCTGCTGCATCAGACTTTTTAAGTCTCAAAGAGTAAAGATGTCACTTTGAGGGCTAAGATGTGCTGGACACAAGTCACTGTCTTTGCTTGCCTTGCCTCCTATGTATATGTAAACTAGATGATGACTAGGGGAGACTGAAGAAGAATTAATGCATCAGAATTATGTTGGCAAAGCATATGGATTATACATGGACTTCCAGAAGACTGAACAAATCTTCCCTGCAAGAAGTGCAGCCAAAATGCCCCTTAGAAGGGAGCATGTGGCTGAAGAGTCTTATCTCCTGTGCTTTAGGCATATGTGAAGGAGAGTCCAAACCCCGGAAAAGGAGATCATGCTTGGTACAGTAGAGAGCCTGGAAAATATGGAAAGCTTTGAGCAAGATGATTGACACCGTTGCACAGCATGGGTTTAGACAGAGGATCTATTGTGAGAATGATGCAGGATGGGGTACTGTTTTCTGTGCTGTGCATGGCTCGCTATGAGTTGGAATCACCTGGGATGGGGACACTGTCATAGGATGAATTTTGTTTCCCCCCCCCCAAATATGTGTCACCTTAGTTAAGCCATGATTCTCAGTGTTTTGTAATAAGGTGATTATTCTAATCATGTGATCTGATGTGACCCCTCCTACCCCCGATAAAGGGGGTGCAGGACATACCACAGGAAACTCCCTTTACACACAAGATGAGACCTGTGCCCCGAATAAGGGTGGGGTGTGAAAAGCAAGGAGACCAAGAAGGACCTGATTGCCACTAAAAAGAAGAGCCGGGAGCCCAGCATGGCCCTTGGACCTAGGATCCCCGCACTGAGAACCTCACGCGATCTCAATGGAACGCCAAAGCCACAATTGTTGAAAGGAGGCAAAACTTCCCCCAGAGCCAACAGAGATAGAAAGTCTTTCCTTAGAGCCAGCACCTTGAATTTAGTCTTCTAGCTTCCAAAATTATATGAGACCAAATTGTTTGTCGAGGACCTCCATTTGTGATATTCTTGTTACCACAACTCTAGGTAAGTATTTTATCCTCAAATCCCATAGCCAAGGATCAGTGTGACCCATTTCAACACCTATTTTTGCTCTGGAGCCCTGGGTCAGCAAACAGAACCCCAAAATGACTTATAGTGATCCAGGGTAGCAAGGCTGCTTTGGATTTCTGAGACTGTCAGTATAGGAACGGAGAGTTTCATCTTTATTTTGAGAAAGTGGCTGGTGGTTAGAATTGTTGACCTTTCCGATAGCAGCATAATGTATAACCCAGTGCATCACACGGTCACACTAACAGAAGTCGGGAAATACTTTTTCTGGGTTGCATTTGTCTGCCGCCCTGTAAATGAGATCCCTGTGGAGCAAGAAAGCAAAAAACGTCTGCATGTGAAAACATGGAGGTCTTTGTTCCCCATGGAGGGACGGCTTATGTGCTCTAAGAAGTTGTCTTTTGTTTTCCTATTTATGAAAGCATTTCCACAATAAATTTTTTTCTCTTGTACTTCTTTTTTTTCTCTCCAAGCTTTCATGAGCCATCACTGAGCACTCTGACTTTCCTGACAGAAAATCTTCAGTTTCTTTATTGTAACAAATTGCACCCTAAGCAGCAGGACATCAAATCCTAGGGAATCTTTTGGGATACATCGAGTTTCTCCTGTTGAATCAATCTCTTGGTTGACTGCCCCTGCAGCTACATAGCTGCTGTCTCTTTTCTTTTTCATAGCTCTTGGAATAGGAAGTAGGCAGGGGGAGTTTTTTCCTATAAGAAGCCATGAAAGATCAGGCAGGTCCAGAAAATGGGAATAGATGTAACTTTGCAAAGCTCAAAGAAGAAGTGATTAAAGTCAACTTAATTTTAGGCAAAGTACATGTTTTGTGATTTTAAAGTCACACTCACATGCTATTTTTTCTGTGTGCTCTGAGTATAGTTCATACTGAGGTTTCAGAAATTCTCTAAGGATACATGAATAGAGCTTCCATTATATCGCACAAATAAAACTGATTTGTCAAACCTCATAAATTTGATAGCTCACAGAGAATGGTGATTGCCTTTGTAAAGGACAGTAAGAAGCCCTTGAAAGAGATGAAAGATGGGGAGCCAGTTGCCCCCAACATAATAGTTCCATGGTTTTCGAGATAGCCAGGTTGCTTTGAACAACAAAAAGGTCCTTTGGACTTGTCAAAAGCTCTGAGCTTATGAGAGCATATTGGCTAGAATATTCTAGCAAAGTGGCTCATCCAGGTGCTAGGAAACTGGAGGAAGAAGAAAGCAGTCTGCTGTAGCCATGGAGCTGGGCAGAGGGTGAGGACTTGGGAAGCAATTAGGAAAAATTGACAGCACCTTGTTCAGCAAAGAGTGAAATGTCTGATGGAAATGGTTCTTAGCACACAAAGGACACCAATCATACTATAATACTGTTGTTCAGAATTAAAGAAGAACAGATCTGTTCTTACCTGTAATGGGAAATATCCCTGTACTATCCTCTCAGAGTAAGATAAATTGGGTTGAACAATCATAAAAGCATCTGCCAGCTATTAATACAAACTTTCAAGAGGAATAGTTGAAAGTACCTGAAGCACTCTCCTTTACCTTTCAACTTTCTTACACTGAAAAGTAACTGCTGTTGTTTATTGACCCTGCTGTGGACCAAGCAACTTGCTAATCTGAAGTTCATAACCACATTGAGGAGGAAGTTCGTGTGTCCCCCTCCCCTACCCCTTCCACTGTGGATTAGCAAGCTGAGCCGGAGAGTTCAGACTCAGCCCTCAAATTCATGTAGCTTATTTGGTTTTTGTTTTAATTGAGTCAGCTTCAATTATATTTGCTTGGCTATAAGCACTATTCTATCCGGCCTTCCTATTACATGAATTTATCAAAATTATTTCTCTTCCACATGGCTAAAAAACATAAAATTACCTGATCTCAAGAAAGGAAGTTCACTGCTTATACAACTTCAAAACCAGGGACACATGACAAGACCAAATACGGAGATGAGTCTACATCTTCAGTGGGTACCTGTCTCTCTATCTCTCCCTCCTTGTTCCCTGGATGTCTCTCGCATCTCAGCTTCTTCTTCAGAGTTGACCTCATCCTTCCCCACTACAGAGGATTTTCTCTGCAATATGATAGAGAAGATGATTGACAGTGGTGCCCAGTTCACATGCTTCTAGCTCTGTAACTGGAAAGAAAAGTGTTCTTCAGCTCCAAATGAAAATATAAGTATGTTGAACAGATGTCTCATGAGACCGCCCACGGGACCAAAGGGGGTGAAGTGCTGACAGTCTGTCTAGAAACACCTTACTGGAATGAGACAGAAAGTCTTCAAAAGTTTTGACTGTGAGCGGATACTGGACAAACCAGGAGACCACCGTACTATGCCCCCAAATGGTCTACTAAACAGTTCAGAAAGAAAAGCGAAGGTAGTAGAGAGAAACTGAAACCTGTGGAAGACTATGGCATGAGAAAGACGCAGCTGTAAACCATTAGAGTGAATCATTAAGAATGAAGTTCTGAAAGAGCAAGTGCATTGAATTTCGAAAGGACCGGCAGGACTCATTCCAACGAGACGAGCAGCCAGTGCTCGGGCGGAAGTCGGTTAGTTGCAGGAGGAAAAGTTGGGTTGGGAGGCCGAGAAGCAGAGGGGTGTTGCGCAAGAACCTGCTGTGCCGTGCCGGATGACAGGGTGTGACCTTTCCAAGGGTCTTCTCTCCCCGTGTACAATACTTACTTCTGGCTGTGGGGGTTAAAGAACGCAACCAGAACATTTTATTCCATTTGAAATGCCAAGTTACATAGGAGACAATATGGTACCTAAGGGTACATTCTCTGTTGACAGTACATTGTCTGTAGATAGTAAAATAAAGGGCAAGTGAGGATTATTTAGACCTAGTTAAACAAATTTTTTTCTGTACCATACTTATTAGCAGAATGATAGACTCCTTTGGGAAAATACAATATGCCTCAAAGCTCCATTTTTTCATTTTACGTCAAAGGCTTAAAGATATGAGCACATAGAAATTATATATATCAAATTTACCAACTTACAAAACTGAGAAGAATAACTAAACTTTGGGAGACTAATTAAAATGTATCTCTGTTCAATTCAGACAAGTTGAACTTAAACAGCATACATGGGAAAGTCTGCATCAGGAATTTAACGTTCAGTGACAATCTGGAGAAATTTTTCCTGCTATTTTGTAGTGGATATTTTGGGTGGTCCCACCAGCGTCACGTTCCTCCTGCTGAACAAAGCCTCTCATTGCCTAGCCATGTAGTTTGTAGAGACCTAGATGGAAGATATGTTGAGAAACAAGTTTAACTTTTTGTTTTAGTTTTAATAAAGGTTTGCATGGTTTTATAGTGATGCTTTTGACATACCCTTATATGAAATTAAGTTCATAGATATTAGAAGAAATAATGAAAAGAAAAACTTAGAAATCTTTACATTTTAATCACAGTTATAAATAATATTCAGAAATGTGTACTAGGTTTTGAGATTGGGAGGCCTCCTATTTTGTTCTTCTTTAGTAGTACTTGGCTTATTCTGGATTTTCCTTTCATATTGCTTAGCACTTGATATTTTCATCTCTTTACAGAATGGCATTAGAATCTGGATTGGGATTATATTATATTGGCTAGTATTAATATTTTTATAATATCAAGTCTTCCCATCCATGAATATGGTGAAGTTTTATATTTATGTCGGTCTCTTTTCTTTGTCCTTTCTTCCCTTTCACTCTCCGAGTTCCTACACAGTAGTGAATATGAGTGATGATAAAGGACAGCCTGTTCCCATTTGCACAGGGAGTGTTTTGGCCTTTAGTTATGAATATAGGTCCTTAACTATGTTGAGGAATTTCCCTTCTATTCCTATTTTCTCTGTTCACTCCTAGTTATGAAAATTAAAGCTCTAGATTACGTTATCCTGTTAATCTGTACCCCTCTCTCCTTTCCCATTAAAATAATAGTGATTATTTAATTATTTTACTGGCTACATGGAAACATCAAACTATATCCTTAAACTGTTCTTTCCTGTACCACCTACTTACGTGTTCGTGTCTCTTGACTTCCCACTATAGTCATACTAGGTGGCACTTTTGTACACTTATATTTAAGGGATAATTGGAATATAAAATTTTCAATTCAGAATTGTTTTTGAAGATCATTTTAAGAGCCTTTTCCATTGTCTTCTAAAAAGTACTATCTCTGGTGCTAGTTGGATTTTGCTTCCTTTGTATCCACTTGAACTTTCTGTAAGCTTTAAATCTCTGTCTCTTTGATTTTCTAGAAGTTCACATTGATTTGTTTTAAAACAATATTGCCATCAAGTCCATTTGATTAACAGTGACCCTGTAGGACAGATAGAATTGCTCCATAAGGTTACTAAGGCTGTAATATTTATGAATGCAGACTGTTGCATCTTTCTCCCACATAGATGGTGGGTTTGAACATCTGACCTTGCAATTAACTGAGTGCTGTAACTGCTGAGAAATCACCATTTCTTTGCTTGTGTCTTGTTTCTGTTGTCAGGTGCCAATGAGTCAGATCCAACTCCTCTGCGAATATTTACCTCATGTGCTCGCAAGCACAACCCAGTCCTGCATCCTCCTTACACTTGTGGCTATGTTTTGAGTCCACTGTTGGAGCCACTGAGTCTGTTCTTTCTCACTGGCCCTCCACTTTAGCAAGCATGATATCCTTCTCCAGGACCTGGTCCCTACTAATACAGGTCCAATGGATGAGGGATGAAGTCCCCCATCCTTGCTTCCAAGAAGCAATCCAGCTATATTTCCATAACAGATTGTTTTCATTTATCTGGCAGTTCATGGTACAGTCAATATTTTTTGCCAAAAACGTAATTCAAATGCATTAATTCTTCTCTAGTCGTCTTTGATCACTGTCCAGCTTTTACATGCATATGAAACTATTGAATGCATTGGAAATACCACGGATTGGATCAGGCTCACATTTGTCCTTAAAGTGACGTCTTTGGTCTTTAACCCTTTAAAGAGGTCTCACGCAACAAATATGTCCAGTGCAATGCATCATTTGATTTCTTGACTGCTGCTGGCATATTGAATGTGATTCCAAGTAAAATGAATTTTTGACAACGCCAACCTTTTCTCTACTTATCATGTTACATGTTGATTTGTTGTGAGAGTTTTTGCTTTCTTCATATTGAGTTATAAATGGATTCATACTGAAGGCTGTAATCTTTGATCTATGTTAGTAAGTGCTCTAAGTGGTCTTTGCTTTCAGCAAATACGGCTCACTCTCTCTCTCTTTTAATACTTTTATTGAGGACTCTTACATCTCTTATCACAAGCCATACATTCATCCATTGTGTCAAGCACATTTGCACATATGCTGCCATCATCATTTTCAAAGCATTCTCTTCCCACTTGAGCCCCTGATAGATCAGCTCCCCATTTCTTACCTCTCCTGCCAGCTCTCCCTGCCAGCTCTCCCTCCCTCATGAACCCTTGATAAGTTATAGATTATTTTTTCCATATCTTATATCTTCTTCCATTACCCCCCACCCACTTTTCCATTATTCGTCCCCCTGGGAGGGGGTTCTAGATTGATCACAAGGCTGTCTCAAATGCACATTTTAAGTTGTTAGTGCACCTGCCTCCAATACTGATGCTATACTGTTCTTGATATAATCCAGTTTCTCGGAATTAGCATACCTATTAGCATACAGATTTTGAGTAAGGATGATGAAAGAATACAACCATTCAAGTATATTTCCTGACTTTAAACCATACAGTATTCCTATGTTATGTTTGATCAATTTCTTGGCTTATATACAGGTTCCACGTGATCACAATTAAGTGTTCTACAATTCTTTTATCCCAATATTATCCATCGTTTGTTAGACTCCACAAAGTCAAATGTCTTTGTATATTCAATAAATTCTCTGCTTTTAGACAAGATTCCCCTAATGTCAGACATGATCCATTCCGCATCCTCCTCTGAATCCAGCTAGTGTTTCTGGAAGCTTCCTGTTGATACACTGCTGCAACCCTTTTTGATTTATCTTCAGCAACATTTTACTTGCTTGTGCTAATGATGGTATTTTCAATGTTTTCTGCATTCCACTGGGTGACCTTTCTTTGGAATGGGCGCAATGTGGGCCTCTCCCAGTCAGCTGGCCTGGTAGATGTCTTCCAAATATCTTGTCCTAGAAAAATGAGCTCCTCTAGCACTGTATCAGTTTGTTGAAACATTTCAGTTAGTATTCTGTGAGTTCCTGTAGCCTGTCTTTCAACAGTATCTTCAGTGCAGCTTGGACCTCTTCCTTCAACACTATCAGTTCTCGATCATAAGCTACCTCTGGAAATGATGGAGCATTGACCAGTTCTTGTTTTACTGATGTGTATTATTTCCACCTTCTTTGATGCTTCCTGCATCATTCAATATTTTGCCCGCATTGTTTTGGGGAGCCATTGAGTCGAGTCCCAAACATAGCAACCCTATGTGAATTCAGCAGAATATTTTACTGTTGTTGCATACGAAGCTTAGATCTTTTTCCTTGACGTTTTTCATCCTGAGAAATGCCAAATGTGTCCTTTCTTTTTAGTTTTCTAACTCCAAGTCTTTTCATATTTCAGGCTCAGTTTATACTGAGCTGGGCCCATCATTATCCATCTTTATACATTCCATTCAAAGCTTCATGACTTCTGATTTTCCTGACTTCAAACTTAGCCCATTCCACGTTCTGATTACAGATGTCTCCCTCCCACGCTTCTTGCTCACAGGAATACCAGTCACCATCGACTCCAGCAGTGGGTGTGAGGGTTTGAAAGCCCTTTGCTGTGGCGTACTTTGCCTTGCTCCGTCATCCTTTAACTCTTACAACATTTGCTCTACTTTTTCTTGCCTTTTTACTTTCCTATTGTTTTCCCCTGTTCTCTCATTCTAAAAGGCATAGTGAAATTCTAAACTTCTGCATTCACAATATCTTGGACTTGTTGCTTTATATACTGGGAAATATGCTTTATTTTTACAATGAGACCTGTGTAATTCATTTGTCTTTTAGCCTGTCTACAGAATTGCATATTCATCACAATAATTGTTATAGCATTTCATTATCCCACCATAAAAAAATGCTTTACCTTTTACCCACCCCTGCTCAGTCTTCCCTCCCTGCCCCTAACCTTAGGTATCTGCTGTCTATTATCTTTAGGAAGACCAGGTGCCAGGGAGACCTTCCACCTCACAGTGATACCAGGTGTGGCAGAGTACAGCTGTCCTCCATGGGGTTTTTAATGGATGATTTTTCAGAAATATGCTACCAAGTCTTTTTTTTGAATCAAGGTGCCTCTCAGTAGACATGAACCTTCAACCTTTTGCTGAACAGCTAAGTACATTAACCAGTGATGCCAACCAAGAACTTCTGTATTGAGAATATGGAACTAGAAAAGCTGGGTTTTAGCTCAGGAGGATTCGTTATGGAAACCAGTAAAAGACTGGAAGGAGGGAAATGACAGCAGCTGAGCTTCAGGGGAGCCCAAGTTCTAAAAAACAATTATGTGGGGTTGCACTGGTAAGTCCTCAGAGAGACTGGTGTTGAAGGGCGGCAGTCAAGCCATTTTCTCATGACCACCTTCACTTCCACATTGAGGGTTTGCAGGTCATCCCACCAAAGATAGTAACGCAGTGGTATTAGGCTTTCGGTTTTTCAAGTGTGGGTCTCATCTGCCTTCTCCCTCTCTCTCTAACTCTTGAATCTATCACACACTGGGTATTGCATATTTCTAACAAAAAATCCAGCATATTATATTTGTATAAGCCTTTATATTTTGTAAAGTCCTTCTACATGCTTATCTCGTGTTTTATTAGCAAGGCTCCAACTGTCGAGCTCTCTACTACCACAGCCCCTTTCACTACCAGTTCCTGATTCTGTCTTTGTCAGTGTTTTATTCTTTTTGCTAAAAAGGCCTAGGCATTTATATTTTTTAGTGTCGGGCATCAGAAAACCTACACCCAGATATACTTCTGAAGATACAGCAGGTGTTACTGACCTTGATTTAGATTGAGGTAAGCTCCAGCTCAGAGTTGAATGCCTTGTCCAAAGCCACACACTCCTCCAAGTGGCAGAACTTTTCAAGCTTAAAGGTTTCTACTGTTACTCGTTCTCCACTGGACTCCTAAGATAAAGGTCCAGCTTCTAATTGATGCCTGTGCCCAGACACCAGCTGCAGGGAGCAGAGTTGGGCCAGGGTATCCTGCAGATGTCCCTCTTAAGTAGTGGACCCAGGGATGCCATGCTTTGGACAGTAGGTGAAGGGTTCCTAATGTTACCTTCCCTGAGCACAGAAGGTGCTTCTCTGTATAACCCCAAACAAGCACGGGGAGCCCACACAGCTATTCACCTTCCCGCCCAACTCCCCAACATTTCAATTCTAGTTATGAAATAACTCTGAAAGTAATTTTTCTAAACAAAAAGAATTACTGAATACATTGGCTTTTTCCCACTTCTCTTTCTGAATGAGCCTTTTAATCTCATGCTATTGCATGGTCTTAAAATATAAGATCTGAGAAGAACAGAGGAGAAAAAAATAGGGATCTATTTTTAACTGCAAACTCTTTTGAGGACGTTCCCAGGTGGGCAAGTCCACAGCAGCTCTGCGGAGGTGAGTCAGGCATGCCAGTGTGTTGTGCTGCAGATGTTCTTTCTTTGAAAAGTAACATCTTCTCCACGCTTGTCAACGAAGTCTATTTCATGCTTGCCTTTCCCCAGACACACTGTATGTGTTTTGAGTAGAAATATGTGCTGGTCATGCCTGGAGGAGAGGGCTTCAGTCTGTTGGAGGATTGAACCAAATTCCTCTAGGGAGTCTCAGCGCTGGGTTGTCAAAGGCCTTTCTCCCCAAGTTAACGTGGAGTTTGGCACTGGGAAGAGGTTTGCTTTGACCAAGATTTTTTTCAATCCAGAGGTAGCAATGTAAGAGGACCGAACTTAGCATTAGCAGGATAATAAAACATGCAAAGATTATGGGGACTCCGCTTCTGCTGGGCTTCTTCCGTCCATGCCAACCCCCTCTGTGCCAACCAATCTGAGAGTCAGAAGCCTGCTCATTCAAGTATTAGAATTCTCTGTTACACTTGCTGACTAGCACTGGCCACAACCATTCAAATGCCTTTCTCGTGACTTCCCATAATCTGGATAAAAAGAAATGGATGCTTAGAACTTCCAGGGGCTTCTGGGGCCCTGCCTGATTAATATGGCTGGCCTCTCTTCAGATTGGCCAGTGATTGTGCCATGTGGTAGGTTATTAAGTATCTTGAAAAATCACCTTTGTCGTTGTTGTTCTTAGGTGCCCTTGGGCTTGTTCTATATCAGTCCTGTGTACAGCAGAGCAGAACAGTGCCTGGTCTCGTGTCAGCCTCACAATTCCTATGCTTGAGCCTATTGTTGCAGCCATGGTGCCAATCCCTTTCATTGAAGGTCTTTTTCGTTGTCATGGACACTCTGTTAAGCATGCTGTCTTTCTCCATGGCCTCAGACCAAACCAAACACATTGCCAAATTCACTGTGCTGTAGCATCCATATCTTCAGTGAGATCTTCATGAGGGCAAGCATCGAGCAGGGCTTTAATAAGAAATAATTGTTCTTAGACTGGGGCTAGAATCAAGTGCAAGCCCAAATCCATTCCTATATCTATGGTTTATATATGTCTGTTTCACTTTGAGACATCATTGTCACTTTATGACAGAGAAAATTATCAATCATCTCCTGGGGCCTAAGGTAATTCTATCGATGGTTTCTTTAATTTAAGCAATGCTGTAGAATTTAAAACACTGTTAAGCAAAGGACATTATACAAGTATAGGGCAGCTTCAGACTACAATACAGGAATTGCTGAGTTGTACAAATTAACTTCTTAAGTGACTCGACACTATTTGCACAAAAATGGGGATTGGTGATAATGGTGATAGGGCAGACCTTCGATAGCATTCACTCACAAAGGCAGAACCATGCCTACCAAACTAATACAAGCACCTGCACTTCTGGGTCATGTGCTACCTTCTCAGATTGTTGAGCACCGACCAGCTCTTTTTGGTACAGGGCTTCTGTATATTCCTTCCATCATCTTTTAATGCCTCCTGTATTTCTCAATATTTTGCCTTTAGAATCCTTCAGTATTTCAACTCAAGGATTGAATTTTTCCTATAGTCCTTTCAGCTTGAGAGGTGTTGAATATATTCTTTCCTTGTGGTTTTCTAACTCCGATTCTTTGCACATTTCATCATAATACTGGACTTTGTCATTTTGAGGTACGCTTTGAAATTTTCTACAGTACTTTCTGGTACTTCATTATTACTTCCTTTCAATTTAGCCACTCTTTGTTCTAGAGAAAACTTCAGAGTATCTTCTGACATCCATTGTGGTCTTTCTTGGCTACCGATTTAAAGATCTTTTGCTTTCTTCGTGTATGGTGTCCTTGATGCCATCCCCAAAGTCTCCACTCATTAGTATCTACGCATCAAATCTATTCTTGAGATGATTTCTAGGTTAAGGGAGGATTAGGTCAAGGACATGATTTGTCTCATAGACTTGTTGTCAGTCTCTTCCTCATCAACTTGAGGAACTGATGGTTTGTAATTGGACCCTGGCCTTATTCTCACTGAACATACTGAGTTTCTCTACTGTCTCTTCCTACAGATGTTGTTTATTTGATTCCTGTGTATAATAGACACTGTGTATGTTATTGATAAAAGGTATTTGCAATGAATATTTATACCTATATTTTACAAAATTCTATCATGATTTCTAGTGTCATTTCTGTCACCAAGGTTATATTTTCCAACTATTGATTCTTTTTTTATGCTAACCATCAACACCAATCAATGCATTTGGATTGCATAGTTGATCAATTTCAGACTGAAGAAGTTGGTCCAATTTCTTCATCTGGCCCTAGTGATTGGTCTGTAAATTTGAATAATTGCCGTGCTAACTGATCTTCCATGGAGGCAGATGGATATTATTCTCTCTATATTATACTATCACTGACAACATTGCACTTCGGGATAGATCTTCCTAAGACAGATCAGGAGGAAGAGCCTGACAGTCTACTTCTTTGAAAAACTGCGCCAACTTTCTGGCTTGCACTGGAATAATATTTGAAATAGTGTCAGAAGGCGAGCCGCTCAGATCAGAAGCCCCTCACCATATGACTGGGGAAGAGTTGCCTCTTCAAAGTTGAAAAGCGAGACAAACCCCTCAAAGGATATGGATGGAGAAAGGCTTTGGGAGCCTTCATTTGTTGATGTGTAATGACTCCAAATGAGGAGAAACCTGCTGTAAATACCTATGAGCTATCAGAATGTGACATGTATGCAGCACAAAGCTAGGACCAGGAGAAGCCCAAAATTACATGGCACGCAGGAAGACCAATTGTGGACAGCAGTGAGCTGAAATGAACTGGTATTGGTCATTTGGGTCTACAGTGCCAGAAATGACAAATTAATGAGGAAGTGTGTCACAGTCATTAAAAATCCTCCTCATCATGGGCCGTTGAAATGAATACCCCGTGTTCCTCCCCAGTGCCCAGCACTTGAACACATGGAAGGCAACGCTTTTAGCACATACTTGCCTTTGTCCTTTTGTTTCCTCAGCACTGGTGATAGTATAACACACAAAGCGAGCCAGAGGCGTCACCCTGTGTCAAAGTCAGGGCCTCTGTGTGAGCACAGTAACAGACCTCCTGGCTGCTGCAAGAGCATGCTCTCCGGGCTTCTCTTCCTTATAAGAGCATGCATGAGCGCCAAAGACTGCCTGCCGCCCCCAGGCCCGCTTTGACCTGTCAGTAACAGGAAACGTTAAGGACAGTGTGCAGCCTGGAAGTCTACCGCATGGCAAGGTGCACTGCACCAGATGGAACATGTCACCCCCTCCCCCGACTCAGAGCGCCTGTGCTTTAGGTGGCCTGAAGTTGAGCCTGAAATTGATTTTCATAAATACAGTCTCCCCTCCCGAGAGGATGTCCAGCAAGAAATTGGTGTCCCACCAATGTTGTGCTGTGTGTGTGTCCCACGTGGGACCAGGCAAAGGTTGAAAACCCCCTTGGCTGAGAAAAGGAAGTTCTAGGGATACTGATTTCAGCTTTATTTGAAGTCCGGCTCCTGGACTCCTCTTCAGCCAGGCTATCATAGACTGAGTCATAGCTTTGGCTTCATCCCATCTCATCCACTTAAATCTGCTTCTGTTTATATCTAACCCAAATGGTGTCATCTTATCCCCCTGGCCATGGAAATATTTTAAACTGATAAAATTAGCCAGAAGTCTACATATTTTCCCTGTGGCTTCAGAGACTCCTATATAGGTCACGCCCTACAGAATGACTGAATGTTTGGCAGGAGATGGGGCTTCTGGTGCTGGCAGAAAGAATCTTGACCATGGAGCTCAGGCATGAGATGCAAGGGTGTGTTCAGCTGTTTTTTGGGAGATCCAGAACAGCTTCCAACTGAAAACTTAGGAGAACCTTTCAGCGACATGCTCTTATTCAATTAAGGAAAATGAAATTATAAGCTTCTCATAAACAATAAACATCATGGAGCCCTAATAGTCTTCTATAGCCTTTAAGCCATAAAGGTACAAAAGAGATAAAGATCATGAAAAGTTTATTAAAAGTTGCTTATCACTCTGATATAATGTCCAGTGGTCAAAAATGACTCAGAAACCCTTCAGACTTAGAAGGCAAAGAATGACCAGATACAAACTGTGATTGGAATCTTAAAGAAGGAAGTGTTAAGTGCCCATATAGATAAATGAGGGGACGTAACATTTAATGAGAACCAAAACTGTAAAAATGTTGTTGGTGTTATAGCAAAGTATGGTGAAGAAATTAAATGGTGCTCAGCTATCAGACACAATAGCGTCTGAGGTCTTCAAGGCTTGTTTTCAAACAAGCAGCCATCTAAGCGAGACGTCAATCAAGTCCACATGGAAGAAGCACACCAACATCTGTGATCCAAGGATTATAAATTATGTAATACAAATCCAGATGAGGGAATAGGATCAGAGCTTAAATTCTGAGATTCTGGTTTGCAGAAGGCTATGGGAGGTGGGGGAGGGCATTGGAAGCCCCAAATACATTAGCACAGGGAATAAGCTTCTGATGATTTCTCTCCAACCATAATTGAGGGCTGGGGATAAGCTGTTTACAGGACAGAGTATTGGAGAGACGACCAGAGTAGATTAAAATGATCAATCTGATTTTAACAGTTAAAACCTTATTTGATCTCCCCTCTGATACATTTTGGGCTTGATCGGGTTTTTTGGTTGTTTTTTTTTAAACATTTTCTGTGGTTTTCATTTGTTCATATGGATGTTTATCTATGTTGTATTTTGTCATTCTGGATAGCCTTCTCGAATCTTTGCTATGTGTTTTTCTCTTCTTTTTTTTTTTTTTTGCTATATGAAACCCAGGATAGATGACTCTTATAGAGATAACAACTGGCTCATAGGTTCCTGGAGGGTACCATGGGGGAGGGGGGGCCAAGGGGGAGCAGATAGCAAGGAGTTCCAGAAGGAAGAAATGTTTTGGAGCTGATTTGGGTAGTAATTGTATAGTACTGCTTGATGGGATTGAACTATAGAATGGTATGGTGTCTAGATTAGTTCCTAATAAGATAGTTCTGGGAGGGGGGGTGGAGAAATAAACAAAACTGTACATATGTGTAATCAAGCATTTCTCCCCAGCATCCTCCCTCCAAACACAGAACTGTTACTAAATCAATGGGGAGCTTACAAGTGATGATGACCTGAATCCCCCAAGTGGAGCAGGTGTCTTACCAGACTCAGTTGTCTCTGGCTCCCTAAGATTCCATGGAGCGCCCACTGGGAGATGGTGCTTTAAACTATCCATTTGAAATAGGGTAGATTTTCCGTGATTGTCGTTGATGTTTCTGAAGGAGTGCATTACAGGGACATATTTAATGGAACAGTTTTTGAATCCAAAGGTGCTCTCATAGACATGAGCCCTGAAGAGGAGACCCAACTTCTTGATCTGTCACATATTTACTGAGCCAAGCATTAGGTCTGATGAGACAGATCCTTTTAAGACAGATTGTACTAAGGATGTCCAGACCTGCCCATCTATCAGACAGTAAACCTGGAAGACATAGCTGGCGAAGCCTGTCCTCCACCGCCAGGGAGTGCAGCGAGCTTTAGGAAGCTTACATCTGCCACTGAGAAGGGAAACAAGTGCTACTCATTTAAGATCGCCTTGGGGAATACCTGGCACGCTTTCCAATCTAAAACTGCCAGTTTGTAAGCCAAGACTCTCCTTTACACACACACACACACACACACACACACACACACACACACACACACACACACACACACCCTGTCTTTCTGCAGAAGCAGCAGCATTTCTTTTTTGAGGGTCAACTTGAAAATTGTTTACTCACAGAGCATTCCCCGGTTGCTATCAGTTAAAAGTAAGAATGTCATTTCTTCAGCTGCTTTATTAATATAATGCCCTGCTCCAGACTTGACTTGCCATCACTAGAAAGCATTGCAAACAACCTCAACCAAATGAAAAATGCTCCATAGAACCGGGTTCCAATGTTAGCGGCCTTTGGGCGAGCAATACCAACCAGCTGATGGAAACCTAGAGTGGTTAATGGCTATTCTGAGACCAGACTGTAAGGCTGAGTTGGTTCTTCTATGAAGAAGATTGAATGAGAGAGAAAGTTACTACCTTGTCTCCAAATGGCAACAGACAGAGGGTCTAAGAGGACCCATGACAAGTATCTTCTGTCGGACAGTGTAAGACATGACAAAGTAATAATAATTTATAAATTATCAAGGGTTCACGAAAGAGGGGGGCGGGGAGGGAGGGGAAAAAAGGAGCTGATACCAAGGGCTCAAGTAGAAAGCAAATGTTTTGAGAATGATGATGGCAACAAATGTACAGATGTGTTTGATACCATGGATGAATTGTGGTAAGACTTTTCTGAGCCCCCAATGAAGTTACTTAAAACAAAAATGAAACAAGTATCTTTTATCTCGGCCAAGTGCTTGCTGCTGCTAACTCATATGGTCTCTGGGGGATACGAGTAGTTGTGTTCCACTACTCACCTAAAAGTTGGCCCATTGCACTTATCCAGAAGCACTGTCGAAGGAAAGCCTGCCATGTTGTTTCTATAAAGATCACAGCTAAGAAGACCCTATGGAGCAGTACACAGAGGGTACTGTACCACAGACTCTTACAACATAGACTCTGTAACACATAGACTCTCCACGAGTCAAACTTGACTCCACAGCATGCTGGTTTCCTACTGGTGAGGTTGAAAATCAAATACTTATTTTCTTGCTATGGATCTGTCATAGCTAAATCCCCATTGCCCTAAATACAGCAGCTACATTTTAGCATGTGTATCATTTGAAATCTTGTATATAGTTTCATTGTAAAGGGCAATCCTTTTCCCTCACTAAGACAAGGATGATTTCCAGATAACCTATCATCAAAGGAAAATAATAACTGAGGGGTGCCCTTGATAACATAGTAAGACGTGTCATTTCACATAAACATGTGAGACAGAATTTGTGAAGTTCATGCATTATTTACTTGGGATTAGTTCATATTTAGTCTCTGAGAGGCACATGGAATTTGTTGAGAGAAGCCAATGAAGAGAGCGGGTCTTGAGCCAATGAAGAGAGTAGGTCAGCAGTGTGTGCCAAGAGTCTACATTTTGCTCTAAATTCCAATTCTGAAACTCAGTAAAAGCATGGTGGGTGGGGAGTACATTTGGAGATGCAGAAGAAAGAAATATATGCCTCTAAAGAGAAGCTTGCCTTCCTCAAAAGTGAGATCAGTGCATCAGTGTACAGCTTTTGCCACGACAGTGAACTGTAAATCTTATCACCTGCTGGATGCTGCTAAGGAAATCAGTTATCACTAAGCTTTCTACTTTCTACAGTAGTTTGGGCAGTATTCCCTGAATACCCCTTCCCACATAATTTTGGTTTTATTTTTAAATCCAGAAAGTTCCTCTGAGAAATCTTCTCCATGACCTTATAGACCGGAAGTCTCAAGCTGGTACCCAGGCCCATTGTCTGCTCATATTCAGCCATAGGAGCCTAAGCTCTCAGTGTGTGTTCAGAACAGGTATGCCCTATATTTTAAGGTAAAGAAAAGGGAAGGCTTTCTGGGCAGTCAATCTGCACTGTGTTAGGCACCTCCTTCCCTGGACAGATAAGGGTGTGTGTCAGGGGAATAGAGAGGTTGAGGGTGTGCTCAGAATCAACTGCATTCTCAAAGGTTCCTTTGATACTGAAAGCCTCTTCCAGGCCTTTTCCTCCGCCTTCCACCCATCACTCGATACCTGGAACTACTCTGCGTGCACGGCTGGTCTGTTGTAATAGCATTCACTTTTGGAGGCCAACAAACCCGAGAATATCCTGCCATTACCACTTTCTAACATGGAGACCTTAGCAAGTCCTGTAACTTCTCTGAGTTTCAGTCTTCTGCCTCATAACATGGAGATCTCAGTAACAAGGAGTAAATGAGGGAACTGGGGAAAGTACCAACATGCATTGGTACATGGTAGGTGGCACCATGGCACATGGTAGGTTCTCCTTCAGTGGTCGTTGTGGCTGTTATTTACTGTCCCGTTGACTCCCACTGATGCTAACATTCTGTGCAACAGAACAAATGTTTCCCAGTGCTGTGGCATCTTGATGATTGTTGGCCTGTCTCAGTCCATTGCCACTGTTGTGGCTTTTGTGTCATCTCATTGATCATTTCCTTTGTTTTCACTGCCTCGCTCCTTTGCCAAATGTGATGTCCTTGACTAGCAATTGATTTTATCTGATGGCACATCCATACACAGTATTTGTTTCTATTCCCAAGGAGCCCTGGTGGTGTAGTGGTTATACATTGGGCTGCTAACTGGAAGACCAACTATTTGAAACAACCAGCAGGAGAAAGACAGGGCATTCTACTTCCATCAAGAGTTACAGTCTTGGAAACTCACAGGGACAAGCTCTACCTTGTCTTACAGGGTCACTATGAGTTGGCATCGACTTGATGGCTGTGAGTTGGTTTGCTATCAACTCTCAGGATTATTCTCAGTGTTTGGTAAACTGTAAAATGCTATAAAATGTAGGATATCTTTTCAGTAGAGAGAGAGGTGGATGGCCATGATAATACAACAAACCTATAAATGAGGTGAATATAAATTTTCCAGGAGGTGTATGTTGTTTCCAAGGTACGAGGAAACAGTGTTTCTTTATTAAAGAATTTTCAGGCCATAAAATATTACTTCCCCTTTCTAGATTTTCATTTTACTCTGGAGAAGATTGAGTTCTCTCTGGCCCTCCGTAAGAGTGAGCGACGTTGAAGAACATTTTATTCTGATTGTAAGGTAATTGAGAGGCGCCAGAGACTAAATCAGTCAAATTTGAGCAAACAGGCTTTCTTGGGGAGAAAAACCCAGCCTGGATAAAGTCCCACGGTCCAGAGTGTCTGGGCCGAAGGAGTCACACTCCAGACTACAGGAGTGTGTTTATATAGCTGGGGAGCATGTGACTGGGCTGCCTTGATTCCATATAAGGTAAAGTAGTCAGGGATCGGAGATACAGGTATATCCGGGTTTCTGAAATGTAAAGTGTCTTCCTGGTTCCGGGTGTATTCATGCCGGGTGCAGGGTGGTGGGCCAAGAACAAAGCGGACCATGAGCCAAACAGGCCATGAACAAAACGGGCCATGAGTAAAAGAAGAGAAAAAAAAAACTTGCAAAGTTGTGGGGGAGATTCAAGGTCACCACTGCTAGTTGCTTCAGCCAGCTCTGGTCAGCTGTGCACACGGGGGAGGGGAGGTTCAGAAGTCACTTGCTGCTAGGAACCGGCCAGATATTGATCCGGCTGAACACTGATAATTTGTCACTCTGATACTCACCTTCCCAACATGATTGCTGAAGACAAGATGGGTGTATAAGAAAATGTGGTGAAGAGAACAGATGATGCCTGGCTATCAAAAGCTATAATGTCTGGGGTCGTAAAGGCTTAAAGTCAAACAAGTGGCCATCTAGCAGGGAAGCAAGTAAGCCTACGTGGAAGAAGCACACCAGCCTGTGTGATCATGAGGTGTTGATGGGACCAGGTATCAGGTATCAAAAGATCCAAAACAAGCAATTATATTGATACGAGACCCGAACCCCATCTGTAGACAATTGGATATCCCCCTACAGAAGGGTTATAAGGAAGGGATGATTCAACCAAGTTGTAGTACAGCACCAACAAAACACACATTATTCCTCTAGTTACTGAATGCTTCCTCCTTCCTACTACCATGACCCAGTTCTGCCTTACAAATCTTTCTAGACTAGAGAACGCACATTGGTACAGATAAGAGCTCTCAACACATGGAATTCAGAACAGATAAACCCCTCAGGCACAGTAGTAAGAGTAGTGATATGAGGGTAGGGGGATAGTCGAGGAGGGGGGATTGTGAGAAAGGGGAAAGCATCACAAGATTGGCTATATAGCCCCCCCAAAAGGGATGAATAACAAAAATGTGGGTGAAGGGAGACAATGGACAGTGTAATATATGAAATAATAATGACAATAGTTAATTCATCAAGGATTCACAAAGGTGGGAGGGTGGGGGAAGGAGGAGAAAAAAGAGCTTATACCAAGGGCTCAAGTAGAAAATGTTTTGGGAATGATGATGGCAACATATGCACAAATTTGATACAATTGATGTATGGAATGTTATAAGAGCTGTACGAGCCCCCAATACAATTGCGGGTTATTTTAAAATAGCAAGCAGTGTTGGGGCTGGCAGGGAAAGAAGGAGAAGGAGAGAGGGCCGATTAGTCTTTACACTATTTTATGTCTAGGCAAACACTAAGAGGGGCCCGAGCATAGGAACGACTGGGAGGCAGGAGCAGGGCTGGGCAGTATTTCCTTCTGCGGTGTGACAGTCGCCATGCATTGCAATGAACTCGATGGCACCAAAAGACTAAGAATTTGTATTTGTCTTTATTCATTGAATTCTGTTCAGTGTCCATTCTCCCTTTTTCTTCTTTGTTTTATTCCCTTAAGGACGGAATATAGAATTAAGCCTCTTTCCTGGAGTTTGCCTCAATGAGAGCTTTAAGCCTGATAATTCCTTAAGGATGTGTCCAGCACTTAAGTCGCCTAATCTCTGGGTGCACCCAGTTGCCAAATACTTGTCAAGTGCCTGCCACACCCCCAGGATGCTGCTTGAGCAGCGTGGGGAGAGGGAGACATACATCTGTCTCTAAAGGGTCCTTGAGCAGGATTGAACACATCAAGGAAGAGCAGGGCAAAGCAAAGAGAGGAGAAGTCCAGGAATGGGAATGGGAGGGTCTGAGCAGTCCAAGAGCATCTCTGGAGGTGGCCTGACTCAGATCCTGAGGAAAGCATGGAGCTCAGATTGGGTCAGGGGAGTGGGGCAGAGAGCTCTAGGCCAGGAGTCTCTTGCAATGAGGCTCCATGGGTAGTCACCGCCCATGGCCTTGGAGTCTAGGCTGTGGTATCCCTGTGAATTAAGTTGATCACCTTTAAGGACTCCAGAGGGAGTCAAGATGAATGCCAGGAAGGAGACTTTAATGTCCAAGGGGCTGGGGGTGTCCAAGGCTTCAGCTGCTGCATTTTGAAGCCGTGGGACCTTGAGTGTGTTCATCTCCTTGAGCCTCGGTTTTCCCTTCTGCAGACAGCACTGGCCCCTGGGCGGGTTGTGGCGACGCTGCAGGAGCAGCTCCGTTAGTGTACGTCAGGGGTCCTCAAACTACGGCCCCCAGGCCATATGCGGCCCGCTGAGGACATGTATCCGGCCCACCAGGTGTTTTTGCCAAAGCTGCCTGTCCTGCTTAGCAGCCGACTCATCCAATGTGCATAGGAATTTGTTCATAGTTTTTAAAAAAACTATAGTCCGGTCCTCCAACAGTCTGAGGGACGGTGAACTGGCCCCCTGTTCAACAGATGGCCGTGGTGGCTGTCATGTCTCTTCTATGAGTACAGCTGAGTGAAAGGAACTGTCGCTTCCAGGGACACAGCATGATTTAGGCGGTCTTTCAGACACTTGGTGGGGCTTATATTGTTTTAAAAATCTTTTGTTTTTAGTTAACAGAGATTTAGATAACAACTATAGAGAACATATTGTGTACGGTGCTAAAGGTAGGAGTCACAATACAAACATGCCTGAGACCGAGGAGAGAGCAGTTTAAGAAAAAAAAAAAATCAGATGGCTTATTCTAGAGAGAGAAACCCAACTGCATGTCCCAGGTACACTATAACTGATGTAGTGATGTGTGGCATTTTACCCAATTCTTCTAAATTGTATTAGATATCTGCAGTTGTAAAATAGAAATCACTAATATAGCCATCACAAAGTTTGTTACAGAACTCGAAGGAAACTGTTTTTAGACTAACTGGCAAATCTGGAAACAATAACAACACCAACTCCTTGCTGCTGAATCAATCCCAACTCACAGCGACCCATAGAGCAGGGTGGAACTGGCTCTGGGAGAATCCAATACAAAAACTCCTTATGGGAGTAGAAAACCCATCTTTCTCCTGAGCAGTGGCTGCTGGCCTTGCTCTTAGTCGCTGAACACATAGCCAGGGCTCTGTGGACACACTAGTTGCTCAATAAATGTTATTTCTAGCAGTCATCATTGACTCCAGTCTCGAAGAAATTTGTAATTTGATTGAAGAGATAGGAAGCTGTGCCCACAGCAGACACCACAAAGGCAAAAAGGGAAGTAGGCAGTGGTAGGAGGTGTTCAATGGGAGCTCTGTGTGGATCCGGACGCTTTCGGAATCTCACTAGCCCAGCGGCAGGGAAGCAGGCCTGAAGACAGCGCTCCTCAGGGATCCCATCCCGGGCCTTTCCAGGGGCAGGTTCTCCTGCTCCATGTGTGAGCAGGAAAGGCAGGAGCGCGAACACAGCTACTGGTGTGAAGCCTTTTCCAGGGGAGGGTGTTGGGATCTGCCTTGGGATGAGAAGAACAGGGCAAAGTAGAAAATCGGGGAAAGCTCCCCAAGCGCTGTGGCTCACGAAGGGCAGCGTCCGTTACCTGGAGAAGTGGCGGCCTTTCTTCCTGATGCTCAGTCAAGAGGAGCTTTCTTCTCACTTGCTGGGACAGGGGAGGGGGCTTTTGTGAGGTCCTCAAGGAGGGGGACATAGCCACACCCCTGCTGATCACTTTCCTTTCAGAGTTTACTCCTACGCTGGCCAGAGTGGTGTGTTTTCTCGGCCCTTGCATTGAAGCAGCTGTCTGCTCATTCATACAGCAAACATGGAAGGTGTGCCCTACTAAATAAATGCTATTTCTCTCAGGAGCATCTCTTCTTCCCTCCCATTTCAAGTGTTCCCAGTGGTCCTAAGTCACCATAAATGATGACCTATGTTGATGGAGGGCCAGCGGGGTGAAGCGCAAGGTGACGAGTAAAGCGCCAGCACCAGCCATCGGAGAGGGACTGCCTGGCTCCTCACCTGCTCCTGGAGCACTGCTGGATGGCATGGCGCTGGCACGCTCAGACGCCCCTCATCAGCTGGCTCTGACTCAAGGGGTAAAGGCTGTAGTCGTGAGCAGGACAGGAACCGATGAGTCACAAAGAATGTGACCCCGGGCCTTTGGGTCCCTAGGTGCGAGGAGGCCAGGCGCGAATGTCTCGCTGTAATTTTATCCGTGCCTCACACTGCTCACTGGCTGCCCCACGGGGCTCCCTTTCCTTCAGCCAGCTGAGGGACGACAACCCTAGGAACGTACCTCCCCCACAGGGCCTGGTGCCCGCGCTGCCGGCACACCTAGGTTTTATCGGTACTGAACCTGGCAGTCCGCACTGTCGGCCCCCTGCCCACTCTGTCCTGTCCTCTGAGCAATGAGAGGGCGGCCTCCTCTTCCCTGTACACGACACCGCCCTGAAAGGTGGCCCACTAACTGAAGTGAATGACACGGGGGAAGGTGGGTGGGAGAGAGACAGAGAGAGAGAGAGAGAGAGAGAGAGAGAGAGACTGAGACTCGACAAAGCGGAGTAGGAACTTTGAGCGCTTCCTGAATGAACTGCTATGAAAATTTCCCATATGGCCGAATGTGAGAAATCCTCCCAGGATTTACATTGGGGCGGGGGGTGGGGGGGGCTCTCCCAGGACAAAGCAGTTGGCCCGGGAAATTGCAATCATGCGCAGCATGCAGTTAGATGTTTGAGGTTTAAAGGCTACATGCTCTGATTTTTTCCTGATTTCACGGACTCCACTGCTCCAGGCAGGCAGACGCCTTCAGCCTCAGGGAGGAAAACGAGTGTGTGTGTGTGTGTGTGTGTGTGTGTGTGTGTGTGTGTGTATGTTGTATGTGTGAAAGCTTATGGAAGGAGGGGCAAAAAAAAGAGGTGGGTTAGGAAGACAGATGCTACGAATCAGGCCCTGTCCATGCCAGCCCGTTAGCTGATGGCTGGCTTTTGTAGTGCTTTTCTGGGCCCGTTCTTCTGAAACCAATGGTCTTGACAGCTCTGTATCTGCACCAAAGCCCTGAGCGCGCCCTCACCGGGACACTTGTGTTGGGGGTCGGGGGGAGGGGTGCGCAGATAGAGGCTGCCATAATTAGAAGGGCAGTCCCTTTGCTATTACCTCCCTGGACTGACATGAGCAGGGGAGGGGGCACGTCTCCACCATCATTCGATTCAGTGTGTAAGTAAGTACTCAGTTGGATCTGAAGAGTTTACAATGGAAAGGTATTTTTCTTGATTAACAGGTTGTGTGGCACATGTACACAGTGTATTTTGATGAAAGAGCTATGAAGAGATGGAGGAACTGAGGTGTGAAGCAAGGCAGGGTAGGGGGCCAGGAAGGCGAGGCCGTGAGTGGGACGTCAGGGGGGTGCCTGTAGAGCAATGACCAGCAAGTCCGCATCCTCAGCTGGGCAGAGAAGCATCCTGCAAAGGATGCCACCACACAGTGTCAGCAGGGAGAAGGCGGAGCTCTTTGCTCCACTCTCCAAGAACTGAAGCCGCAGTTGAGCAGGCTGGATGAACAAGACCTTTCAAAATAAAGAGAAGTTACTTTGGATTGGGTTCCATCTGGCTTTCGCTACATATTGCCTTGCTTGGGTCTCTCCATTCAGAAATGTATCTACTGTGTCTGAGAATCCTGCTTAGCTGAGTCTGATTACAGCGAACAGAAGCACAAAGCTCAACCCTCTTTCCATCTATGGAAGAATGGTGCTGCGTGGGTGTCCTCCCTTTCCTGGAACGAGGCGCATTCTTTGTGGGGAACTTAGCACAGCTGTCTAGGTGGTGTCGTGGTTAAGGGGCGGCCACTCTAAACCATCAGCAGCTCGGGAGAAAGATGGGGATTTCCACTCCCATAAACATTTACAGTCTTGGAAACCCACAAGGCCCATTCTACCCTGTCTTACAGGGTCCCCATAAGTCAGAGTCAATTTGATGCTGTGAGGATGCTCCGCCTCCTCCATCCCCCGCTGTGGTCTAGGTAAAAATAGACTTGATTTTCTTTTCTTCTGAGTAGATAAGAAATTCTACCCCGTTTGGAGAAATATTCTTTTAACATATTTGAGGAGATTGATAGTTGGGGGGGGGGGCTTCTAAATCTATTCTGTTCCTATGTGTTTCGTTAGGCACAGTAACTCCTACCCATCACCCCAAGGTTCTGACCAAAGTGTCTTTCAGTGCCCTAGCCATCTCCTCCCATGGAGGGGTGCTGCCCTGCACACGTGCCTGAACTTACCTTCTGACCTAATAGACACTCGGCTAGTGCTGATG